>NC_090929.1:24109709-24412739 GCF_040938575.1 Ambystoma mexicanum | reverse complement strand
GCACACACACGCCACCTTCTACTGCATGCGAATCCAGCACACACATGGCACCTTCTACTGCATGCGAATCCAGCACACACATGGCACCTTCTACTACATGCGAATCCAGCACACACATGGCACCTTCTACTACATGCAAATCCAGCACACACATGGCACCTTCTACTACATGCAAATCCAGCACACACACGGCACCTTCTAGTACATGCAAATCCAGCACACACACGCCACCTTCTACTGCATGCAAATCCAGCACACACATGGCACCTTCTACTGCATGCAAATCCAGCACACACATGGCACCTTCTACTACATGCGAATCCAGCACACACATGGCACCTTCAACTGCATTTGAATCCAGCACACACATGGCACCTTCTACTACATGCGAATCCAGCACACACATGGCACCTTCTACTACATGCAAATCCAGCACACACATGGCACCTTCTACTACATGCGAATCCAGCACACACATGGCACCTTCTACTACATGCAAATCCAGCACACACATGGCACCTTCTACTACATGCGAATCCAGCACACACATGGCACCTTCTACTACATGCGAATCCAGCACACACATGGCACCCTCAACTGCATGTTGGTACTGCCTAAAGATGGAAGCCAGACTGATAAGACCGTAGCAAATGATTGGATGCGTTCTGCATTCTGGCCCCCAAGGCACCGCTCTTGGAATGTGTCCCTCGATGTCTCCAGAAACTCATGTGCGTCTCTCCTATGATTTGTCCCACTCCTTTCTTCTGATATGCCAACCAGTAGCTCTTCATTAGAAACTTGGCGGGGAGAACCCGTATGGTGGGGAGCACTGGCGCCCTCAAATCTCAAACAAACGCTGGCTGCGGAGCTATACTAGGTGGTGCGACCCCAACTGCCACCAAGGAATATAGTTACAAAAAAGTGGTTAGTACTCCAAGCCCTCGCACGGCGCAATGTAAGTAAATGCAGATGAGACGTCCGATAGACTGTGTGATGTGTCAATCCCGGGCGGGGCGGTGCTAGCCTAGCAGCTGGGCCCGGAATTCATGTGATGTGTCAATCCCGGGCGGTGCTAGCCTAGCAGCTGGGCCCGGAATTGATGTGATGTGTCAATCCTGGGCGGGGTGGTGCTAGCCTAGCAGCTGGGCCCGGGATTCATGTGATGTGTCAATCCCGGGCGGTGCTAGCCTAGCAGCTGGGCCCGGGATTCATGTGATGTGTCAATCCCGGCCGGTGCTAGCCTAGCAGCTGGGCCCGGGATTCATGTGATGTGTCAATCCCGGGCGGTGCTAGCCTAGCAGCTGGGCCCGGGATTCATGTGATGTGTCAATCCCGGGCGGTGCTATCCTAGCAGCTGGGCCTGGGATTCATTTGATGTGTCAATCCTGGGCGGTGCTAGCCTAGCAGCTGTGCCCGGGATTCATGTGATGTGTCAATCCCGGGCGGTACTAGCCTAGCAGCTGGGCCCGGGATTGTGCTAGCCTAGCAGCTGGCCCCAGGATTGATGTGATGTGTCTATCCCGGGCGGTGCTAGCCTAGCAGCTGGGCCCGGAATTGATGTGATGTGTCAATCCCGGGCGGTACTAGCCTAGCAGCTGGGCCCGGGATTGTGCTAGCCTAGCAGCTGGGCCCGGAATTGATGTGATGTGTCAATCCCGGGCGGTACTAGCCTAGCAGTTGGGCCCGGGATTCATGTGATGTGTCAATCCCGGGCGGTGCTAGCCTAGCAGCTGGGCCCGGAATTGATGTGATGTGTCAATCCCGGGCGGTACTAGCCTAGCAGCTGGGCCCGGGATTCATGTGATGTGTCAATCCCGGGCGGTGCTAGCCTAGGAGCTGGGCCCGGAATTGATGTGATGTGTCAATCCCGGGTGATGTGTCAATCCAGGGTGGTCCTAGCCTAGGAGCTGTGCCCAGGATTGATCCCGCAGACTATGTTCCTAAGCATGTTTATCCATCTATAGAGTCATTATATAACCTATTTGCAATCGGAAATAGAACAGGTTTCAGGAGCGCACCATTTAGACTGACCTCACAGCACTATGGAGCCTTGAGAAGGACTGGAGGGTCGAAACACGTGTCGGCTGATCATCTGAATAAACTCATCACACAGTCTGCTTACACTGGGCAGTGCACAGACTTGCAGTACTAACCACTCTTTGCAACAGTAGCTCTTCATGCCCCCCTCTTGTGGCACTGCTGTTTTTCTCCTGGCAATCCTGACTGCTCTTCCCTGACACTACAGGGCACCCTTCCCTACACTCCCACACCTCATTTCCAATAATTACCTCCACTTTCCTCCCTGGACATGTCCTGCCTGCCTCCTCTGACATCCCTGACCTGACTCGCCCATGCCCTCTGTGATGTCACTCCCCAGGGCCTATATATCCTGGGTGCAGCCTGCCAGGCACTCACTGGTGGGCAGCAAGGGAGGCGTGCATGCTGTGGAGGGGCCTTGGTGGAAGGACGGTCCTTGCCTCATCTCTCCTCCCCCCTCGGGAGGTGCTGGCAGGGTTGGCTCTTTTTGTCACCTGCTGTGATCTCGCCATTGGATCCTTCATGTGCTCTTTTGGTCGCATGTTGTGATTTCTCTATTGGACCCTCCCAGGGATCCAGTCCATGCCTCCTGAGCTGTGGTGAGAAGCTGCGAGAGCACCTGGAGGGGTCGTTCTCTGCAGCGTGTGTGTGTGCCTGGGCCATGCGTGGAGTGAATGAGGGGGGGGTGAGCGGAAGCTCACGAGTGAATGGTGTGAATGGACAGTAGCGAGGGTCAGAACCGTGACGTGGTGCTACTGCTCACTAGTTCTAACAGACTGGTGCTAATCTGACCTTTCTGTGTGCAAGAGTAGCGAATGCTGACCTGGACACCCTCAGCAGGTGTAAAGTGAAAATATAACTGTGTACCCCTAGACTTGCCCGTGCCCATTGGCATGCTGCCAAGGCTCAGGGGAGGCACTGGGCGCAGCTGCGCAGCTGGAGGAACAGCACCAACAGTAGTGTTGCAGAGTAGGGGACCGGCACACCATAGTGTCCGCCTCCAGCCTCCGGTGGGGAGATGTGGTTGGGAAGGAGAGGTGCTGGGGAGGAGAGGAAGGAGAAGCAACGCTTGGTCTGGTCCAGTACATGTTGGTTCCTAAAACAGCCGCCTGCGATGGTTCCAAAAACCTACTGCTGCCAACTTTCTCTGCCCAAAAAGAGGCAGGATGTTCAAGAAAGGATGACATTGCAGGGAATGACATAATGTGACCTTTGACTTTGACCCAATGACATGAGCTCTTGACATCAGACAATTTCTGAACAGACGTAAATCATTAGAGTCTTCCCTGTATTTCACCTGCTATGCAGGAAACCTGCTTTGAAATAACACACTTCCTGTGAAATGACTAAAATATAAACTATATATTAAAGTGTTGGGTTATCTGTACTTCTGTCTAATTACTACTTTGCTTGCAGTAGAAATGCAGCAACTTGTGGCGTGTCCTTGTACATACAGGAAGAGGCGGGAGCTGCTGCTACAGTCTATAGGTGGCAGGACTACGTTGAAAGCAGCTGCCTGTTGGATTGTGAATCCTCCATTATGCTGTGCGTCCAGCGAGCAGAGACACACAACAAGTCTGCACCGCCAGACAGGCCCAATTCTGCAGTGACACCATCCCTACTGCCCCCCAGTCTGGCTGGGCTGTTGCCTCATGGGCAGATTGCAAAATGTAAAAGAAAATAAAATCATATATATCAGAGGTTGGTGGAATACTCGAGGCTGAAGCTGTCATTGCAGGTTCTGTTTCCAATGTCTCTTTATCACTAGTAGTTTCAATATCAGAGGATGACGGAGTAGAAAAATCGCTTTTTGTAGCCGACTCTTGGTTTTTACTCCCTCTAGGTTTGAATTTTTGTTTTGGATTGATATCATATTTTCTTTGAAAAGTAAAGATTCTGTTTTTAAAATATTCACCCTCATCCCTAATAAAGGTTCTTTGCTTTTTGATTTTCAAATCTTTCTCATAGTTTGCTAGAAAGTCATCCATTATCTGGTAATTTTTAAAAGTAATCTCCGGGCATTCCAATGCTTTAATTGCCTCTTTTGTGTCATCTTTGTCTTTCATAATTTTTTCATGTGTCTGAGCTGCTTGATTGATTAGTCTTATCATCATCTCTTTAGATGTATTGTTCAGTAAATTCACCCAGTCTTCAAATGCTAATGTTTCTTCTTCTTCAAATGGTGGAAAGATGCAGATGCGTAATCCTCTCGGGTTGTTATTGACCTCTAGGTACATCCTAAGTGTTTTGATTTCCCACCATTTGTTAAGTTCCTGTTTGCTAAGATTCTCAAACTGTTCAAAAAGATGTCTCAAGGAGTAGTTATTTCTTTGTGATGAATTGGATGTATTTGTTTGTCGATGTCTCAAAAATAGTTCTTCTGCTTGTGCGTCTCTTTTTATTAAAGGCTTCTTCCATATTGATTAGTATACTGTTATTGGTGTTTGCCTGGGGGGGCTTGTATAGAAATAATTAGAAAACTCTTGTTTGTAGCCAACCTAAGCTCTACCTTGGCGACATCAATTAAATGGTAAGAATAAATGAATTGTTTCTGTTTTGTTGAAATTGAGAAGTTGTCAGCATGAGTTATCCCATACATTTGTGTGGCCACTACACAAGCTAAATGCATAAGATGATTGGTATATGAGAAAAGTCACTCAAATGCGCCAGTTTCTTAAATAATCAAATAGATGGTCTCTGTTCAGTGAGTCAAGTTGAATTTATTGGCATAGTGTTGTGATCACACTAATTCCATTGTAGTTCGGATGTCTTGCTTTTATAAATCAATTAGGTTCATTGTTTTCTTGCACATAGATCAAAATATAACTTAGACCAATTTATCCAAAATCAAATCTTAATAGTTTCTTCTATTATGAAAACCTCAACACGTGTTTCCCCATTGCTAGTTGCAATGGTTCATCAGGAGAGAAAGTAAATGATATTGGTCTCTGAAAAGAAAAAATAGAAAAAAGGAAGAAAAAGAAGGAAACATATATCATAATAGAAGAAACTATTAAGATTTGATTTTGGATAAATTGGTCTAAGTTATATTTTGATCTATGTGCAAGAAAACAATGAACCTAATTGATTTCTAAAAACAAGACATCCGAACTACAATGGAATTAGTGTGATGACAACACTATGCCAATAAATTCAACTTGACTCACTGAACAGAAATCATCTATTTGATTATTTAAGAAGCTTGCGCATTTGAGTGAATTTTCTCATGTACCAATCATCTTACGAGTTCACTTGTCTGTTGAAAGAGAAGTTAGAATCCAAGTAAAAGCCCAGTGTTTTAACCTCTTGTCCCACTTTGATGCTATTGCCATCGATCATGAAGGAGGAATAAGTAGGGCCTAATTTCTTTAAGCTGGTGGTCGTACCCAGGATGATGAGTTTGGTTTTATCATCATTCAGGCATAGTCCATGTGTGGCCATCCATGCCTGGATGATGATGTACACTCTATTCTCCAAGACCAAATCCTTCTCATAATCCCCAGAAAGCGGAAGGAGGATCTGGGTATCATCTACGTAGTTGGTGTAGGTGATACCGAGATGATCCAGATAATTGAAAAGGGGCTTGGTAAATATATTGTCCAGTGTGGGGAGACACAAGAGCCCTGAGGCACACCACAGGTGATTGGTATGGCGTCTGCTGCTGCTGTAGGTGAAAAAACCCTCATGGTTCTGCTGTTAAGGAATGATCTAATCCAAGTGATAGCCTCAACAGAGAAGTGAGCTGAGGTGTGGAGGGTGTGTGCACAGGACAGAGTGGTCAACCAAATCAAAAGCTGCGGAAAGGTCAAGGAGGAGGAGTAGGGCAGGTTGGCCATTATCTCTGAGCTTGTCGATCTGTGATTTAAGGTCAATAAGAGCAGTCTCAGTCCCATGTTGAGGGGGGAAGCCTGATTGTCTGGCTCCTAGTAGGTGATAATCTTCCAAGTACTTCTGTATTTGTATGTAGGCGACCTTATCCAAGATTTTTAGAAGGAAAGGTACAGTCGGTATAGGTCTGTAATTTGTAGGCGTGGCTGTGTCAAGTGTGGGTTTTTTAGTAGTCGAAGTACCCAAGATTGTTTTAAGTTGGTAGGGATAGAACCGGTAGAAAAGGAAGCTTTGATTAACTTTGTGATGAAGGGGGAAAGGTCACGGGCAGCATCTTTAATGAGCTGTGCAGGGCACAGATCTCCTTGGCAGTTGGAAGGTTTCAGTGACAAAATGATTTTTTCTACTTCATGTGTGGTTACTTCAGAGAAATTGAAGCGGGTAATTTCCCTTAAGATGGGCTTCTCAGATGGTTTGGAAGGGGGGGTCATTCAAGGAGGCTTTTTTACAGGCAATTTTGTTTTGTAGGGTGGTAATCTTGTTAGCTGCGGCATTTTGGATTTCTGAGCACCAATTTTTATCTTTGGTACAAGTATCTGGTGGCACTATTGGGGTTTCCACTTCTTTAAGGATGGAGAATAATTCCTTCATGTTTGATTTGGCATGGGATATACGGGAGTCAAAGGAGGTTCGTTTTGCTAGGTAGATTTCTTTTTTGTAAAAGGCGACAAGTTTAGTAGGTTTGAGTTTATTAGCTACTGAAGGGAGTTTTTTCCAAGTAGCCTCACAGTTTCTTTTTTGCTGCCTTACGTTTTTAAGGTTCCCTGCCTAGAGAGGGACATGATGAAGCCGGATAGTGGTAAGGTGAGGCACAACAGAAGGGACGCCTGGGTCTTTCTGGGGCACATAGTCATGACTGGGTGAGAAGCAGTAGAAGAACTGGCTGGTCCAGCATGGGCACGGCACAATTCAAGATAGGGTGGTTCCACATAGGTTAGGCATATGGAAGGCAGATCCAAGCAGTGGCCAAAATAACGTCTGTGGACGTGATGGTAGGCGGAATCAGTGGATTCAGGAGGAAGTATAGTAGGCACAGTAGTCTATCTGAGTCTCGTCATGGCATATAGACAGGTACAAAAGAGGTATTTGTACTACCGCAGACGGTAAAAAGGAAGATATGCCAACACAATGTGAACTGGGGCAAATTACAAAGAGCTGATTCCCCATATTACAGTTTCCAGGGGACCTGGTAAGTCTATTCTGAGCCTCTACCCCAATGAAATACCACCAATAAAATACCACCAATGCAATACCATTAAGGTGGAGAAATTGGCCCTCATGCGCACCAGGTCTGGTTTTTGGCTTGCCACTCATTATCCCAATATAAGAATAACACCAGGTAGTCCTGTGTCTCTGGGGCTCACAAACTACCCCAACACTAGCCACACTCTGTACAGCGCCCTGCTGCTCTGGAGCTAGGTCCGTGCTTTACACAATAAAATAGCAGTAATAATAAAAGGTTTCCATGTGGCTTCATGTAGATGTTAAAAAGCACGGGTGACAGGATCGAACCCAGAGAAGCCCATCTGGATGAACACTGGCCACCCAGGCAGGAAAGAGGAAAACCACTCCAGGACAAGAGCGGGTGCTTAAGATGGCAAAAGAGCCCCATGATTGTGTCAAAAGCCACTGAGAGATCCAGGAATACAAGTAGACAAGCACACAAGTAGACAAATCCAGCACACACATGGCACCTTCTACTACATGCAAATCCAGCACACACATGGCACCGTCTACTGCATGCAAATCCAGCACACACATGCCACCTTCAACTACATGCGAATCTAGCACACACGCCACCTTCTACTGCATGCGATTCCAACACACACATGGCACCTTCTACTACATGCGAATCCAGCACACACGCCACCTTCTACTGCATTTGAATCCAGCACACACATGGCACCTTCTACTACATGCAAATCCAGCACACACATGCCACCTTCTACTGCATGTGAATCCAGCACACACATGGCACCTTCAACTACATGCGAATCTAGCACACACGCCACCTTCTACTGCATGCGAATCCAGCACAGACATGGCACCTTCTACTAAATGCAAATCCAGCACACACGCCACCTTCTACTGCATTTGAATCCAGCACACACATGGCACCTTCAACTACATGCAAATCTAGCACACACGCCACCTTCTACTGCATTTGAATCCAGCACACACATGGCACCTTCTACTACATGCAAATCCAAAACACATGGCACCTTCTACTGCATTTGAATCCAGCACACTCATGGCACCTTCTACTGCATGTGAATCCAGCACACACATGGCACCTTCAACTACATGCGAATCTAGCACACACGCCACCTTCTACTGCATGCGAATCCAGCACACACATGCCACCTTCTACTGCATGCAAATCCAGCACACACATGGCACCTTCTACTACATGCAAATCCAGCACACACATGCCACCTTCTACTGCATGTGAATCCAGCACACACATGGCACCTTCTACTACATGCAAATCCAGCACACACACGCCACCTTCTACTGCATGCAAATCTAGCACAGACATGGCACCTTCTACTGCATGCGAATCCAGCACACACATGGCACCTTCTACTACATGCAAATCCAGCACACACATGGCACCTTCTACTACATGCAAATCCAGCACATCCAGCACACACATGGCACCTTCTACTACATGCAAATCCAGCACACACATGGCACCTTCTACTGCATGCAAATCCAGCACAAACATGGCACCTTCTACTACATGTGAATCCAGCACACACATGGCACCTTCTACTGCATTTGAATCCAGCACACACATGGCACCTTCAACTACATGCGAATCTAGCACACACGCCACCTTCTACTGCATGGGAATCCAGCACACACATGGCACCTTCTACTGCATGCGAATCCAGCACACACATGGCACCTTCTACTACATGCAAATCCAGCACACACATGGCACCTTCTACTGCATGCAAATCCAGCACACACATGCCACCTTCTACTGCATGTGAATCCAGCACACACATGTCACCTTCTACTGCATGCAAATCCAGCACACACATGCCACCTTCTACTACATGCAAATCCAGCACACACATGGCACCTTCTACTACATGCAAATCCAGCACACACACGCCACCTTCTACTGCATGCGAATCCAGCACACACATGGCACCTTCTACTACATGCAAATCCAGCACACACATGGCACCTTCTACTACATGCGAATCCAGCACACACATGGCACCTTCTACTACATGCAAATCCAGCACACACATGGCACCTTCCACTACATGCAAATCCAGCACACACATGGCACCTTCAACTGCATTTGAATCCAGCACACACATGGCACCTTCTACTACATGCGAATCCAGCACACACATGGCACCTTCTACTACATGCAAATCCAGCACACACATGGCACCTTCTACTACATGCAAATCCAGCACACACATGGCACCTTCTACTACATGCAAATCCAGCACACACACGCCACCTTCTACTGCATGCGAATCCAGCACACACATGGCACCTTCTACTACATGCAAATCCAGCACGCACATGGCACCTTCTACTACATGCGAATCCAGCACACACATGGCACCTTCTACTACATGCAAATCCAGCACACACATGGCACCTTCTACTACATGCAAATCCAGCACACACATGGCACCTTCAACTGCATTTGAATCCAGCACACACATGGCACCTTCTACTACATGTGAATCCAGCACACACATGGCACCTTCTACTACATGCAAATCCAGCACACACATGGCACCTTCTACTACATGCAAATCCAGCACACACACGCCACCTTCTACTGCATGCGAATCCAGCACACACATGGCACCTTCTACTACATGCGAATCCAGCACACACATGGCACCTTCTACTACATGCAAATCACGCACACACATGGCACCTTCTAACATGCGAATCCAGCACACACATGGCAACTTCAACTGCATTTGAATCCAGCACACACATGGCACCTTCTTCTACATGCAAATCCAGCACACACATGGCACCTTCTACTACATGCAAATCCAGCACACACACGCCACCTTCTACTGCATGCGAATCCAGCACACACATGGCACCTTCTACTGCATGCGAATCCAGCACACACATGCCACCTTCTACTACATGCGAATCCAGCACACACATGGCACCTTCAACTGCATTTGAATCCAGCACACACATGGCACCTTCTACTACATGCGAATCCAGCACACACATGGCACCTTCTACTACATGCGAATCCAGCACACACATGGCACCTTCTACTACATGCAAATCCAGCACACACATGGCACCTTCAACTGCATTTGAATCCAGCACACACATGGCACCTTCTACTACATGCGAATCCAGCACACACATGGCACCTTCTACTACATGCAAATCCAGCACACACATGGCACCTTCTACTACATGCGAATCCAGCACACACATGGCACCTTCTACTACATGCAAATCCAGCACACACATGGCACCTTCTACTACATGCGAATCCGGCACACACATGGCACCTTCTACTACATGCAAATCCAGCACACACATGGCACCTTCTACTACATGCGAATCCAGCACACACATGGCACCTTCTACTACATGCAAATCCAGCACACACATGGCACCTTCTAACATGCGAATCCAGCACACACATGGCACCTTCAACTGCATTTGAATCCAGCACACACATGGCACCTTCTACTACATGCAAATCCAGCACACACATGGGACCTTCTACTACATGCAAATCCAGCACACACACGCCACCTTCTACTGCATGCGAATCCAGCACACACATGGCACCTTCTACTGCATGCGAATCCAGCACACACATGGCACCTTCTACTACATGCGAATCCAGCACACACATGGCACCTTCTACTACATGCAAATCCAGCACACACATGGCACCTTCTACTACATGCAAATCCAGCACACACACGGCACCTTCTACTACATGCAAATCCAGCACACACACGCCACCTTCTACTGCATGCAAATCCAGCACACACACGGCACCTTCTACTGCATGAAAATCCAGCACACACATGGCACCTTCTACTACATGCGAATCCAGCACACACATGGCACCTTCTACTACATGCAAATCCAGCACACACATGGCACCTTCTACTACATGCGAATCCAGCACACACATGGCACCTTCTACTACATGCAAATCCAGCACACACATGGCACCTTCTACTACATGCAAATCCAGCACACACATGGCACCTTCTACTACATGCGAATCCAGCACACACATGGCACCCTCAACTGCATGTTGGTACTGCCTAAAGATGGAAGCCAGACTGATAAGACCGTAGCAAATGATTGGATGCGTTCTGCATTCTGGCCCCCAAGGCACCGCTCTTGGAATGTGTCCCTCGATGTCTCCAGAAACTCATGTGCGTCTCTCCTATGATTTGTCCCACTCCTTTCTTCTGATATGCCAACCAGTAGCTCTTCATTAGAAACTTGGCGGGGAGAACCCGTATGGTGGGGAGCACTGGCGCCCTCAAATCTCAAACAAACGCTGGCTGCGGGGCTATACTAGGTGGTGCGACCCCAACTGCCACCAAGGAATATAGTTACAAAAAAGTGGTTAGTACTCCAAGCCCTCGCACTGCGCAATGTAAGTAAATGCAGTTGAGACGTCCGATAGACTGTGTGATGTGTCAATCCCGGGCGGGGCGGTGCTAGCCTAGCAGCTGGGCCCGGAATTCATGTGATGTGTCAATCCTGGGCGGGGCGGTGCTAGCCTAGCAGCTGGGCCCGGGATTCATGTGATGTGTCAATCCCGGGCGGTGCTAGCCTAGCAGCTGGGCCCGGGATTCATGTGATGTGTCAATCCCGGCCGGTGCTAGCCTAGCAGCTGGGCCCGGGATTCATGTGATGTGTCAATCCCGGGCGGTGCTAGCCTAGCAGCTGGGCCCGGGATTCATTTGATGTGTCAATCCCGGGCGGTGCTAGCCTAGCAGCTGGGCCCGGGATTCATGTGATGTGTCAATCCCGGGCGGTGCTAGCCTAGCAGCTGGGCCCGGGATTCATTTGATGTGTCAATCCCGGGCAGTGCTAGCCTAGCAGCTGGGCCCGGGATTCATGTGATGTGTCAATCCCGGGCGGTACTAGCCTAGCAGCTGGGCCCGGGATTGTGCTAGCCTAGCAGCTGGCCCCAGGATTGATGTGATGTGTCTATCCCGGGCGGTGCTAGCCTAGCAGCTGGGCCCGGAATTGATGTGATGTGTCAATCCCGGGCGGTACTAGCCTAGCAGCTGGGCCCGGGATTGTGCTAGCCTAGCAGCTGGGCCCGGAATTGATGTGATGTGTCAATCCCGGGCGGTACTAGCCTAGCAGCTGGGCCCGGGATTCATGTGATGTGTCAATCCCGGGCGGTGCTAGCCTAGCAGCTGGGCCCGGAATTGATGTGATGTGTCAATCCCGGGCGGTACTAGCCTAGCAGCTGGGCCCGGGATTCATGTGATGTGTCAATCCCGGGCGGTGCTAGCCTAGCAGCTGGGCCCGGAATTGATGTGATGTGTCAATCCCGGGCGGTGCTAGCCTAGCAGCTGGGCCCGGGATTCATTTGATGTGTCAATCCTGGGCGGTGCTAGCCTAGCAGCTGGGCCCGGAATTGATGTGATGTGTCAATCCCGGGTGATGTGTCAATCCAGGGTGGTCCTAGCCTAGGAGCTGTGCCCAGGATTGATCCCGCAGACTATGTTCCTAAGCATGTTTATCCATCTATAGAGTCATTATATAACCTATTTGCAATCGGAAATAGAACAGGTTTCAGGAGCGCACCATTTAGACTGACCTCACAGCACTATGGAGCCTTGAGAAGGACTGGAGGGTCGAAACACGTGTCGGCTGATCATCTGAATAAACTCATCACACAGTCTGCTTACACTGGGCAGTGCACAGACTTGCAGTACTAACCACTCTTTGCAACAGTAGCTCTTCATGCCCCCCTCTTGTGGCACTGCTGTTTTTCTCCTGGCAATCCTGACTGCTCTTCCCTGACACTACAGGGCACCCTTCCCTACACTTCCACACCTCATTTCCAATAATTACCTCCACTTTCCTCCCTGGACATGTCCTGCCTGCCTCCTCTGACATCCCTGACCTGACTCGCCCATGCCCTCTGTGATGTCACTCCCCAGGGCCTATATATCCTGGGTGCAGCCTGCCAGGCACTCACTGGTGGGCAGCAAGGGAGGCGTGCATGCTGTGGAGGGGCCTTGGTGGAAGGACGGTCCTTGCCTCATCTCTCCTCCCCCCTGGGGAGGTGCTGGCAGGGTTGGCTCTTTTTGTCACCTGCTGTGATCTCGCCATTGGATCCTTCATGTGCTCTTTTGGTCGCATGTTGTGATTTCTCTATTGGACCCTCCCAGGGATCCAGTCCATGCCTCCTGAGCTGTGGTGAGAAGCTGCGAGAGCACCTGGAGGGGTCGTTCTCTGCAGCGTGTGTGTGTGCCTGGGCCATGCGTGGAGTGAATGAGGGGGGGGTGAGCGGAAGCTCACGAGTGAATGGTGTGAATGGACAGTAGCGAGGGTCAGAACCGTGACGTGGTGCTACTGCTCACTAGTTCTAACAGACTGGTGCTAATCTGACCTTTCTGTGTGCAAGAGTAGCGAATGCTGACCTGGACACCCTCAGCAGGTGTAAAGTGAAAATATAACTGTGTACCCCTAGACTTGCCCGTGCCCATTGGCATGCTGCCAAGGCTCAGGGGAGGCACTGGGCGCAGCTGCGCAGCTGGAGGAACAGCACCAACAGTAGTGTTGCAGAGTAGGGGACCGGCACACCATAGTGTCCGCCTCCAGCCTCCGGTGGGGAGATGTGGTTGGGAAGGAGAGGTGCTGGGGAGGAGAGGAAGTAGAAGCAACGCTTGGTCTGGTCCAGTACATGTTGGTTCCTAAAACAGCCGCCTGCGATGGTTCCAAAAACCTACTGCTGCCAACTTTCTCTGCCCAAAAAGAGGCAGGATGTTCAAGAAAGGATGACATTGCAGGGAATGACATAATGTGACCTTTGACTTTGACCCAATGACATGAGCTCTTGACATCAGACAATTTCTGAACAGACGTAAATCATTAGAGTCTTCCCTGTATTTCACTTGCTATGCAGGAAACCTGCTTTGAAATAACACACTTCCTGTGAAATGACTAAAATATAAACTATATATTAAAGTGTTGGGTTATCTGTACTTCTGTCTGTTTACTACTTTGCTTGCAGTAGAAATGCAGCAACTTGTGGCGTGTCCTTGTACATACAGGAAGAGGCGGGAGCTGCTGCTACAGTCTATAGGTGGCAGGACTACGTTGAAAGCAGCTGCCTGTTGGATTGTGAATCCTCCATTATGCTGTGCGTCCAGCGAGCAGAGACACACAACAAGTCTGCACCGCCAGACAGGCCCAATTCTGCAGTGACACCATCCCTACTGCCCCCCAGACTGGCTGGGCTGTTGCCTCATGGGCAGATTGCAAAATGTAAAAGAAAATAAAATCATATATATCAGAGGTTGGTGGAATACTCGAGGCTGAAGCTGTCATTGCAGGTTCTGTTTCCAATGTCTCTTTATCACTAGTAGTTTCAATATCAGAGGATGACGGAGTAGAAAAATCGCTTTTTGTAGCCGACTCTTGGTTTTTACTCCCTCTAGGTTTGAATTTTTGTTTTGGATTGATATCATATTTTCTTTGAAAAGTAAAGATTCTGTTTTTAAAATATTCACCCTCATCCCTAATAAAGGTTCTTTGCTTTTTGATTTTCAAATCTTTCTCATAGTTTGCTAGAAAGTCATCCATTATCTGGTAATTTTTAAAAGTAATCTCCGGGCATTCCAATGCTTTAATTGCCTCTTTTGTGTCATCTATGTCTTTCATAATTTTTTCATGTGTCTGAGCTGCTTGATTGATTAGTCTTATCATCATCTCTTTAGATGTATTGTTCAGTAAATTCACCCAGTCTTCAAATGCTAATGTTTCTTCTTCTTCAAATGGTGGAAAGATGCAGATGCGTAATCCTCTCGGGTTGTGATTGACCTCTAGGTACATCCTAAGTGTTTTGATTTCCCACCATTTGTTAAGTTCCTGTTTGCTAAGATTCTCAAGCTGTTCAAAAAGATGTCTCAAGGAGTAGTTATTTCTTTGTGATGAATTGGATGTATTTGTTTGTCGATGTCTCAAAAATAGTTCTTCTGCTTGTGCGTCTCTTTTATTAAAGGCTTCTTCCATATTGATTAGTATACTGTTATTGGTGTTTGCCTGGGGGGGCTTGTATAGAAATAATTAGAAAACTCTTGTTTGTAGCCAACCTAAGCTCTACCTTGGCGACATCAATTAAATGGTAAGAATAAATGAATTGTTTCTGTTTTGTTGAAATTGAGAAGTTGTCAGCATGAGTTATCCCATACATTTGCGTGGCCACTACACAAGCTAAATGCATAAGATGATTGGTATATGAGAAAAGTCACTCAAATGCGCCAGTTTCTTAAATAATCAAATAGATGGTCTCTGTTCAGTGAGTCAAGTTGAATTTATTGGCATAGTGTTGTGATCACACTAATTCCATTGTAGTTCGGATGTCTTGCTTTTATAAATCAATTAGGTTCATTGTTTTCTTGCACATAGATCAAAATATAACTTAGACCAATTTATCCAAAATCAAATCTTAATAGTTTCTTCTATTATGAAAACCTCAACACGTGTTTCCCCATTGCTAGTTGCAATGGTTCATCAGGAGAGAAAGTAAATGATATTGGTCTCTGAAAAGAAAAAATAGAAAAAAGGAAGAAAAAGAAGGAAACATATATCATAATAGAAGAAACTATTAAGATTTGATTTTGGATAAATTGGTCTAAGTTATATTTTGATCTATGTGCAAGAAAACAATGAACCTAATTGATTTCTAAAAACAAGACATCCGAACTACAATGGAATTAGTGTGATGACAACACTATGCCAATAAATTCAACTTGACTCACTGAACAGAAATCATCTATTTGATTATTTAAGAAGCTTGCGCATTTGAGTGAATTTTCTCATGTACCAATCATCTTACGAGTTCACTTGTCTGTTGAAAGAGAAGTTAGAATCCAAGTAAAAGCCCAGTGTTTTAACCTCTTGTCCCACTTTGATGCTATTGCCATCGATCATGAAGGAGGAATAAGTAGGGCCTAATTTCTTTAAGCTGGTGGTCGTACCCAGGATGATGAGTTTGGTTTTATCATCATTCAGGCATAGTCCATGTGTGGCCATCCATGCCTGGATGATGATGTACACTCTATTCTCCAAGACCAAATCCTTCTCATAATCCCCAGAAAGCGGAAGGAGGATCTGGGTATCATCTACGTAGTTGGTGTAGGTGATACCGAGATGATCCAGATAATTGAAAAGGGGCTTGGTAAATATATTGTCCAGTGTGGGGAGACACAAGAGCCCTGAGGCACACCACAGGTGATTGGTATGGCGTCTGCTGCTGCTGTAGGTGAAAAAACCCTCATGGTTCTGCTGTTAAGGAATGATCTAATCCAAGTGATAGCCTCAACAGAGAAGTGAGCTGAGGTGTGGAGGGTGTGTGCACAGGACAGAGTGGTCAACCAAATCAAAAGCTGCGGAAAGGTCAAGGAGGAGGAGTAGGGCAGGTTGGCCATTATCTCTGAGCTTGTCGATCTGTGATTTAAGGTCAATAAGAGCAGTCTCAGTCCCATGTTGAGGGGGGAAGCCTGATTGTCTGGCTCCTAGTAGGTGATAATCTTCCAAGTACTTCTGTATTTGTATGTAGGCGACCTTATCCAAGATTTTTAGAAGGAAAGGTACAGTCGGTATAGGTCTGTAATTTGTAGGCGTGGCTGTGTCAAGTGTGGGTTTTTTTAGTAGTCGAAGTACCCAAGATTGTTTTAAGTTGGTAGGGATAGAACCGGTAGAAAAGGAAGCTTTGATTAACTTTGTGATGAAGGGGGAAAGGTCACGGGCAGCATCTTTAATGAGCTGTGCAGGGCACAGATCTCCTTGGCAGTTGGAAGGTTTCAGTGACAAAATGATTTTTTCTACTTCATGTGTGGTTACTTCAGAGAAATTGAAGCGGGTAATTTCCCTTAAGATGGGCTTCTCAGATGGTTTGGAAGGGGGGGTCATTCAAGGAGGCTTTTTTACAGGCAATTTTGTTTTGTAGGGTGGTAATCTTGTTAGCTGCGGCATTTTGGATTTCTGAGCACCAATTTTTATCTTTGGAACAAGTATCTGGTGGCACTATTGGGGTTTCCACTTCTTTAAGGATGGAGAATAATTCCTTCATGTTTGATTTGGCATGGGATATACGGGAGTCAAAGGAGGTTCGTTTTGCTAGGTAGATTTCTTTTTTGTAAAAGGCGACAAGTTTAGTAGGTTTGAGTTTATTAGCTACTGAAGGGAGTTTTTTCCAAGTAGCCTCACAGTTTCTTTTTTGCTGCCTTACGTTTTTAAGGTTCCCTGCCTAGAGAGGGACATGATGAAGCCGGATAGTGGTAAGGTGAGGCACAACAGAAGGGACGCCTGGGTCTTTCTGGGGCACATAGTCATGACTGGGTGAGAAGCAGTAGAAGAACTGGCTGGTCCAGCATGGGCACGGCACAATTCAAGATAGGGTGGTTCCACATAGGTTAGGCATATGGAAGGCGGATCCAAGCAGTGGCCAAAATAACGTCTGTGGACGTGATGGTAGGCGGAATCAGTGGATTCAGGAGGAAGTATAGTAGGCACAGTAGTCTATCTGAGTCTCGTCATGGCATATAGACAGGTACAAAAGAGGTATTTGTACTACCGCAGACGGTAAAAAGGAAGATATGCCAACACAATGTGAACTGGGGCAAATTACAAAGAGCTGATTCCCCATATTACAGTTTCCAGGGGACCTGGTAAGTCTATTCTGAGCCTCTACCCCAATGAAATACCACCAATAAAATACCACCAATGCAATACCATTAAGGTGGAGAAATTGGCCCTCATGCGCACCAGGTCTGGTTTTTGGCTTGCCACTCATTATCCCAATATAAGAATAACACCAGGTAGTCCTGTGTCTCTGGGGCTCACAAACTACCCCAACACTAGCCACACTCTGTACAGCGCCCTGCTGCTCTGGAGCTAGGTCCGTGCTTTACACAATAAAATAGCAGTAATAATAAAAGGTTTCCATGTGGCTTCATGTAGATGTTAAAAAGCACGGATGACAGGATCGAACCCAGAGAAGCCCATCTGGACGAACACTGGCCAGCCAGGCAGGAAAGAGGAAAACCACTCCAGGACAAGAGCGGGTGCTTAAGATGGCAAAAGAGCCCCATGATTGTGTCAAAAGCCACTGAGAGATCCAGGAATACAAGTAGACAAGCACACAAGTAGACAAATCCAGCACACACATGGCACCTTCTACTACATGCAAATCCAGCACACACATGGCACCGTCTACTGCATGCAAATCCAGCACACACATGCCACCTTCAACTACATGCGAATCTAGCACACACGCCACCTTCTACTGCATGCGATTCCAGCACACACATGGCACCTTCTACTACATGCGAATCCAGCACACACGCCACCTTCTACTGCATTTGAATCCAGCACACACATGGCACCTTCTACTACATGCAAATCCAGCACACACATGCCACCTTCTACTGCATGTGAATCCAGCACACACATGGCACCTTCAACTACATGCGAATCTAGCACACACGCCACCTTCTACTGCATGCGAATCCAGCACAGACATGGCACCTTCTACTAAATGCAAATCCAGCACACACGCCACCTTCTACTGCATTTGAATCCAGCACACACATGGCACCTTCAACTACATGCAAATCTAGCACACACGCCACCTTCTACTGCATTTGAATCCAGCACACACATGGCACCTTCTACTACATGCAAATCCAAAACACATGGCACCTTCTACTGCATTTGAATCCAGCACACTCATGGCACCTTCTACTGCATGTGAATCCAGCACACACATGGCACCTTCAACTACATGCGAATCTAGCACACACGCCACCTTCTACTGCATGCGAATCCAGCACACACATGCCACCTTCTACTGCATGCAAATCCAGCACACACATGGCACCTTCTACTACATGCAAATCCAGCACACACATGCCACCTTCTACTGCATGTGAATCCAGCACACACATGGCACCTTCTACTACATGCAAATCCAGCACACACACGCCACCTTCTACTGCATGCAAATCTAGCACAGACATGGCACCTTCTACTGCATGCGAATCCAGCACACACATGGCACCTTCTACTACATGCAAATCCAGCACACACATGGCACCTTCTACTACATGCAAATCCAGCACATCCAGCACACACATGGCACCTTCTACTACATGCAAATCCAGCACACACATGGCACCTTCTACTGCATGCAAATCCAGCACAAACATGGCACCTTCTACTACATGTGAATCCAGCACACACATGGCACCTTCTACTGCATTTGAATCCAGCACACACATGGCACCTTCAACTACATGCGAATCTAGCACACACGCCACCTTCTACTGCATGGGAATCCAGCACACACATGGCACCTTCTACTGCATGCGAATCCAGCACACACATGGCACCTTCTACTACATGCAAATCCAGCACACACATGGCACCTTCTACTGCATGCAAATCCAGCACACACATGCCACCTTCTACTGCATGTGAATCCAGCACACACATGTCACCTTCTACTGCATGCAAATCCAGCACACACATGCCACCTTCTACTACATGCAAATCCAGCACACACATGGCACCTTCTACTACATGCAAATCCAGCACACACACGCCACCTTCTACTGCATGCGAATCCAGCACACACATGGCACCTTCTACTACATGCAAATCCAGCACACACATGGCACCTTCTACTACATGCGAATCCAGCACACACATGGCACCTTCTACTACATGCAAATCCAGCACACACATGGCACCTTCCACTACATGCAAATCCAGCACACACATGGCACCTTCAACTGCATTTGAATCCAGCACACACATGGCACCTTCTACTACATGCGAATCCAGCACACACATGGCACCTTCTACTACATGCAAATCCAGCACACACATGGCACCTTCTACTACATGCAAATCCAGCACACACATGGCACCTTCTACTACATGCAAATCCAGCACACACACGCCACCTTCTACTGCATGCGAATCCAGCACACACATGGCACCTTCTACTACATGCAAATCCAGCACGCACATGGCACCTTCTACTACATGCGAATCCAGCACACACATGGCACCTTCTACTACATGCAAATCCAGCACACACATGGCACCTTCTACTACATGCAAATCCAGCACACACATGGCACCTTCAACTGCATTTGAATCCAGCACACACATGGCACCTTCTACTACATGCGAATCCAGCACACACATGGCACCTTCTACTACATGCGAATCCAGCATACACATGGCATCTTCTACTACATGCAAATCCAGCACACACATGGCACCTTCTACTACATGCAAATCCAGCACACACACGCCACCTTCTACTGCATGCGAATCCAGCACACACATGGCACCTTCTACTACATGCGAATCCAGCACACACATGGCACCTTCTACTACATGCAAATCACGCACACACATGGCACCTTCTAACATGCGAATCCAGCACACACATGGCACCTTCAACTGCATTTGAATCCAGCACACACATGGCACCTTCTACTACATGCAAATCCAGCACACACATGGCACCTTCTACTACATGCAAATCCAGCACACACACGCCACCTTCTACTGCATGCGAATCCAGCACACACATGGCACCTTCTACTGCATGCGAATCCAGCACACACATGCCACCTTCTACTACATGCGAATCCAGCACACACATGGCACCTTCAACTGCATTTGAATCCAGCACACACATGGCACCTTCTACTACATGCGAATCCAGCACACACATGGCACCTTCTACTACATGCGAATCCAGCACACACATGGCACCTTCTACTACATGCAAATCCAGCACACACATGGCACCTTCAACTGCATTTGAATCCAGCACACACATGGCACCTTCTACTACATGCGAATCCAGCACACACATGGCACCTTCTACTACATGCAAATCCAGCACACACATGGCACCTTCTACTACATGCGAATCCAGCACACACATGGCACCTTCTACTACATGCAAATCCGGCACACACATGGCACCTTCTACTACATGCGAATCCGGCACACACATGGCACCTTCTACTACATGCAAATCCAGCACACACATGGCACCTTCTACTACATGCGAATCCAGCACACACATGGCACCTTCTACTACATGCAAATCCAGCACACACATGGCACCTTCTAACATGCGAATCCAGCACACACATGGCACCTTCAACTGCATTTGAATCCAGCACACACATGGCACATTCTACTACATGCAAATCCAGCACACACATGGGACCTTCTACTACATGCAAATCCAGCACACACACGCCACCTTCTACTGCATGCGAATCCAGCACACACATGGCACCTTCTACTGCATGCGAATCCAGCACACACATGGCACCTTCTACTACATGCGAATCCAGCACACACATGGCACCTTCTACTACATGCAAATCCAGCACACACATGGCACCTTCTACTACATGCAAATCCAGCACACACACGGCACCTTCTACTACATGCAAATCCAGCACACACACGCCACCTTCTACTGCATGCAAATCCAGCACACACATGGCACCTTCTACTGCATGCAAATCCAGCACACAGATGGCACCTTCTACTACATGCGAATCCAGCACACACATGGCACCTTCTACTACATGCAAATCCAGCACACACATGGCACCTTCTACTACATGCGAATCCAGCACACACATGGCACCTTCTACTACATGCAAATCCAGCACACACATGGCACCTTCTACTACATGCGAATCCAGCACACACATGGCACCTTCTACTACATGCGAATCCAGCACACACATGGCACCCTCAACTGCATGTTGGTACTGCCTAAAGATGGAAGCCAGACTGATAAGACCGTAGCAAATGATTGGATGCGTTCTGCATTCTGGCCCCCAAGGCACCGCTCTTGGAATGTGTCCCTCGATGTCTCCAGAAACTCATGTGCGTCTCTCCTATGATTTGTCCCACTCCTTTCTTCTGATATGCCAACCAGTAGCTCTTCATTAGAAACTTGGCGGGGAGAACCCGTATGGTGGGGAGCACTGGCGCCCTCAAATCTCAAACAAACGCTGGCTGCGGGGCTATACTAGGTGGTGCGACCCCAACTGCCACCAAGGAATATAGTTACAAAAAAGTGGTTAGTACTCCAAGCCCTCGCACTGCGCAATGTAAGTAAATGCAGTTGAGACGTCCGATAGACTGTGTGATGTGTCAATCCCGGGCGGGGCGGTGCTAGCCTAGCAGCTGGGCCCGGAATTGATGTGATGTGTCAATCCTGGGCGGGGCGGTGCTAGCCTAGCAGCTGGGCCCGGGATTCATGTGATGTGTCAATCCCGGGCGGTGCTAGCCTAGCAGCTGGGCCCGGGATTCATGTGATGTGTCAATCCCGGCCGGTGCTAGCCTAGCAGCTGGGCCCGGGATTCATGTGATGTGTCAATCCCGGGCGGTGCTAGCCTAGCAGCTGGGCCCGGGATTCATTTGATGTGTCAATCCCGGGCGGTGCTAGCCTAGCAGCTGGGCCCGGGATTCATGTGATGTGTCAATCCCGGGCGGTGCTAGCCTAGCAGCTGGGCCCGGGATTCATTTGATGTGTCAATCCCGGGCGGTGCTAGCCTAGCAGCTGGGCCCGGGATTCATGTGATGTGTCAATCCCGGGCGGTACTAGCCTAGCAGCTGGGCCCGGGATTGTGCTAGCCTAGCAGCTGGCCCCAGGATTGATGTGATGTGTCTATCCCGGGCGGTGCTAGCCTAGCAGCTGGGCCCGGAATTGATGTGATGTGTCAATCCCGGGCGGTACTAGCCTAGCAGCTGGGCCCGGGATTGTGCTAGCCTAGCAGCTGGGCCCGGAATTGATGTGATGTGTCAATCCCGGGCGGTACTAGCCTAGCAGCTGGGCCCGGGATTCATGTGATGTGTCAATCCCGGGCGGTGCTAGCCTAGCAGCTGGGCCCGGAATTGATGTGATGTGTCAATCCCGGGCGGTACTAGCCTAGCAGCTGGGCCCGGGATTCATGTGATGTGTCAATCCCGGGCGGTGCTAGCCTAGCAGCTGGGCCCGGAATTGATGTGATGTGTCAATCCCGGGCGGTGCTAGCCTAGCAGCTGGGCCCGGGATTCATTTGATGTGTCAATCCTGGGCGGTGCTAGCCTAGCAGCTGGGCCCGGAATTGATGTGATGTGTCAATCCCGGGTGATGTGTCAATCCAGGGTGGTCCTAGCCTAGGAGCTGTGCCCAGGATTGATCCCGCAGACTATGTTCCTAAGCATGTTTATCCATCTATAGAGTCATTATATAACCTATTTGCAATCGGAAATAGAACAGGTTTCAGGAGCGCACCATTTAGACTGACCTCACAGCACTATGGAGCCTTGAGAAGGACTGGAGGGTCGAAACACGTGTCGGCTGATCATCTGAATAAACTCATCACACAGTCTGCTTACACTGGGCAGTGCACAGACTTGCAGTACTAACCACTCTTTGCAACAGTAGCTCTTCATGCCCCCCTCTTGTGGCACTGCTGTTTTTCTCCTGGCAATCCTGACTGCTCTTCCCTGACACTACAGGGCACCCTTCCCTACACTTCCACACCTCATTTCCAATAATTACCTCCACTTTCCTCCCTGGACATGTCCTGCCTGCCTCCTCTGACATCCCTGACCTGACTCGCCCATGCCCTCTGTGATGTCACTCCCCAGGGCCTATATATCCTGGGTGCAGCCTGCCAGGCACTCACTGGTGGGCAGCAAGGGAGGCGTGCATGCTGTGGAGGGGCCTTGGTGGAAGGACGGTCCTTGCCTCATCTCTCCTCCCCCCTGGGGAGGTGCTGGCAGGGTTGGCTCTTTTTGTCACCTGCTGTGATCTCGCCATTGGATCCTTCATGTGCTCTTTTGGTCGCATGTTGTGATTTCTCTATTGGACCCTCCCAGGGATCCAGTCCATGCCTCCTGAGCTGTGGTGAGAAGCTGCGAGAGCACCTGGAGGGGTCGTTCTCTGCAGCGTGTGTGTGTGCCTGGGCCATGCGTGGAGTGAATGAGGGGGGGGTGAGCGGAAGCTCACGAGTGAATGGTGTGAATGGACAGTAGCGAGGGTCAGAACCGTGACGTGGTGCTACTGCTCACTAGTTCTAACAGACTGGTGCTTATCTGACCTTTCTGTGTGCAAGAGTAGCGAATGCTGACCTGGACACCCTCAGCAGGTGTAAAGTGAAAATATAACTGTGTACCCCTAGACTTGCCCGTGCCCATTGGCATGCTGCCAAGGCTCAGGGGAGGCACTGGGCGCAGCTGCGCAGCTGGAGGAACAGCACCAACAGTAGTGTTGCAGAGTAGGGGACCGGCACACCATAGTGTCCGCCTCCAGCCTCCGGTGGGGAGATGTGGTTGGGAAGGAGAGGTGCTGGGAGGAGAGGAAGGAGAAGCAACGCTTGGTCTGGTCCAGTACATGTTGGTTCCTAAAACAGCCGCCTGCGATGGTTCCAAAAACCTACTGCTGCCAACTTTCTCTGCCCAAAAAGAGGCAGGATGTTCAAGAAAGGATGACATTGCAGGGAATGACATAATGTGACCTTTGACTTTGACCCAATGACATGAGCTCTTGACATCAGACAATTTCTGAACAGACGTAAATCATTAGAGTCTTCCCTGTATTTCACCTGCTGCTCAGGAAACCTGCTTTGAAATAGACACACTTCCTGTGAAATGACTAAAATATAAACTATATATTAAAGTGTTGGGTTATCTGTACTTCTGTCTGTTTACTACTTTGCTTGCAGTAGAAATGCAGCAACTTGTGGCGTGTCCTTGTACATACAGGAAGAGGCGGGAGCTGCTGCTACAGTCTATAGGTGGCAGGACTACGTTGAAAGCAGCTGCCTGTTGGATTGTGAATCCTCCATTATGCTGTGCGTCCAGCGAGCAGAGACACACAACAAGTCTGCACCGCCAGACAGGCCCAATTCTGCAGTGACACCATCCCTACTGCCCCCCAGTCTGGCTGGGCTGTTGCCTCATGGGCAGATTGCAAAATGTAAAAGAAAAGAAAAAAAGACAAAGCTCACAACAGGTTTGCCAGTATTCCGCCGGCAACTCCGGCATTTATTTGCCGGCGGGGGCCTGATCTACCAGCAGGTGAGGCCTGGAGGTAGATCCGTGGCCCCCACCTGCAAACGTATGTTTCCCTGTTCTGGTAAAATTGGCAGAATGACCAGAAACTAATGACCCCCCAAAATCTTTCATAAAGCAGCCTGCCTCGTAGGAAAGGAATGGAAGGTCTGCTCGGCGTCTGTGTAGACGAGGCAGGGCACTCGTCTTGATTTCTGCAATGCTTCAGATGGGTGGTCAACACAGTGAGTGGGCAGCTTCTGTGTAGACGAGGCAGGGCACTCGTCTTGATTTCTGCAGCGTTGCAGATGGGGGGTCAACACAGTGAGTGGGCGGCTTCTGTGTAGACGAGGCAGGGCACTCGTCTTGATTTCTGCAGCGTTGCAGATGAGGGGTCAACACAGTGAGTGGGTGGCTTCTGTGTAGACGAGGCAGGGCACTCGTCTTGATTTCTGCAGCGTTGCAGATGGGGGGTCAACACAGTGAGTGGGTGGCTTCTGTGTAGACGAGGCAGGGCACTCGTCTTGATTTCTGCAATGCTTCAGATGGGTGGTCAACACAATGAGTGGGCGGCTTCTGTGTAGACAAGGCAGGGCACTCGTCTGGATTTCTGCAGTGTTGCAGATGGGTAGTCTCCACAGTGAGTGGCCGGCTTCTGTGTGGACGAGGCAGGGCACTCGTTTTGATTTCTGCAGAGTTGCAGATGGGGGGGTCAACACAGTGAGTGGGCGGCTTCTGTGTAGACGAGGCAGGGCACTCGTCTTGATTTCTGCAGCGTTGCAGATGGGTGGTCAACACAGTGAGTGGCGGCTTCTGTGTAGATGAGGCAGGGCACTCGTCTTGATTTCTGCAATGCTTCAGATGGGTGGTCTCTACAGTGAGTGGGCAGCTTCGGTGTAGACAAGGCAGGTCACTCGTCTTGATTTCTGCAGCATTGCAGATGGGTGGTCAACACAGTGAGTGGGCGGCTTCTGTGTAGACGAGGCAGGTCACTCGTCTTGATTTCTGCAATGCTTCAGATGGGTAGTCAACACAGTGAGTGGTCGGCTTCTGTGTAGACAAGGCAGGGCACTCGTCTGGATTTCTGCAGTGTTGCAGATGGGTAGTCTCCACAGTGAGTGGCCGGCTTCTGTGTGGACGAGGCAGGGCACTCGTTTTGATTTCTGCAGCGTTGCAGATGGGTGGTCAACACAGTGAGTGGGCGGCTTCTGTGTAGACTAGGCAGGGCACTCGTCTTGATTTCTGCAGCGTTGCAGATGGGTGGTCAACACAGTGAGTGGGCGGCTTCTGTGAAGACGAGGCAGGGCACTCGTCTTGATTTCTGCAGCGTTGCAGATGGTTGGTCTCCACAGTGAGTGGGTGGCTTCTGTGTAGACGAGGCAGGGCACTCGTCTTGATTTCTGCAGCGTTGCAGATGGGTGGTCTCCACAGTGAGTGGGTGGCTTCTGTGTAAATGAGGCAGGGCACTCGTCATGATTTCTGCAGTGTTGCAAATGGTTGGTCTCCACAGTGAGTGGCCGGCTTCTGTGTAGATGAGGCAGGGCACTCGTCTTGATTTCTGCAATGCTGCAGATGGGTGGTCTCCACAGTGAGTGGGTGGCTTCTGTGTAGATGAGGCAGGGCACTCGTCTGGATTTCTGTAGTGTTGCAGATGCTCCACAGTGAGTGGGTGGCTTCTTTGGAGATGAGGCAGGGCACTCGTCTGGATTTCTGCAGTGTTGCAGATGGGTAGTCTCCACAGTGAGTGGGTGGCTTCTATGCAGATGAGGCAGGGCACTCGTTTGATTTCTACAATACTGCAGATGGTTGGTCTCCACAGTGAATGGGTGGCTTCTGTGTAGACGAGGCAGGGCATTCGTCTTGATTTCTGCAGTGTTGCAGATGGGTGGTCTCCACAGTAAGTGGGTGGCTTCTGCGTAGATGAGGCAGGGCACTCGTCTTGATTTCTGCAGCGTTGCAGATGGGTGGTCTCCACAGTGAGTGGGCGGCTTCTGTGTAAATGAGGCAGGGCACTCGTCTTGATTTCTGCAGCGTTGCAAATGGTTGGTCTGGATTTCTGCAGTGTTGCAGATGCTCCACAGTGAGTGGGTGGCTTCTTTGGAGATGAGGCAGGGCACTCGTCTGGATTTCTGTAGTGTTGCAGATGGGTAGTCTCCACAGTGAGTGGGTGGCTTCTATGCAGATGAGGCAGGGCACTCGTTTGATTTCTACAATACTGCAGATGGTTGGTCTCCACAGTGAATGGGTGGCTTCTGTGTAAATGAGGCAGGGCACTCGTCTTGATTTCTGCAGCGTTGCAGATGGTTGGTCTCCACAGTGAGTGGGTGGCTTCTGTGTAGACGAGGCAGGGCACTCGTCTTGATTTCTGCAGCGTTGCAGATGGGTGGTCTCCACAGTGAGTGGGCGGCTTCTGTGTAAATGAGGCAGGGCACTCGTCTTGATTTCTGCAGCGTTGCAAATGGTTGGTCTCCACAGTGAGTGGGTGGCTTCTGTGTAAATGAGGCAGGGCACTCGTCTTGATTTCTGCAGCATTGCAGATGGGTGGTCTCCACAGTGAGTGGGCGGCTTCTGTGTAAATGAGGCAGGGCACTCGTCTTGATTTCTGCAGCGTTGCAGATGGTTGGTCTCCACAGTGAGTGGGTGGCTTCTGTGTAGACGAGGCAGGGCACTCGTCTTGATTTCTGCAGCGTTGCAGATGGGTGGTCTCCACAGTGAGTGGGCGGCTTCTGTGTAAATGAGGCAGGGCACTCGTCTTGATTTCTGCAGCGTTGCAGATGGTTGGTCTCCACAGTGAGTGGGTGGCTTCTGTGTAAATGAGGCAGGGCACTCGTTTTGATTTCTGCAGCGTTGCAGATGGTTGGTCTCCACAGTGAGTGGGTGGCTTCTGTGTAAATGAGGCAGGGCACTCGTCTTGATTTCTGCAGCGTTGCAGATGGTTTGTCTCCACAGTGAGTGGGTGGCTTCTGTGTAGATGAGGCAGGGCACTTGTCTTGATTTCTACAATGCTGCAGATGGGTGGTCTCCACAGTGAGTAGGCGGCTTCTGTGTAAATGAGGCAAGGCACTTGTCTTGATTTCTGCAATTCTGCAGATGGGTTGTCTCCACAGTGAGTGGGCGGCTTCTGTGTAAATGAGGCAGGGCACTCGTCTTGATTTCTGCAGCGTTGCAGATGGTTGGTCTCCACAGTGAGTGGGTGGCTTCTGTGTAGATGAGGCAGGGCACTCGTCTTGATTTCTACAATGCTGCAGATGGTTGGTCTCCACAGTGAGTACGCGGCTTCTGTGTAGACGAGGCAGGGCACTCGTCTTGATTTCTGCAATGCTTCAGATGGTTGGTCTCCACAGTGAGTGGGCGGCTTCTGTGTAAATGAGGCAGGGCACTCGTCTAGATTTCTGCAGCGTTGCAGATGGGTGGTCTCCACAGTGAGTGGGTGGCTTCTGTGTAGATGAGGCAGGGCACTCGTCTTGATTTCTACAATGCTGCAGATGGTTGGTCTCCACAGTGAGTACGCGGCTTCTGTGTAGACGAGGCAGGGCACTCGTCTTGATTTCTGCAATGCTTCAGATGGTTGGTCTCCACAGTGAGTGGGCGGCTTCTGTGTAAATGAGGCAGGGCACTCGTCTAGATTTCTGCAATGCTTCAGATGGGTGGTCTCCACAGTGAGTGGGTGGCTTCTGTGTAGACGAGGCAGGGCACTCGTCTTGATCCAATCCAAGATGCCCACCTTTTCACCACCTTAACATGGCCCTTTATAAAAAACAGTTTTACTCTATTGAAGAGAAGCACTTGCACTTCCCTTCTGTACAATAAAATAAAGTCAAACATTTGGGCCCAATTTGGATTGTTTACACCCATCTATTAGGAGGAGGTGCAAATAGGTGGTTTTTCTGCAGAAAGTTCACCTAAAATACCACTGCCTGCATTCCACTGGTGGTATTTTTTTTTTTTGGTATTTTAATCCTTAAGATTTTTACAAAAAGAAGATCACAATGTAAAAGCTGTATTCGAATGTACCCATTTTCAAGATTTCAAGTTTTTCGAGTTTCCTAAGTCTCTGGAAAAAAAAAGTCAAGATGATGCCGGCAAGGCAGTTTGTTCAGAGGAGGGTGTTGATGAAACACAGTTCTCCGTCAGATCTATTGAATCCGGAAAGGCTTTTTGTATGTGGCGTAAGATGTTGTAGGTTGCCAACAGCCACAAAGTCTTGTCACCCATCATCAGCCTTGCCCGGCAAAGGTCTTCGTCCTGCAACACAAAGTCCGAGAAGATGTGCCTCAAGTAGAGTGACCTTAACCTCAAAGTCCCATGACAAGAAAGCAACAAGTGGCAAATGGATTCCACTACTTCCGGTAGTCCACAGAATCTGCAGCCATTTATTGTAGCAAACGAGAGGATTTTGTTGGTATGTAACAAGTTCAGTCTTGTTCTCAATAACAGGGACCTTGCTTGCTTAGATGGAACCTGTTTTATGAACGGTTGTAGCTTGTTCAATTTTCGATGGTTCACAGGCAAATGTCTCGTTAGTTTGTTAGAGGCGGCTTTCTCGCCTGTTTTGATCCAATCAAGCTCTTTCACTCTGTTCAAAACTTTCACTGGGTTGTTGTTGAGGGTCTCCATATCGGCTGAGGCCTCTTGTAGGATTTCTTTGATTCGTTTTGACCAACTGTTTAGCATCTTGCAACTTGAGTCATTCATTTCTTGTAGGATCAAGTTGTAGACTGAAGGTTTAGCCGCAAGCTGGCATTGCGGTAAAGCATCATGGAGTTGCATCTGACTGAGCCCTCAAGGGAAAGTAAACTAAGGTCTTTCCTTATGCAGGCTATTGGGACGCATTTTAGGAGTCCCAAAATTTCCCGCCAAAAAGTTGCCTCCAAGGTTGGCCAATGAGATGCTGGAATATTAGGATGGCGTCTGCTCCGTAGACTAATGTTGGTACCACCTTCATTTTATAAAAGTTGATCACTGAAATCAAGGAAAATTGACCAAATTTCCTGTCAATAGCTCTGCCTTGTGCCGTGAGTTTTCTGGTTTTTTCTTTTAAAAGATTTTGCATACCTGTCTCATTTTTAGAATTCTCCAAGATGACTCCCAGGTATCTGAATTCTGCTACGTTTTCAATCCGGTTTTCATTTTGCTTTCGTTTTTGTGTTGTTTTTTGTATTTTTGGACACAGACATGAGTTTAGTTTTGTTTTCATTGATCTCCAAGTTGTTTCTTTCCATATATGCCTGAAGGTTGCTGAGTTGATGTTGCAACCCTATTGGCATGTAATCGAGGAGTATCACGTCATCTGCATACAAAAGTCTTCCTACTTGAGATTTTCCTATTTTGGGTGAGAAGCTTCGAATGGTCACTTCAGAGTTTTTGATATCGCAGAGAAATGCTAGAAACAAAGCCGGAGCCAAGGGACATCCCTGTTTAACACCCCTTTGCATCGAAATGGGAGCGGCGAGAAGTCCTTGTTGGTCCAAACGCACCCTAATGATTTCTTCTCAGTACTTTTGCGTGTGACAAGCCACAGTTGTATCGAATAGCTGTCAAGATTCCCGACGAAGGACGCCCCAACGGGCCCTTTTTTGCAGGGGCTAAGAAGACTTCGTAGCCATCAAGAAAGGGCAGTTCTGTTAGCCATGTCTCTTGAAAACAGAAGACGTCTAATTCTGTCAGTTTTATGTCACTAGGTGCCGTAATATGGCCGTGGCCTCTTGTATTCCAGGAGCAAAGCTTTACTTCTCTTGTCTGTGTCTTTAGGTTCGGTTGAAGTTGATCACCGTGCTCCCGAGTCAAGGGTTGCTAACTTTTATGTTGCTTTTGGAATGCTTTTGGAAGCCAAGCCCACAAGTTCCTTGCCAGGGGTTTTCCGGGAGAAGATGCAGTCTTGGCTAGTTTCTTAACTCATCTACGAGTATTCGTCCTAGGCGTTTCGTGCTGAGACGGGCGGAAAGGGGAATTACCGCCCCATTCCAAGGTTGTCGGGGCGGTAATTCCCCCTTCCACCATTGCCCTTCCCCATTCCCATTTTTACCCCGTAGGGCATAATGGGAATGGGGAAGGCGCTAATTACGTCCCACAAATTGCGTTACCGTAATTAGCTCCCTTGGCCCCTTTGCGGGTTGGTTTATAACGCCTGCAAAAAGCAGGTGTCAAATCCCCCAACCAGCAAAGGGACCTCGTAGTAAGGCGGTAAGGATTTACCAGTACCGGTATTTTACTGGTACCGTAAATCCTTACCGCCATCCGTGTAATGAGGCCCATAGTCTCGATTCCTCTGCTTCTATAGTCCTCCAGCCGTCTCCTGGAGTCGTGCCCTCCTGGCCCTTGCTTTGAAGACTTCTCCATTCGGCAGTTTTGAAGTCTGTTATTGTCCTTTGTTTCCCTGAAGTGTTCCTTGGATTTCCACCTTCTGTCTTGGAGATGTTTTGTGGCCTCTGTGTCTCGCTTTTGTCGCAAGCCACGCTATGACAAAAAGTAAAGTATGGCTACGCCAGACATTGGAGTGATCTCTCTCGATGACTCTGTTAGGTCGTGTCCCATTTTTAGCAGTTTGTTGGAATCTTCTTTCAATTGGCTTTTGACATTCAAGGAAGCGATGTACAGGTGAGCCAAAGCCTTCCCCCGGTTGTGACTCGGATCAATGATTAGTAAGTCCTCTGATCTTATACGGTGTAGTGACGGGATGTAGCTGAACAAGGCGAGTACTGAGCCACGATTTAACGTAATCTCGTCTTCATTTCCATCGATCTGTTCTAGTTTCATAATCCATCTTGTGGCGGCTTTTTTTGTCTGCACTTTGTTACACTTTTCAGTTTTCGGGATGTAATGGAGTTTTAAAGGACCATGCCGAATTTTGCTGGGCTCTGGTGTTATTCTGTCAGAGTTACGAGGACTTCTGGTTATCCTATGAGAGGACGATTTTTCATGTCTCTTGTAGTGTCTCCACGAAGAACCCTCGTCGTTACCTGGGTTTGCGATTTTGGTGGAGTATTTTGGTTTTTTCGTGCCTACTGTTTTCATTTCCACTCTCCACTCTTTTTTTCTTGCTTCTTTGGTGCCGTTTTCTGAATTTTCTAATTGTCGCGAAATCACGGTTTTAGGCTCTTTCCTCGATTTCTTGGGCCTTGTTTCTGGGGGAACTTCCTCGTTAGAGTACGTACTCAAGTTCATCAAGTCGTTGCACTCCAGGAATTCCTCTGTTGTTTTTGGCAATTCTCTTGTGCCAAAGACTTCCACTATCATTACAGTTTCCGTTGGTGCCACTAAAGATACTTTTCTACCGGTCTTCTTTATCGGTTTAACTTTTTCTTTCCACATCACTTTGTTGGACTTATTTAGCACAAACACTGGCTCTAGTGTTTGCGCAATTCTCCTCATCTCAGACTTTGCTGCAACGTTTTCTTTGTCGTTTGCTGCTGTAAGTGACTCTCTTGGGCTCCTGGTTAGGTCAATAGTGAGAGCTGTTTGAGTTCCTGCTTCTTTGTTAGGTCCTCTTTTTGGCTGCCGGTCTAGGGCCGTCCCCGCGGGGGTAAGGCTCCCCTCTTGGGCTTTATTGCTTTCCTGTGACATAATGTAGGCTTCCAAGAAGGTCAGTTTGGCCAATAGTGACGCTTGTATTGATGTATGGTCTTTCAGGGTGTTGCTTACCCCTTCATACAGCTTCATAAAAGGGGCGAGGGCGATTGTCACTGTCGACATAATTGAAAGCATGTCAGGTTTTTTTGACGTGGAGGTTCCCAAGTTTGGCTCTGTAGTTAACGATGTTCTCCCTTTCACTGGAGAGTCAAGCCAATGGGGTGTGGAACTCACTCGAGACGAAGTGCGTGATTTATGAAAGTCTAGTGAGTTTCTGCGTGTATTTGCCATGTTTAGTGGGTCCCAAAGATCTTCATCGCTGTTGGGTTTTTGCAAAGTGTTTTTGTTGCGTAATGATATGTCGCTTTTCTGTGGCCTGGTTTTTGGGCCAATTCGCTTAGATCAGTTTCAGGAGATTCTTTATGGATGTTTTGGGCTGAATTTTCACTTTGTTCTCTTTGAGCTGACACCGCCTCCTGCCCAGCCGCTGATGCAGACAGCTTTTCTTGTACAAGGTATAGGTTTTTCATAGGCTTAGGAAGTATAGACGTTGGGACGGAATTAACGTCTAAGGCTATGCTGATAGTTGAGGCCTTTGTGGTTGAGTTAGAGCTCACTGCCAGCATGGGAGATGCGAGTTCCAAAGGTGTAATAATGATGTCCGGTGCTGCTGGATTCTCTGTCGATTCTGGGGCACTGGTCTTAGATGCTGAAAGAGTGATCGAGATGTTTTCCTCCAGAGAGGGGATTAAGGCTGGAGTCGTTAGAGTTGTATTTGGACTCCCAGTCGGCACGGCAGACTCTGAATCCAGAGGTGAACCAATGGAGGGCGGTATTTGATGTGCTGCCAGTTCCTGGGGACTGGGGTCACTAGCGTTAGAAGGAAACTGTTCGTTGCCAGACCCAGCTAAATCGACATTAGGTAGGTGGTTTGGGCCCTGTAGTGTGTGGTTATCAATCTGTCTCTCTTTAGAGACTGGCATGCAGTTATTAAGAGCCTCTAGGATTTCGAGATCTGTTAGTTCTCCCCTTCTGGCGTTGTTGATGGCAGGCTTAAGGTTGAAAAAGTCTCTCAGATTTGCAATACTGCCATGAGTGTTTTTGCTTGTTTTTTGGGTTAGGTGTTTTTCTTTAATCAAGGATCCTTTAATGGAGCTTTTGGTGTTTTTTCTGTTGTAAGTGCCCCCAGTTCTTAGTGATTGAGTGGGTCTTAGACATTTTCTGCCGTTCAAAGGCAGAGCGTTGTTTGTTTCTTGGCTGGCCGCCGCAGCGGGCGGCAGAGTTGCAAGACTGAGCTCGGCATGTATCAGAGCCTGGACGCTCAGGATGTTACCCAGGGGAGGAGCCAGGTCCGCTTCCTGGTTTGCTTCCAAACATTGGGCTCCAGCCAACTCGGGAACCGGCGCTGGAGAAGTCTCTCCTCCCCCCTTCCAACCGTGGTGCTGCTCATCACTGCCCCCGCTTTCCAGGGATTCGTGGTCTGAGTCTGTGACCACTGGCAGCTCCAGGCCCAGCACAGCCCCCCATCCAAGTCCCGCAACGACTCCCCTACAGGGGCTGACGTGAGCGGACCGGAGGGCGGCAAGCCAGGGCCAGGAGCACCAGCACAGTCTATGACTCTGCTTCTCCCTCGCTGTATTTTGCCGCAAGTCACCCTCAACCCGGCACGGCCCCACCCTCCATGTTCCGCGGCGACCCCCCTCTGGGGGACAACAATGGAGGACGCGGGGCGGCAAGCCAGGGGCGGGTGCGCTCGCACAGACAGTTGACCCTTGGCTTCCAGACACGACCTCCGCTGCCACAGTGGCCGGAGACCCAGCGCTGGAACCCCCCATCTCGAGGCCCGAAGCCTCCAGGTTAGTCGCTTCGTTGAGGTTAGTGTTTGTCAGGGGTGTGTTGAAAGACTTTGTGACTTTAAGCTTCCCTTTTGGTTTTGGCACAATGGTGGTACAAGTTCCTGTTCCAACTTAGAGTAGGTTGTATCTTCCGGGCTTGTTTTCTTCGTTGGTGTAGGAGCTCTAAGTCGTGAGCTGCGGAGACACCGTCCATCTTCCTCTTCGGAGAGTGGAGAGTTCATAGCAGCCCTGGCCCTGGCTTCACGGCCTGCCAGGACTGCAGGACTGTCACTCTGCGGCCGCTCTGCGGTTCAGGGCAGGTTTAGTACTGTGGGTCCACCCACCAGTACTACAATGAAGGAAAGACTCTGGAAACAGGTGAAAATGGAGTGCAGTCCTCTCAGGCAGGGCAGGACTGTCACTCTCTGTCACTCTGCGGCCGCTCCGCGGTTCAGGGCAGGTTTAGTACTGTGGGTCCACCCACCAGTACTACAATGAAGGAAAGACTCTGGAAACAGGTGAAAATGGAGTGCAGTCCTCTCAGGCAGGGCAGGACTGTCACTCTCCGTCACTCCGCGCTGGTGGTATTTGATCAAATCCTGAATTGGTTGGATGGTAAAATCAGTGGTTCCATTACCATTCACGCCCAACTCTGAATGACCCCCTAAACCTGTGATCGCTTTTTGTTGTCTTGTCCAGAAAACTCTTATCACCAATTCAGATATATAGATATATAGATACAAAGTCACATGAACACAGATGTAAATTGTATATTGTGCAGCAGCTGTTCCCTGTCCATCAAAAGCCAATGGAGACTAAAAGATTCAATGTACGACATACAGAGTACTATGGAAACAAGGTTTTTAGGAGAATTACTGGACCAGATACAATATGAGAATATTGAGTGAAGTGTTGAGAGTATGGCGGGAAGGAGTGTTTATATATAAATGTTTATAATATAGAAAATGATGCTAAACAGGAGCTACAATGTGTTCCTGCAGAGGCAGCAGTATGTTAAGCAGTTTGTAACCTGGCCATGCAAGAAGGAAGGCTCCAGCATCCCTTGTATGGGAAGAAGAACAGTTTTGGATGAGCCATTTGGGTATCCAGTGGCCAAGTCAAACAGTATATAAGGTGCCTGCTTGGCATTAGTCTGCAGGAGCCAGCCACGGAAGACAGAATGCTGGTCGGAAGGGCAGAGTCCTCTGCCCCCCCCCCCCATCCTCATCTTTGTACAGATTAAAGTTTGTTATCCTTGCAAGATGAAGACTTGTGGCCTTAATTCCCTAGAGGGGTGCATTTACTCTGGTGTGCGCGTGATTAGGGGTCCCCGTATTTAAAGGGTTACCCCTGTAAGTATGGGCTACCTTTCACTATGTGCATACAAAGTTCTTTTCATATGGGTTTATAGTCTATAGAATTAATCCATAAATAATGTTTATTGTATCCAGTTATACAATGCATACTGGTAGAGGGGTAGGATGCCAAGTGAGGGTCCCATGTTGGGGGGGGAGTGGTTTAAGGGGATGTGTTTTGTGTTGTGGGCTGTGGGGGCAGGAAACAAGGTGTAGGTCTTTTGCCGTGCCAGCTCAATGTTTGGCTCAGAGAGCAAAGCCAGCACCCTCATTTAGCAATAGCTTGGGTCTACCAGCTCCTTACATTGGTCAGAAACTAAAGATAGGATGGGAGGAGATGTAGCCTGCTTTCAAATTTCAAAATGGCACATGAGGAAATCTGGGCTCAAATCCCAGACCTCCGTTTCACCAATTATATTATCCTGGTGAAATCAGTTTTCTATGTTTGGTAAGTGGGAGAGTTTCCTGGGGATCGGGTATGTTCCATAAAAGGAAAGTAATATCAATAATGTCTACTATATATACTTAAGAATGTGTGGATGGGGAGGTTGGTATTGATTTGACTTGTTGTGGAAGGTGGGGCCGCTGCATTGTGGGTTAGGAACACTGCACTATGGGCCTCATTACAAGTAGGGCGGTAAGTGGCAAAAGTGGTGGTAATTGCATTGGCTACCTATGCAGATCATATACCAGAAGTATAAACGTGAAAGCGGCATGGGAAGATCCTTCCCAGTAAAAGTGGCAACATTCTGGAACTCCCTTCCCACCTCAGTGACAGGAGAACATGACCTAGGAATCTTTAGGAAATCCTTAAAACCCCTGTTATTCAAGTACCACGTATTGTAATGCCCTGACTGCGTCCCTTATCTTCATGTTTGTTCCCATGTATACAAGTTTGCGCGCCGATGCCCGAGAGCTTTTGGCGCACTAGAAACAAACAGATAAATACATTCTGGTGCCTCTACTGGACTGGAGGAGCAATTATGTACAGTCCAGAGGAAGTTGGGAAGAGAGAGAGAGAGAGAGAGAGAGAGAGAGAGTGTGTGTGTGTGTCCCCAACACCCATGCCCTCCCACCTCCCTCAATCCCCAAACCCCATGCCCTTCCACCGCCTTCAATCCCCAAAACCCATGTCCTCCCACCTCCCTCAATCCCCAACACCCATGCCCTTCAACCTCCCTTAATCCCCACCACCCATGCCCTTCCACCTCCTTCAATCCCCAACACCCATGCCCTCCCACCTCCCTCAATCCCCAACACCCATGCCCTCCCACCTTCCTCAATCCCCAACCCCCATGCCCTCCCACCTCCCTCAATCCCCAACCCCCATGCCCTTCCACCTCATTCAATCCTCCCCAAAACCCATGTCCTCCCACCTCCCTCAATCCCCAACACCCATGCCCTTCAACCTCCCTTAATCCCCACCACCCATGCCCTTTCATCTCCTTCAATTCCCAACACCGATGCCCTCCCACCTCCCTCAATCCCCAACACCCATGCGCTCCCACCTCCCTCAATCCCCAACCCCCATGCCCTCCCACCTCCCTCAATCCCCCTGCCCTTCCACCTCCCACAATCCCCAACACCCATGACCTTCCACCTGCTTCAATCCCCAACACCCATGACCTTACACCTCCCTAAATACCCAATGTCATCTTGCTATCAAGCAATTTTGTTTTTATGGCGCTTCTCTTGACAGAAGGCGCCTTTGGTGTCTAAGTGGTGGTGCACAATGCCCTCCTCTGGGGACTCCCTGCTTGTGACTCTACTGTGGGGGTAGCAGAGGCAGAACTGCCAGACTCCAGGACACGCATATGTTGCATTGTTAGGCGAAGTGCCTCTGCATATTTTTCAGGCCAGATGACAGTGCCTCAGTAAGTTCCCACACCCTCTGGCCCACCACAGCATTCGCTCTGAAAGGTGTTGGCACTGACGTGCTATTTCCCTGGCTATTCTCCTTGTGGCCCTGTGCACAGCATCCTGCATTGCCTGTGCATGCTGCAGGTGGAGCTCTGTGAGCTCTTCCATCCCCTCCTGCCACTGCTCCATTCGTGTGAGCCTCTCCCAGATGGCAGATAAGGCATTGCTGGGCAGGGCAGCAGGTGGGTGGGTGTGATATCACTCTCAAAGATTGCTGAGTCATCACTGTTATCGGGCTGTGGGAGTGACTGCAGGACTACAGCAACAGCGGATTGGAGAGGACTGATCACAGGAGAACCAAGGCCCGGAGGGGGTGGCCTGGACGAGGGCAGGTCAACTCCAACCCCACCCCTCACCAGTGACAAAAAGCTGATGCTGGAGACCGCTGAAGGGTGCCTGGTCGTAGTGGTCGACAGCGGTAATCGCGCTTGACTTGACACTGCGCGCCCCAGCCAAGCTGCTCTAAATGGTAGCTATGGACAAGCAACCAAGGCAGAGACTGAAGAGAGGTGAAGCAGGCTGGTTCTTAGGTACAGTAAGTCCACACACTATATTAGGTGATAGCAGTCAGTCCTTTTTTAAAGGATCAAAGATTAGGTTTACACATATCAATGGGCCGGTAGTCATGCCGCTGGCTTCTTCACGCTCAGAGAAATACCATTCTTTTGAGTGGACACTGCCCAGAGTAGGCATCAGGGTCTGTGAAAAGTCACCCAGACAGCAGTCATCAGGTGTCCGACATAGACCAGGACACGCCAGCCGGCATCGCAGGCACTCGCCCCACAAACCAGCCCGGCCCCCATAAAAAGCACATCCCTTTTCTCCATGTGTGTAAAGAGCCTGTATGCTGTATTTAATTACATTGCTTCCTACAATCACCCCTATATATCTAAGTGTGGGGCAGGAGGGCACTCTCTGCAATGCAGCCCACGGTGTAGAGGGGTCTAGTTTTTGGTAATTTTGAGCCACACACGCACACGTGACTTATAACCCAGTAGAGTCTTCCCCTAATCTTGCCAGTCTATGGCCAGCCTCCCTTGCTAAACCTGTTTTTTCTGAAAATGATCAGATCAGCTCTGACACAGTTTCCCCAGCGGAACAGTCCATGCTCTTTCACTCCATGCTTGCTCTCCTGACACTCCATCCCTCCCTCACCTGACACCCATTACCTCTTTCTTCTGGCCCCCTTTGGCCTCTCTAATGACACACTATCCCCCTCTTCTGGCAGTCCATGCTCCTTCACTCCATGCTTGCTCTCCTGACACTCCATCCCTCCCTCACCTGACACCCATTACCTCTCTCTTCTGGCCCCCTTTGACCTCTCTACTGACACTCTATCCCTCTCCTCTGGCAGTCCATGTTCTTTCACTCCATGCTTGCTCTCCTGACACTCCATCTCTCCCTCACCTGACACCCATTACCTCTCTCTTCTGCCCCCCTTTGTCCTCTCCACTGACACTCTACCCCCCCACCCCCATTCTGGCAGTCCATGCTTTTTCACTCCATGCTTGCTCGCCTGACACTCCCTCCCTCCCTCACCTGACACCCATTACCTCTCTCTTCTGGCCCTCTTTGGCCACTCTACTGACACTCTATCCCCCTCTTCTGGCAGTCCATGCTCTTGCACTCCTTGCTTGTTCCCTTGACACTTCATTGCTCTCTCTTTGGACACCCATTACCTCTCTCTTCTGGCCCCCTTTGGCCTCTCTACTGACACTCTATCCCCCTCTTCTGGCAGTCCATGCTCTTTCACTCCATGCTTGCTCTCCTGACACTACATTCCTCTCTCACCTGACACCCATTACCTCTCTCTTCTGGCCCCCTTTGGCCACTCTACTGACACTCTATCCCCCTCTTCTGGCAGTCCATGCACTTTCACTCCATGCTTGCTCTCCTGACACTCCATCTCTCCCTCACCTGACACCCATTACCTGTCTCTTCTGGCCCCCTTTGTCCTCTCCACTGACACTCTACCCCCCCACCCCCATTCTGGCAGTCCATGCTCTTCCACTCCATGCTTGCTCGCCTGACACTCCCTCCCTCCCTCCCTCACCTGACACCCATTACCTCTCTCTTCTGGCCCCCTTTGGCCACTCTACTGACACTCTATCCCCCTCTTCTGGCAGTCCATGCTCTTGCACTCCTTGCTTGTTCCCTTGACACTTCATTGCTCTCTCTTCGGACACCCATTACCTCTTTCTTCTGGCCCCGTTTGGCCTCTCTAATGACACTCTATCCCCCTCTTCTGGCAGTCCATGCTCCTTCACTCCATGCTTGCTCTCCTGACACTCCATTCCTCTCTCACCTGACATCCATTACCTGTCTCTTCTGGCCCCCTTTGACCTCTCTACTGACACTCTATCCCTCTCCTCTGCCAGTCCATGCTCTTTCACTCCATGCTTGCTCGCCTGACACTCCATCTCTCCCTCACCTGACACCCATTACCTCTCTCTTCTGGCCCCCTTTGGCCACTCTACTGACACTCTATCCCCCTCTTCTGCCAGTCCATGCTCTTTCACTCCATGCTTGCTCGCCTGACACTCCCTCCCTCCCCCCCTCACGTGACACCCATTACCTCTCTCTTCTGGCCCCCTTTGGCCTCTCTACTGACACTCTATCCCTCTCCTCTGGCAGTCCATGCTCTTTCACTCCATGCTTGCTCGCCTGACACTCCCTCCCTCCCCCCCTCACGTGACACCCATTACCTCTTTCTTCTGGCCCCCTTTGGCCTCTCTAATGACACACTATCCCCCTCTTCTGGCAGTCCATGCTCCTTCACTCCATGCTTGCTCTCCTGACACTCCATCCCTCCCTCACCTGACACCCATTACCTCTCTCTTCTGGCCCCCTTTGACCTCTCTACTGACACTCTATCCCTCTCCTCTGGCAGTCCATGTTCTTTCACTCCATGCTTGCTCTCCTGACACTCCATCTCTCCCTCACCTGACACCCATTACCTCTCTCTTCTGCCCCCCTTTGTCCTCTCCACTGACACTCTACCCCCCCACCCCCATTCTGGCAGTCCATGCTTTTTCACTCCATGCTTGCTCGCCTGACACTCCCTCCCTCCCTCCCCTGACACCCATTACCTCTCTCTTCTGGCCCCCTTTGGCCACTCTACTGACACTCTATCCCCCTCTTCTGGCAGTCCATGCTCTTGCACTCCTTGCTTGTTCCTTTGACACTTCATTGCTCTCTCTTTGGACACCCATTACCTCTCTCTTCTGGCCCCCTTTGGCCTCTCTACTGACACTCTATCCCCCTCTTCTGGCAGTCCATGCTCTTTCACTCCATGCTTGCTCTCCTGACACTACATTCCTCTCTCACCTGACACCCATTACCTCTCTCTTCTGGCCCCCTTTGGCCACTCTACTGACACTCTATCCCCCTCTTCTGGCAGTCCATGCACTTTCACTCCATGCTTGCTCTCCTGACACTCCATCTCTCCCTCACCTGACACCCATTACCTGTCTCTTCTGGCCCCCTTTGTCCTCTCCACTGACACTCTACCCCCCCACCCCCATTCTGGTAGTCCATGCTCTTCCACTCCATGCTTGCTCGCCTGACACTCCCTCCCTCCCTCCCTCCCTCCCTCCCTCACCTGACACCCATTACCTCTCTCTTCTGGCCCCCTTTGGCCACTCTACTGACACTCTATCCCCCTCTTCTGGCAGTCCATGCTCTTGCACTCCTTGCTTGTTCCCTTGACACTTCATTGCTCTCTCTTCGGACACCCATTACCTCTTTCTTCTGGCCCCTTTGGCCTCTCTAATGACACTCTATCCCCCTCTTCTGGCAGTCCATGCTCCTTCACTCCATGCTTGCTCTCCTGACACTCCATTCCTCTCTCACCTGACATCCATTACCTGTCTCTTCTGGCCCCCTTTGACCTCTCTACTGACACTCTATCCCTCTCCTCTGCCAGTCCATGCTCTTTTACTCCATGCTTGCTCGCCTGACACTCCATCTCTCCCTCACCTGACACCCATTACCTCTCTCTTCTGGCCCCCTTTGGCCACTCTACTGACACTCTATCCCCCTCTTCTGCCAGTCCATGCTCTTTCACTCCATGCTTGCTCGCCTGACACTCCCTCCCTCCCCCCCTCACGTGACACCCATTACCTCTCTCTTCTGGCCCCCTTTGGCCTCTCTACTGACACTCTATCCCTCTCCTCTGGCAGTCCATGCTCTTTCACTCCATGCTTGCTCGCCTGACACTCCCTCCCTCCCCCCCTCACGTGACACCCATTACCTCTCTCTTCTGGCCCCCTTTGGCCTCTCTACTGACACTCTATCCCCCTCTTCTGGCAGTCCATGCTCTTTCACTCCATGCTTGCTCTCCTGACACTCCATTCCTCTCTCACCTGACACCCATTACCTCTCTCTTCTGGCCCCCTTTGGCCTCTCTACTGACACTCTATCCCCCTCTTCTGGCAGTCCATGCTCTTTCACTCCATGCTTGCTCTCCTGACACTCCATCTCTCCCTCACCTGACACCCATTACCTCTCTCTTCTGCCCCCCTTTGTCCTCTCCACTGACACTCTACCCCCCCACCCCCATTCTGGCAGTCCATGCTCTTTCACTCCATGCTTGCTCTCCTGACACTCCATTCCTCTCTCACCTGACACCCATTACCTCTCTCTTCTGGCCCCCTTTGGCCACTCTACTGACACTCTATCCCCCTCTTCTGGCAGTCCATGCTCTTTCACTCCATGCTTGCTGTCCTGACACTCCATTCCTCTCTCACCTGACACCCATTACCTCTCTCTTCTGGCCCCCTTTGGCCACTCTACTGACACTCTATCCCTTTCCTCTGGCAGTCCCATTTTCTTTCACTCCATGCTTGCTCTCCTGACACTCCATCTCTCCCTCACCTGACACCCATTACCTCTCTCTTCTGGCCCCCTTTGGCCTCTCTCCCGACGCTCCATCCCTCCCTCACCTGACATCGATTACCTGTCTCTTCTGGCCCCCTTTGTCCTCTCCACTGACACTCTTCCCCCCCACCCCCATTCTGGCAGTCCATGCTCTTTCACTCCATGCTTGCTCTCCTGACACTCCCTCCCTCCCTCCCTCCCTCACCTGACACCCATTACCCCTCTCTTCTGGCCCCCTTTGGCCTCTCTACTGACACTCTACCCCCCTCTTCTGGCAGTCCATGCTCTTGCACTCCTTGCTTGTTCCCCTGACACTTCATTGCTCTCTCTTCGGACAACCATTACCTCTCTCTTATGGCCCCCTTTGGCCTCTCTACTGACACTCTATCCCCCTCTTCTGGCAGTCCATGCTCCTTCACTCCATGCTTGCTCTCCTGACACTCCATTCCTTTCTCACCTGACACCCATTACCTCTCTCTTCTGGCCCCCTTTGGCCTCTCTACTGACACTCTATCCCACTCTTCTGGCAGTCCATGCTCTTTCACTCCATGCTTGCTCTCCTGACACTCCATTCCTCTCTCACCTGACACCCATTACCTCTCTCTTCTGGCCCCCTTTGGCCACTCTACTGACACTCTATCCCCCTCTTCTGGCAGTCCATGCTCTTTCACTCCATGCTTGCTCTCCTGACACTCCATTCCTCTCTCACCTGACACCCATTACCTCTCTCTTCTGGCCCCCTTTGGCCACTCTACTGACACTCTATCCCCCTCTTCTGCCAGTCCATGCTCTTTCACTCCATGCTTGCTCGCCTGACACTCCCTCCCTCCCCCCCTCACGTGACACCCATTACCTCTCTCTTCTGGCCCCCTTTGGCCTCTCTACTGACACTCTATCCCTCTCCTCTGCCAGTCCATGCTCTTTCACTCCATGCTTGCTCTCCTGACACTCCATTCCTCTCTCACCTGACACCCATTACCTCTCTCTTCTGGCCCCCTTTGGCCACTCTACTGACACTCTATCCCCCTCTTCTGCCAGTCCATGCACTTTCACTCCATGCTTGCTCGCCTGACACTCCCTCCCTCCCCCCCTCACGTGACACCCATTACCTCTGTCTTCTGGCCCCCTTTGGCCTCTCTACTGACACTCTATCCCCCTCTTCTGGCAGTCCATGCTCTTTCACTCCATGCTTGCTCGCCTGACACTCCCTCCCTCCCCCCCTCACGTGACACCCATTACCTCTTTCTTCTGGCCCCCTTTGGCCACTCTACTGACACTCTATCCCCCTCTTCTGGCAGTCCATGCTCTTTCACTCCATGCTTGCTCTCCTGACACTCCATTCCTCTCTCACCTGACACCCATTACCTCTCTCTTCTGGCCCCCTTTGGCCACTCTACTGACACTCTATCCCCCTCTTCTGCCAGTCCATGCTCTTTCACTCCATGCTTGCTCGCCTGACACTCCCTCCCTCCCCCCCTCACGTGACACCCATTACCTCTCTCTTCTGGCCCCCTTTGGCCTCTCTACTGACACTCTATCCCCCTCTTCTGCCAGTCCATGCTCTTTCACTCCATGCTTGCTCGCCTGACACTCCCTCCCTCCCCCCCTCACGTGACACCCATTACCTCTCTCTTCTGGCCCCCTTTGGCCTCTCTACTGACACTCTATCCCCCTCTTCTGCCAGTCCATGCTCTTTCACTCCATGCTTGCTCTCCTGACACTCCATTCCTCTCTCACCTGACACCCATTACCTCTCTCTTCTGGCCCCCTTTGGCCACTCTACTGACACTCTATCCCCCTCTTCTGCCAGTCCATGCTCTTTCACTCCATGCTTGCTCGCCTGACACTCCCTCCCTCCCCCCCTCACGTGACACCCATTACCTGTCTCTTCTGGCCCCCTTTGGCCTCTCTACTGACACTCTATCCCCCTCTTCTGGCAGTCCATGCTCTTTCACTCCATGCTTGCTCTCCTGACACTCCATTCCTCTCTCACCTGACACCCATTACCTCTCTCTTCTGGCCCCCTTTGGCCACTCTACTGACACTCTATCCCCCTCTTCTGGCAGTCCATGCTCTTTCACTCCATGCTTGCTCTCCTGACACTCCATTCCTCTCTCACCTGACACCCATTACCTCTCTCTTCTGGCCCCCTTTGGCCACTCTACTGACACTCTATCCCCCTCTTCTGCCAGTCCATGCTCTTTCACTCCATGCTTGCTCGCCTGACACTCCCTCCCTCCCCCCTCACGTGACACCCATTACCTCTCTCTTCTGGCCCCCTTTGGCCTCTCTACTGACACTCTATCCCTCTCCTCTGCCAGTCCATGCTCTTTCACTCCATGCTTGCTCTCCTGACACTCCATTCCTCTCTCACCTGACACCCATTACCTCTCTCTTCTGGTCCCCTTTGGCCACTCTACTGACACTCTATCCCCCTCTTCTGCCAGTCCATGCTCTTTCACTCCATGCTTGCTCGCCTGACACTCCCTCCCTCCCCCCCTCACGTGACACCCATTACCTCTCTCTTCTGGCCCCCTTTGGCCTCTCTACTGACACTCTATCCCCCTCTTCTGCCAGTCCATGCTCTTTCACTCCATGCTTGCTCTCCTGACACTCCATTCCTCTCTCACCTGACACCCATTACCTCTCTCTTCTGGCCCCCTTTGGCCACTCTACTGACACTCTATCCCCCTCTTCTGCCAGTCCATGCTCTTTCACTCCATGCTTGCTCGCCTGACACTCCCTCCCTCCCCCCCTCACGTGACACCCATTACCTCTCTCTTCTGGCCCCCTTTGGCCACTCTACTGACACTCTATCCCCCTCTTCTGGCAGTCCATGCTCTTTCACTCCATGCTTGCTCGCCTGACACTCCCTCCCTCCCCCCCTCACGTGACACCCATTACCTCTCTCTTCTGGCCCCCTTTGGCCTCTCTCCTGACACTCCATCTCTCCCTCACGTGTCACCCATTACCTCTCTCTTCTGCCCCCTTTGGCCACTCTACTGACACTCTATCCCCCTCTTCTGCCAGTCCATGCTCTTTCACTCCATGCTTGCTCGCCTGACACTCCCTCCCTCCCCCCCTCACGTGACACCCATTACCTCTCTCTTCTGGCCCCCTTTGGCCTCTCTACTGACACTCTATCCCCCTCTTCTGCCAGTCCATGCTCTTTCACTCCATGCTTGCTCGCCTGACACTCCCTCCCTCCCCCCTCACCTGACACCCATTACCTCTCTCTTCTGGCCCCCTTTGGCCACTCTACTGACACTCTATCCCCCTCTTCTGCCAGTCCATGCTCTTTCACTCCATGCTTGCTCGCCTGACACTCCCTCCCTCCCCCCCTCACGTGACACCCATTACCTCTCTCTTCTGGCCCCCTTTGGCCACTCTACTGACACTCTATCCCCCTCTTCTGGCAGTCCATGCTCTTTCACTCCATGCTTGCTCGCCTGACACTCCCTCCCTCCCCCCCTCACGTGACACCCATTACCTCTCTCTTCTGGCCCCCTTTGGCCTCTCTCCTGACACTCCATCTCTCCCTCACGTGACACCCATTACCTCTCTCTTCTGCCCCCTTTGGCCACTCTACTGACACTCTATCCCCCTCTTCTGCCAGTCCATGCTCCTTCACTCCATGCTTGCTCTCCTGACACTCCATTCCTTTCTCACCTGACACCCATTACCTCTCTCTTCTGGCCCCTTTTGGCCACTCTACTGACACTCTATCCCCCTCTTCTGCCAGTCCATGCTCTTTCACTCCATGCTTGCTCGCCTGACACTCCCTCCCACCCCCCCTCACGTGACACCCATTACCTCTCTCTTCTGGCCCCCTTTGGCCACTCTACTGACACTCTATCCCCCTCTTCTGCCAGTCCATGCTCTTTCACTCCATGCTTGCTCGCCTGACACTCCCTCCCTCCCCCCCTCACGTGACACCCATTACCTGTCTCTTCTGGCCCCCTTTGGCCACTCTACTGACACTCTATCCCCCTCTTCTGCCAGTCCATGCTCTTTCACTCCATGCTTGCTCTCCTGACACTCCATTCCTCTCTCACCTGACACCCATTACCTCTCTCTTCTGGCCCCCTTTGGCCACTCTACTGACACTCTATCCCCCTCTTCTGCCAGTCCATGCTCTTTCACTCCATGCTTGCTCGCCTGACACTCCCTCCCTCCCTCACGTGACACCCATTACCTCTCTCTTCTGGCCCCTTTTGGCCTCTCTACTGACACTCTATCCCCCTCTTCTGCCAGTCCATGCTCTTTCACTCCATGCTTGCTCTCCTGACACTCCATTCCTCTCTCACCTGACACCCATTACCTCTCTCTTCTGGCCCCCTTTGGCCACTCTACTGACACTCTATCCCCCTCTTCTGCCAGTCCATGCTCTTTCACTCCATGCTTGCTCTCCTGACACTCCATTCCTCTCTCACCTGACACCCATTACCTCTCTCTTCTGGCCCCCTTTGGCCACTCTACTGACACTCTATCCCCCTCTTCTGCCAGTCCATGCTCTTTCACTCCATGCTTGCTCGCCTGACACTCCCTCCCTCCCCCCTCACCTGACACCCATTACCTCTCTCTTCTGGCCCCCTTTGGCCTCTCTACTGACACTCTATCCCCCTCTTCTGCCAGTCCATGCTCTTTCACTCCATGCTTGCTCGCCTGACACTCCCTCCCTCCCCCCCTCACGTGACACCCATTACCTCTCTCTTCTGGCCCCCTTTGGCCTCTCTACTGACACTCTATCCCCCTCTTCTGCCAGTCCATGCTCTTTCACTCCATGCTTGCTCTCCTGACACTCCATTCCTCTCTCACCTGACACCCATTACCTCTCTCTTCTGGCCCCCTTTGGCCACTCTACTGGCACTCTATCCCCCTCTTCTGCCAGTCCATGCTCTTTCACTCCATGCTTGCTCGCCTGACACTCCCTCCCTCCCCCCCTCACGTGACACCCATTACCTCTCTCTTCTGGCCCCCTTTTGGCCACTCTACTGACACTCTATCCCCCTCTTCTGCCAGTCCATGCTCTTTCACTCCATGCTTGCTCGCCTGACACTCCCTCCCTCCCCCCCTCACGTGACACCCATTACCTCTCTCTTCTGGCCCCCTTTGGCCTCTCTCCTGACACTCCATCTCTCCCTCACGTGACACCCATTACCTCTCTCTTCTGGCCCCCTTTGGCCTCTCTACTGACACTCTATCCCCCTCTTCTGGCAGTCCATGCTCTTTCACTCCATGCTTGCTCGCCTGACACTCCATTCCTCTCTCACCTGACACCCATTACCTCTCTCTTCTGGCCCCCTTTTGGCCACTCTACTGACACTCTATCCCCCTCTTCTGCCAGCCCATGCTCTTTCACTCCATGCTTGCTCGCCTGACACTCCCTCCCTCCCCCCCTCACGTGACACCCATTACCTCTCTCTTCTGGCCCCCTTTGGCCTCTCTACTGACACTCTATCCCCCTCTTCTGCCAGTCCATGCTCTTTCACTCCATGCTTGCTCTCCTGACACTCCATCTCTCCCTCACCTGACACCCATTACCTCTCTCTTCTGGCCCCCTTTGGCCTCTCTACTGACACTCTATCCCCCTCTTCTGCCAGTCCATGCTCTTTCACTCCATGCTTGCTCGCCTGACACTCCCTCTCTCCCCCCCTCACGTGACACCCATTACCTCTCTCTTCTGGCCCCCTTTGGCCACTCTACTGACACTCTACCCCCCCACCCCCATTCTGGCAGTCCATGCTCTTTCACTCCATGCTTGCTCTCCTGACACTCCATTCCTCTCTCACCTGACACCCATTACCTCTCTCTTCTGGCCCCCTTTTGGCCACTCTACTGACACTCTATCCCCCTCTTCTGCCAGTCCATGCTCTTTCACTCCATGCTTGCTCGCCTGACACTCCCTCCCTCCCCCCCTCACGTGACACCCATTACCTCTCTCTTCTGGCCCCCTTTGGCCTCTCTACTGACACTCTATCCCCCTCTTCTGCCAGTCCATGCTCTTTCACTCCATGCTTGCTCTCCTGACACTCCCTCCCTCCCCCCCTCACGTGACACCCATTACCTCTGTCTTCTGGCCCCCTTTGGCCTCTCTACTGACACTCTATCCCCCTCTTCTGCCAGTCCATGCTCTTTCACTCCATGCTTGCTCTCCTGACACTCCATCTCTCCCTCACGTGACACCCATTACCTCTCTCTTCTGGCCCCCTTTGGCCTCTCTACTGACACTCTATCCCCCTCTTCTGCCAGTCCATGCTCTTTCACTCCATGCTTGCTCGCCTGACACTCCCTCCCTCCCCCCCTCACGTGACACCCATTACCTCTCTCTTCTGGCCCCCTTTGGCCTCTCTACTGACACTCTATCCCCCTCTTCTGGCAGTCCATGCTCTTTCACTCCATGCTTGCTCGCCTGACACTCCATTCCTCTCTCACCTGACACCCATTACCTCTCTCTTCTGGCCCCCTTTGGCCACTCTACTGACACTCTATCCCCCTCTTCTGCCAGTCCATGCTCTTTCACTCCATGCTTGCTCGCCTGACACTCCCTCCCTCCCCCCCTCACGTGACACCCATTACCTCTCTCTTCTGGCCCCCTTTGGCCTCTCTACTGACACTCTATCCCCCTCTTCTGCCAGTCCATGCTCTTTCACTCCATGCTTGCTCGCCTGACACTCCCTCCCTCACGTGACACCCATTACCTCTCTCTTCTGGCCCCCTTTGGCCTCTCTGACACTCTATCCCCCTCTTCTGCCAGTCCATGCTCTTTCACTCCATGCTTGCTCGCCTGACACTCCCTCCCTCCCCCCCTCACCTGACACCCATTACCTCTCTCTTCTGGCCCCCTTTGGCCACTCTACTGACACTCTATCCCCCTCTTCTGCCAGTCCATGCTCTTTCACTCCATGCTTGCTCGCCTGACACTCCCTCCCTCCCCCCCTCACGTGACACCCATTACCTCTCTCTTCTGGCCCCCTTTGGCCACTCTACTGACACTCTATCCCCCTCTTCTGCCAGTCCATGCTCTTTCACTCCATGCTTGCTCGCCTGACACTCCCTCCCTCCCCCCTTCACGTGACACCCATTACCTCTCTCTTCTGGCCCCCTTTGGCCACTCTACTGACACTCTATCCCCCTCTTCTGCCAGTCCATGCTCTTTCACTCCATGCTTGCTCGCCTGACACTCCCTCCCTCCCCCCCTCACGTGACACCCATTACCTCTCTCTTCTGGCCCCCTTTGGCCACTCTACTGACACTCTATCCCCCTCTTCTGGCAGTCCATGCTCTTTCACTCCATGCTTGCTCTCCTGACACTCCATCTCTCCCTCACCTGACACCCATTACCTCTTTCTTCTGGCCCCCTTTGGCCTCTCTCCTGACACTCCATCTCTCCCTCACCTGACACCCATTACCTCTCTCTTCTGGCCCCCTTTGGCCTCTCTACTGACACTCTATCCCCCTCTTCTGGCAGTCCATGCTCTTTCACTCCATGCTTGCTCGCCTGACACTCCCTCCCTCCTCCCCTCACGTGACACCCATTACCTCTCTCTTCTGGCCCCCTTTGGCCTCTCTACTGACACTCTATCCCCCTCTTCTGCCAGTCCATGCTCCTTCACTCCATGCTTGCTCTCCTGACACTCCATCTCTCCCTCACGTGACACCCATTACCTCTCTCTTCTGGCCCCCTTTGGCCTCTCTACTGACACTCTATCCCCCTCTTCTGGCAGTCCATGCTCTTTCACTCCATGCTTGCTCTCCTGACACTCCATCTCTCCCTCACCTGACACCCATTACCTCTTTCTTCTGGCCCCCTTTGGCCTCTCTCCTGACACTCCATCTCTCCCTCACCTGACACCCATTACCTCTCTCTTCTGGCCCCCTTTGGCCTCTCTACTGACACTCTATCCCCCTCTTCTGCCAGTCCATGCTCTTTCACTAAATGCTTGCTCGCCTGACACTCCCTCCCTCCCCCGCTCACGTGACACCCATTACCTCTCTCTTCTGGCCCCCTTTGGCCACTCTACTGACACTCTATCCCCCTCTTCTGGCAGTCCATGCTCCTTCACTCCATGCTTGCTCGCCTGACACTCCATTCCTCTCTCACCTGACACCCATTACCTGTCTCTTCTGGCCCCCTTTGGCCTCTCTACTGACACTCTATCCCTCTCCTCTGGCAGTCCATGCTCTTTCACTCCATGCTTGCTCTCCTGACACTCCATCTCTCCCTCACCTGACACCCATTACCTCTCTCTTCTGGCCCCCTTTGGCCTCTCCACTGACACTCTATCCCCCTCTTCTGCCAGTCCATGCTCTTTCACTCCATGCTTGCTCTCCTGACACTCCATTCCTCTCTCACCTGACACCCATTACCTCTCTCTTCTGCCCCCCTTTGGCCTCTCCACTGACACTCTATCCCCCTCTTCTGCCAGTCCATGCTCTTTCACTCCATGCTTGCTCTCCTGACACTCCATTCCTTTCTCACCTGACACCCATTACCTGTCTCTTCTGGCCCCCTTTGGCCTCTCTACTGACACTCTATCCCCCTCTTCTGCCAGTCCATGCTCTTTCACTCCATGCTTGCTCTCCTGACACTCCCTCCCTCCCCCCCTCACCTGACACCCATTACCTCTCTCTTCTGGCCCCCTTTGGCCTCTCTACTGACACTCTATCCCCCTCTTCTGCCAGTCCATGCTCTTTCACTCCATGCTTGCTCTCCTGACACTCCATTCCTTTCTCACCTGACACCCATTACCTGTCTCTTCTGGCCCCCTTTGGCCTCTCTACTGACACTCTATCCCTCTCCTCTGGCAGTCCATGCTCTTTCACTCCATGCTTGCTCTCCTGACACTCCATCTCTCCCTCACCTGACACCCATTACCTCTCTCTTCTGGCCCCCCTTGGCCTCTCCACTGACACTCTATCCCCCTCTTCTGGCAGTCCATGCTCTTTCACTCCATGCTTGCTCGCCTGACACTCCCTCCCTCCCCCCCTCACGTGACACCCATTACCTCTCTCTTCTGGCCCCCTTTGGCCTCTCTACTGACACTCTATCCCCCTCTTCTGGCAGTCCATGCTCTTTCACTCCATGCTTGCTCTCCTGACACTCCATTCCTCTCTAACCTGACACCCATTACCTCTCTCTTCTGGCCCCCTTTGGCCACTCTACTGACACTCTATCCCCCTCTTCTGGCAGTCCATGCTCTTTCACTCCATGCTTGCTCACCTGACACTCCCTCCCTCCCCCCCTCACCTGACACCCATTACCTCTCTCTTCTGGCCCCCTTTGGCCTCTCTACTGACACTCTATCCCCCTCTTCTGCCAGTCCATGCTCTTTCACTCCATGCTTGCTCTCCTGACACTCCATTCCTTTCTCACCTGACACCCATTACCTGTCTCTTCTGGCCCCCTTTGGCCTCTCTACTGACACTCTATCCCTCTCCTCTGGCAGTCCATGCTCTTTCACTCCATGCTTGCTCTCCTGACACTCCATCTCTCCCTCACCTGACACCCATTACCTCTCTCTTCTGGCCCCCTTTGGCCTCTCCACTGACACTCTATCCCCCTCTTCTGCCAGTCCATGCTCTTTCACTCCATGCTTGCTCTCCTGACACTCCATTCCTCTCTCACCTGACACCCATTACCTCTCTCTTCTGCCCCCCTTTGGCCTCTCCACTGACACTCTATCCCCCTCTTCTGCCAGTCCATGCTCTTTCACTCCATGCTTGCTCGCCTGACACTCCCTCCCTCCCTCCCCCCCTCACGTGACACCCATTACCTCTCTCTTCTGGCCCCCTTTGGCCACTCTACTGACACTCTATCCCTCTCCTCTGCCAGTCCATGCTCTTTCACTCCATGCTTGCTCTCCTGACACTCCATTCCTCTCTCACCTGACACCCATTACCTCTCTCTTCTGGCCCCCTTTGGCCTCTCTCCTGACACTCCATCTCTCCCTCACGTGACACCCATTACCTCTCTCTTCTGGCCCCCTTTGGCCACTCTACTGTCACTCTATCCCCCTCTTCTGCCAGTCCATGCTCTTTCACTCCATGCTTGCTCGCCTGACACTCCCTCCCCCCCCCCCTCACGTGACACCCATTACCTCTCTCTTCTGGCCCCCTTTGGCCTCTCTACTGACACTCTATCCCCCTCTTCTGGCAGTCCATGCTCTTTCACTCCATGCTTGCTCGCCTGACACTCCCTCCCTCCCCCCCTCACGTGACACCCATTACCTCTCTCTTCTGGCCCCCTTTGGCCACTCTACTGACACTCTATCCCCCTCTTCTGCCAGTCCATGCTCTTTCACTCCATGCTTGCTCGCCTGACACTCCCTCCCTCCCCCCCTCACGTGACACCCATTACCTCTCTCTTCTGGCCCCCTTTGGCCTCTCTACTGACACTCTATCCCCCTCTTCTGCCAGTCCATGCTCTTTCACTCCATGCTTGCTCTCCTGACACTCCCTCCCTCCCCCCCTCACCTGACACCCATTACCTCTCTCTTCTGGCCCCCTTTGGCCTCTCTACTGACACTCTATCCCCCTCTTCTGCCAGTCCATGCTCTTTCACTCCATGCTTGCTCTCCTGACACTCCCTCCCTCCCCCCCTCACGTGACACCCATTACCTCTCTCTTCTGGCCCCCTTTGGCCTCTCTACTGACACTCCATCTCTCCCTCACCTGACACCCATTACCTCTCTCTTCTGGCCCCCTTTGGCCACTCTACTGACACTCTATCCCCCTCTTCTGCCAGTCCATGCTCTTTCACTCCATGCTTGCTCGCCTGACACTCCCTCCCTCCCCCCCTCACGTGACACCCATTACCTCTCTCTTCTGGCCCCCTTTGGCCTCTCTACTGACACTCTATCCCCCTCTTCTGCCAGTCCATGCTCTTTCACTCCATGCTTGCTCTCCTGACACTCCCTCCCTCCCCCCCTCACCTGACACCCATTACCTCTCTCTTCTGGCCCCCTTTGGCCTCTCTACTGACACTCTATCCCCCTCTTCTGCCAGTCCATGCTCTTTCACTCCATGCTTGCTCTCCTGACACTCCCTCCCTCCCCCCCTCACCTGACACCCATTACCTCTCTCTTCTGGCCCCCTTTGGCCTCTCTACTGACACTCTATCCCCCTCTTCTGCCAGTCCATGCTCTTTCACTCCATGCTTGCTCGCCTGACACTCCCTCCCTCCCCCCTCACGTGACACCCATTACCTCTCTCTTCTGGCCCCCTTTGGCCTCTCTACTGACACTCTATCCCCCTCTTCTGCCAGTCCATGCTCTTTCACTCCATGCTTGCTCGCCTGACACTCCATCCCTCCCTCACCTGACACCCATTACCTCTCTCTTCTGGCCCCCTTTGGCCTCTCTACTGACACTCTATCCCCCTCTTCTGCCAGTCCATGCTCTTTCACTCCATGCTTGCTCTCCTGACACTCCCTCCCTCCCCCCCTCACCCCCTCACCTGACACCCATTACCTCTCTCTTCTGGCCCCCTTTGGCCTCTCTACTGACACTCTATCCCCCTCTTCTGCCAGTCCATGCTCTTTCACTCCATGCTTGCTCTCCTGACACTCCCTCCCTCCCCCCCTCACGTGACACCCATTACCTGTCTCTTCTGGCCCCCTTTGGCCTCTCTACTGACACTCTATCCCCCTCTTCTGCCAGTCCATGCTCTTTCACTCCATGCTTGCTCGCCTGACACTCCATCCCTCCCTCACCTGACACCCATTACCTCTCTCTTCTGCCCCCCTTTGGCCTCTCCACTGACACTCTATCCCCCTCTTCTGCCAGTCCATGCTCTTTCACTCCATGCTTGCTCTCCTGACACTCCCTCCCTCCCTCCCCCCCTCACGTGACACCCATTACCTCTCTCTTCTGGCCCCCTTTGGCCTCTCTACTGACACTCTATCCCCCTCTTCTGCCAGCCCATGCTCTTTCACTCCATGCTTGCTCTCCTGACACTCCCTCCCTCCCCCCCTCACCTGACACCCATTACCTCTCTCTTCTGGCCCCCTTTGGCCTCTCTACTGACACTCTATCCCCCTCTTCTGCCTGTCCATGCTCTTTCACTCCATGCTTGCTCGCCTGACACTCCCTCCCTCCCCCCCTCACGTGACACCCATTACCTCTCTCTTCTGGCCCCCTTTGGCCTCTCTACTGACACTCTATCCCCCTCTTCTGGCAGTCCATGCTCTTTCACTCCATGCTTGCTCTCCTGACACTCCCTCCCTCCCCCCCTCACGTGACACCCATTACCTCTCTCTTCTGGCCCCCTTTGGCCTCTCTACTGACACTCCATCTCTCCCTCACCTGACACCCATTACCTCTCTCTTCTGGCCCCCTTTGGCCACTCTACTGACACTCTATCCCCCTCTTCTGCCAGTCCATGCTCTTTCACTCCATGCTTGCTCGCCTGACACTCCCTCCCTCCCCCCCTCACGTGACACCCATTACCTCTCTCTTCTGGCCCCCTTTGGCCTCTCTACTGACACTCTATCCCCCTCTTCTGCCAGTCCATGCTCTTTCACTCCATGCTTGCTCTCCTGACACTCCCTCCCTCCCCCCCTCACCTGACACCCATTACCTCTCTCTTCTGGCCCCCTTTGGCCTCTCTACTGACACTCTATCCCCCTCTTCTGCCAGTCCATGCTCTTTCACTCCATGCTTGCTCTCCTGACACTCCCTCCCTCCCCCCCTCACCTGACACCCATTACCTCTCTCTTCTGGCCCCCTTTGGCCTCTCTACTGACACTCTATCCCCCTCTTCTGCCAGTCCATGCTCTTTCACTCCATGCTTGCTCGCCTGACACTCCCTCCCTCCCCCCTCACGTGACACCCATTACCTCTCTCTTCTGGCCCCCTTTGGCCTCTCTACTGACACTCTATCCCCCTCTTCTGCCAGTCCATGCTCTTTCACTCCATGCTTGCTCGCCTGACACTCCATCCCTCCCTCACCTGACACCCATTACCTCTCTCTTCTGGCCCCCTTTGGCCTCTCTACTGACACTCTATCCCCCTCTTCTGCCAGTCCATGCTCTTTCACTCCATGCTTGCTCTCCTGACACTCCCTCCCTCCCCCCCTCACCCCCTCACCTGACACCCATTACCTCTCTCTTCTGGCCCCCTTTGGCCTCTCTACTGACACTCTATCCCCCTCTTCTGCCAGTCCATGCTCTTTCACTCCATGCTTGCTCTCCTGACACTCCCTCCCTCCCCCCCTCACGTGACACCCATTACCTGTCTCTTCTGGCCCCCTTTGGCCTCTCTACTGACACTCTATCCCCCTCTTCTGCCAGTCCATGCTCTTTCACTCCATGCTTGCTCGCCTGACACTCCATCCCTCCCTCACCTGACACCCATTACCTCTCTCTTCTGCCCCCCTTTGGCCTCTCCACTGACACTCTATCCCCCTCTTCTGCCAGTCCATGCTCTTTCACTCCATGCTTGCTCTCCTGACACTCCCTCCCTCCCTCCCCCCCTCACGTGACACCCATTACCTCTCTCTTCTGGCCCCCTTTGGCCTCTCTACTGACACTCTATCCCCCTCTTCTGCCAGCCCATGCTCTTTCACTCCATGCTTGCTCTCCTGACACTCCCTCCCTCCCTCCCCCCCTCACGTGACACCCATTACCTCTCTCTTCTGGCCCCCTTTGGCCTCTCTACTGACACTCTATCCCCCTCTTCTGCCAGCCCATGCTCTTTCACTCCATGCTTGCTCTCCTGACACTCCCTCCCCCCCCCCCTCACGTGACACCCATTACCTCTCTCTTCTGGCCCCCTTTGGCCACTCTACTGACACTCTATCCCCCTCTTCTGGCAGTCCATGCTCTTTCACTCCATGCTTGCTCTCCTGACACTCCCTCCCTCCCCCCCTCACGTGACACCCATTACCTGTCTCTTCTGGCCCCCTTTGGCCTCTCTACTGACACTCTATCCCCCTCTTCTGCCAGTCCATGCTCTTTCACTCCATGCTTGCTCTCCTGACACTCCCTCCCTCCCTCCCCCCCTCACGTGACACCCATTACCTGTCTCTTCTGGCCCCCTTTGGCCTCTCTACTGACACTCTATCCCCCTCTTCTGGCAGTCCATGCTCTTTCACTCCATGCTTGCTCTCCTGACACTCCCTCCCTCCCCCCCTCACGTGACACCCATTACCTGTCTCTTCTGGCCCCCTTTGGCCTCTCTACTGACACTCTATCCCCCTCTTCTGGCAGTCCATGCTCTTTCACTCCATGCTTGCTCGCCTGACACTCCCTCCCTCCCCCCCTCACGTGACACCCATTACCTGTCTCTTCTGGCCCCCTTTGGCCTCTCTACTGACACTCTATCCCTCTCCTCTGCCAGTCCATGCTCTTTCACTCCATGCTTGCTCTCCTGACACTCCCTCCCTCCCCCCCTCACGTGACACCCATTACCTGTCTCTTCTGGCCCCCTTTGGCCTCTCTACTGACACTCTATCCCCCTCTTCTGGCAGTCCATGCTCTTTCACTCCATGCTTGCTCGCCTGACACTCCATCCCTCCCTCACGTGACACCCATTACCTGTCTCTTCTGGCCCCCTTTGGCCACTCTACTGACACTCTATCCCCCTCTTCTGGCAGTCCATGTTGTGTTACACTTCCCCTGGGGCAGGCCTCACTGAGCCAGAACGAGTGAGGCCTGCCAGGCCTTCCGGCACACAGGACAGGACTCGCTCGCTGATTTACTCGGTCCCGTCCCGAAGACCCCGGACTCCGGAATGACTCCCTCTTTCCGGTCGCTCTTAGTCCCGCCCCCTGTCACGTGGTTCCATTGCTGATTTACTCGGTCCGGAATGACTCTCCCCTTCCGGCTGCTCTTTAGTCCCGCCCCCTGTCACGTGGTTCGGGTATGCCCTCACTCACGTGATGGGGCCCAGTCTGTGGCACCACAAAATGGAGTTGCAACAAGCAGGAATGCCAGTACATCAAATGGAGTGAGTTCAAGTGGGCAGCAAATCCCAAAGAAGCAGCTGCAAAGGCAGGACTATCTTGAGTGCAGAAGCTCAGTTTAAAGGAATGAAGGGGATTCTAGAACTGGCAGCTTCAGGAAGGACAGCTTGAAATGGAACTCCTGCTTCACCTGTAGCTATAGCTCATGCTCTATCCTGAGGCACTGACCCTAGCTAAGCGACAGACGGGAACACAACCATATCCCCCCGCGCAGTGCATAAATGGCACCTTCCACTGTCTGCAGGGTTCCTGTCTCAGTGCTCCCCCAAAGATGGAACTAAGAGTGATACGTCTTTAGCAAATGATGGGACAGTTACTGGCGCGCTCTGACCCTCCAGACTCCGCTCTTGTAATGTGTCACCCTCTTCCTCTCTTTAATGTACCACACCCTTTTCTTCTGATGTGTCAATCTTCACACACTGTGCTGATTCCTGACCTCTGACAGTTCAGCATACTCCCTACTCTCCAGCGCCTCCTCTCACACACAAAACACCCCTCCCCCATGACAGCCATGGTCTTTGTGATGTCACTCTCCCAAGGCCTATATAGCCTGGGGGCGGCCTGTCAGCTGCTCAGTGGTGATCAGCAAGAGAGACATGCTGCGGAGGGGCTTTGGTGGATGTCGAGGGTCACCTTCTACCTTCATCTTCTCTCCTCCCCCCTGAGGAGGGACAGGCAGGATAAGCTTTTTTTGTCACCTGCTGTGGTTTCCTCGTTGGTCCCTCCTCAGGGATCCAGTTTATGCCGCTTGACCTGTTTTGAAATGCTGCGAGAGGACCTGGAGGGGTCGTTCTCTGCAGCATGAGTGTCTGCCTGGGCCTTGCATGGTATGAGTCAGGGGACTTTTAGTGAGCTGGGGCCCCAGTGTGTCGTCTCATTGTGCAACTTGATTAGCAGTGGGAATGCTCTGCCTCGTGGAGTCCACACATTTTCAGAGGGAGAAGTGGGCTTTGCTGATGCAAACCAGACTCATTGTATTCTTGGGGCAAACGATGCAGTACCTCCCACGGGAAGCGGCTTCAGTGTACCTGCGTTCACGTGTGAGTGGTGTGACTGGACAGTAGCGAGGGTCAGAACCGTGACGTGGTGCTGCTGCTCACTAGTTCTAACAAGACTAGTGCTAATCTGACCTTTTCTGTGTATGAGTGCTGATGTGAATCCCCGCGCAGGTCTAAAGGTAGAGTCTCGGGTACAACTAGAACGTTCTAAGCTTGCCATGAGCAGGAGAACTGGGAAATGGGTAGAATGCAGAACGAGTGGTGGAGCCAGCCGGTGGGTTGCCCTAAGTGTAACTGGTCAGGGAGTGCTGGTTCACCTGCGCACTGCACGTGTTGTGGATCACTGAAGCCTGCAGTGAGGTTTGGAAGCACAGGCCAGCCTATATTTGCTGAATTGCTTTTATTGCCACCAGCCGGATGGATTTTTCTGGTAAGATAGACCTGAGCATTGTTGGGCTCTTATTTCACTGGCAACACACGGGCAGCCTCCATCAGAGCTAGGTGGAATACCACTTGCAAAGGTGTGAGCATGCAAATACCAGAGGGGTTAAGGAGAAGTGGAGCGACTGTCCACGATGCACAAGGAACCGATTCCGGAGAGACCAGGTAGAAGGTGCACCAGGACACTTTAGACCAAGAGCCTGCGATCCTCCCCTCTAGCCTGGACTGGATGCCATGCTGTTCCTATCCTGCTGTCGCCACACACCTCTACCCTCCCCCCTGCCAAAAGAAACCTTCACATGCAGGGGGTGGGGGGGGGGGGTTGTGGTGTATGGCGCCAGCAGGATAGGACCAGCATGGAATATAAAAGACTAAGGTTTGTTCCATCTCAACAAGCTAATCCTGGGTGACACCTTGTTGATGCTCTTGGAAGCAAATGTACGAATGAGCGAGTTATGGTTAGTCCTCCACTGCGGTATAATTGGCTGTAATACTATTACCACTCAAAAATTGGGTCGCAATGGAATTACAGTCAAAAATGAAGTGCACCGCTGAACCCTTAAGAGGCCCAGAGTCTGAACAAGAACCCCTCAGTCGAAACACTTGCCACCTCCAGTCTGCTCCACCAGCGCACACCCTCACCCCAGAGAAGAGGTTTGAACAAGAATCCCTCAGTCCAAAGACTTGCCACCTCCATTCTCATCCATCAGTGGACACCCAAACGCCAGAGATAAGAGGTCTGAACAAGTATCCATCAATCCAAAGACTTGCCACCTCCATTCTCCTCCACCACCGCACACCCAAACACCAGAGATAAGAGATCTGAACAAGTATCCATCGATCCAAAGACTTGCCACCTCCATTCTCCTCCACCACCGCACACCCAAACACCAGAGATAAGAGATCTGAACAAGTATCCATCGATCCAAAGACTTGCCACCTCCATTCTCCTCCACCACCGCACACCCTCACCCCAGAGAGAAGGTCTGAACAGGAAACTCTCTGTCCAAAGGCTTGCCACCTCCATTCAGCTCCACCAGCGCACATCCCTGTCCAGAGAGAAGAGGCCTGAACAAGAATCCCACTGTCCAGACACTTGCCACCTCCATTCTGCTCCACCACTGCACATCCCTGCCCAGCGAGAAGAGGTCTGAACAGGAATCCCTCCGTCCAAAGACTTGCCACCTCCATTCTGCTCCACCACTGCCCATCCCTGCCCAGTGAGAAGAGGTCTGAACAGGAATCCCTCCGTCCAAAGACTTGCCACCTCCATTCTGCACCACCAGTTCACACCTCTGCCCCAGAGAGTAGAGGCCTATACAAGAATCGCTCCGTCCAAAGACTTGCCACCTCCATTCAGCTCCACCAACGCGCACCCCTACCCCAGAGAGAAAAGGCCTGAACAAGAATCCCTCCACCCCTCCATCCTTAGACTTGCCACCTCCATTCTCCTCCACCAGCGCACACCCCTACCCTAGAGAGGAGGCCTGAACAAGAATCCCTGCGTCCAAAGAGTTGCCACCTCCATTCAGCTCCACCAGTGCACACCCTCACGCCAGAGAAGAGGTCTGAACGAGAATCCCTGCGTCCAAAGAGTTGCCACCTCCATTCTGCTCCACCAGTGCACACCCTCACGCCAGATAAGAGGTCTGAACAAGAATCCCTGCGTCCAAAGACTTGCCACCTCCATTCTGCTCCACCAGCGCACAACCCCTGCCCAGAGAGAAGAGGCCTGAGCAAGAATCCCTCCGTCCAAAGACTTGCCACCTCCATTCTGTGATGAAGAAATAGAAAGAAGCTCAGTCTAAAAGGATGAAGGGGATGGCACTCAGAATGTCCTACACCCTCAGGTGACTTCAATAGCTAGGACACTGTGGACATGAATGTATCACTTATTACTCTTTAACTGTAATACTGAAGTTGTGGCAAAAAGGAAAAGGTTAGGGAAGGAAACAATGGTTAACAAGTTTCTCAAACAGGTAAGCACTTTTGACCCCTGTAGGGTATTTTGTGTAGATTTGGGGCATAGCGGTATTTTCTTACCACCAAAAATAAAAGTAATTTAGCAATAATCACTCCTTGCATTCAGATTGGGTTTGGTATTATAGTGGTATCGTGGCTATTATTTGTTTGTGGCCCCAACATAGAAAACCCCTTTCTTTTGTTTAGACTGTTCTTGTGATCTCTAGAGGCCTCAGGCTTCTACATTATTCAAGAACACCACATTTTCATATGAAGTGCCAATTATGGCTGTTATCACTGATTTATATACACTAGTGAGCTATGCTTCCATAAAGTATTCACAATAACATGTGGTATAATCACTAATTTATTTACATTAGTGAAACTATTTCCAGAGGCCTCTCTCTCTGCTGACTCATGTACGTCCAGCAGACTATCAGATTGTGTTCCAGTTAGAAGTCACACACACATATACACTGAGTGGAACCACGCACACAGCTATTTATAATTACTCATAACATAACTTTTTCCACATGGGATGCTTGGCATATATTACCTATTAACCTCCTTTTATCAGGTGATATGGAATAACTGCACCAGAGAAAAACAGAAGCAAATAGAAGCCTTTACACAGATTGTGATTTACATCAGTTTCATTAAAAAAATCATACATTACCAGTTTTGCGAGGCAGTCTTTTCTTTTTTTTTAAGAATAATTTTTATTGGCATTTCAGAATTAAATCACAAACTGGTACCCTCCCTTCGTTAACCCCAACAGTTCCCCAAATCCCCCAGGCACCTGTCCCCCATGTGCATGCCGCCAAATTAGAACAGTTCTGTTGACAATACCACAAAACTACGTTACCCTAGTTTAACATTTAAAATTATGCCCAACAGGCGCAGTCTTTGAGGGCAGTACTGGATGTTGAAGTCTTTATATAGAAATTTTAGCACCACATTCCAGTCTTCAGTAAACAAGGAGATCTCCCCCTGTAAGGAATATGTCAGCCATTCTAATGATCGAAAGTTCCATACTTTGGAAAACAATTCTGAAGTTTGAGGTGGAGCTCTTCACTTCCAATTCTGAGCAATTACAAGTAGAGCTGCTAATTCCAGTATCACAAACGCTTTCTGGTCGGCTTTCGGCCGTCGTCTAAAGTTTTCATCCGTCATGACTAGCAAGCAAGTACATAAAGCGAGAGGTGTATGAACAGAAAAGATTTCAAATACTTATGCATTCACCTCTCCCCAATATTTATCCAACCTCGGACCACTCAGCCATATATGTTCCAAATTCCCCACTTGGTCACATTCCCTCCAGCATTTATCAGATATGGTAGGTTTCATTTGGGCGAGGCGGGCTGGTGTGTAGTGTCATTGCCTCACGAGTTTGAGCCAAAATTCTTTAATTTGAATTGATCTTGTGGGTCTAGAGACTGTTCGCCAAAGTGTCTACCATTCCTGATCAGTGACCTCTTGCCCCAATGTGGCCAACCAGCGTTTTTATTTTTAACTGATCCTCATTTTAGGTGTCCGTTCCCCCAATATTTTGTATAGATTAGAGATAAGGGCCTTGTTCACTGGATTAGATAATAAATATTGCTCAAAAAAAGTTCTTTCTCTGGTGGATGCCGCCTTAATCGGAGAAGCCAGAATCCAATCTCTCACCTAGAAGTATTGAAACCTACTACATTTTTCATGTAGCCCCAACTCCTGTTTGCATTGTGTAAATGGTTTTACAGTTCCCCCTGAATACATATCTCTCAGCTTCTCACACCCATCCGCCCTTCCATTCCCTAAATGCATTTGGTTCTAGTCCCAGAGTAAATTGGGGATTAAAAATAGGGGTGTAAAAGGAGAGGGAAAAGTTGTTATACAGTGATTTTTCACTGCATGCATAATGTCACATCAGTTTGTTGGCTGGGCGATTGGATTTCAGTAACCATAGTACATCCTTTAGTCTAGGTCCCCCCACTGCTAGTTCCATCTGTATCCAACGCTTCTTGAGTATTGCCGCGGACCATTCCTTTATTACCCTAATTTGCAACACGCGGTAGCATGTCAAAAAGTTAGGCAGACCCATCCCTCCCTTATCTGGTGGAAGCATTAATGTAGTTAGAGCTATCCGCTGGGTTTTATTTTGCAATACGAAGGTAGAAACTGTAGGGTATTTTGTGGAGATTTGGGGCCTGACGGTATTTTATTACCGCCGAAAAATAACTTAGCAATAATCACTCCTTATATTCAGATTTGGCCATGTGCAACAATAATACAGTGGACATGCATTATTTCAGCACCTAGACATGCATATTTGGTATGCGTGGTTGGTATGCGTGGTTGGTATGCGTGGTTGGTATGCGTGGTTGGTGGTATTTTGGTGAGCATAATTCCCTTGTTTTATTTGTGGCCCCAATGTCCAGTATCCCTTATCTTTGCTTAGATTTTTCGTGTAATCACTAGAGACCTCAGACCTACATTTTAGGAATACCACATTTTCAGTGTTAGTGTTAGTGTGCCACCATGGGCGATCTCACTGACTTATTTACGACAGAGAGCTATATGTGGTAATTTTGTGGTAATTTCCACTACCTTATATACGGTAGGGAACTATGTTCAGAGAGTCCCTCTTCCCGTTGGCTCATGTACCTCCAACGAGCTATGCTACAAACAATCACTCTCAACTGTCCATACTGAATATGATCATGCACACATCTGTCTTAAAATGACAATTGCATTGTTTAAAAATCTCCCCTCATCATCAGCACTGTATTGGTAAATAGAAGACACACCACCCGTCTGCTTTCAAATATTTTTCTGTATTATAAAAGTTGCATTTAAACACGATCTCACTCTTTACAGAAATAAATAAAACAGCACATTAACAGCATTGTCTGTAATACACTGAAAAAAAAATGGCGGAGAACAGAACACAATTTGCAACATTAACGTGTGATTAAGGCACCGGAATCTCCTTTCCTACTCTGACTGAACATTCTCGTACACACTCAGCTCCCACACTTATGTAATTACCTTATCTGTTCAGAGTTTTGTTCAGCTGTTCTCTTTCTGAATGTGGCTCCCTTGAAGATTAACCCCAGTGAAAAGGAGCGCCTTTCCTTCTCAAACCGGGGTCATTGCCTGGAATTCTCAGCTTTTGCAGATAGGAATGCTCCAACCAGGAAAAAGGTCTTTCTCCCAGCTCTGCCAAATCTTGACTGTCCTTCTCTCTCCTCAAACTCCCCCAAGCAAAACTCTGATCACTCCCTCTAGCATGATACTTGCTATGACGCTGCTCCAATCAGAATCAATCATGCCATCTCCTCCTTCTCTACACAATGGCTCATTTTTATAGTAATACTTTGTAACCAACTGATTTCCTGTTCTTTCAAGCTCTTTTGCTTCCTGTAATTATGTGGACAGGGCAGCAGAAACAAAAAATGGATGTGCGTTTAAAAGTTCACTTTCAGAATAGGCCTAATTCTGCAGTGGAGACACATTTTTATTAGTGGATTATGTTAACTTTAGTTTCATTAGTCAGGTTAGTTATAAGTAATGTTAGTTATTATTTTCAAATGTGTCTCTCGCACCATAGGCATTTCAGGTGAAAAATAGTGTGCATTTTTGAATGTGCACGTGTGCTTTTAACTGTAAAAATAGATTTGCATCTTATATGTTAAAATCGTTTTTGACTGAATGGCCTGTCTTTCCTTGTTAATCTGGTAACACATATAGCAATGCACCGCACCCTTGTGGTGGTGCTAAAAAAAAAAAAAAATTCTACCTGTGCAGTAGTGCTGTACTCTGTGCTGTTTGCTACCTGTGCAGTAGTGCTGTACTCTGTGCTGTAACATGCCAAATATCCTTACATACCCTCCTTTTGTTTTTAGAATCTGGCTATGATCCAAGCCAATTCCTAAAAACAATTTGTTCTTTTTCTTCTTTTCACAATATATCAATCCAATAAAATGAATATTCATGTTCATCAATGAAAAAGTTGCAATCAATACAGTATTCATCTGAGTTCATTAGTTTACAAAATGTTCTACATTTGCCTTCTCAGTGGAAGTGGCATTACTCTAAGTTTAGATTTTTCAAGTCAATTAAAACAATGAAATAAAACAACTAACCAAAACAAATAATTAATATAACAAATTAAAATAAATAATTAAAATAATAAATACGTGGAACTCCATATGTCAGCACTCTTGTCTGTCTCTGATATGTCCCGACCAGCGATGTTATTTGGTTCATTCGAGTACACTTTCATCTTGGCAATCTTAGATCCATAGGAGTCATCTTTTTAGCATTCTGGTTATCTTGTCTTCACCTCCACCTGGAGGCAGGCATCTTTTGGTCTTCATCCAGGGGACTCCAGGACTCCATCGTCTCCCATGGCCTCTGATCCCGGAACCTCCGACCAAATAATGTTAATTTTCTAAATCAAATAGAAAATAAACAAATTAAGTACATAGCACAATACTAACTTCACCCTTTTGCCAAAAATAAAACATGCTTGGTAAAAATATTTCGTTTTTTTCTTTTTCTGAAATTAAACACAAGTTAAAAGAAAACAAGCACACATAAACAGCATTCAATATTTAATACATTTTCTCTCTGCACACCAACCATGAGCTTCCGTTATATGTGCATTTATTTATTTATTTATTTATTTTATATTATATATTTTTACATATACTACAGTGTTTATGTGCCATCATAACAATCAACTTTTTAACTTCTTTGTCATTGCCTCCTGATTACACCCATTTATTTTCTCTTTTTGTGTTCAAGGGACTTTATCTGTTTCTACATGCTCAAGCTGCCTGATCTCATGTCTGGGATGGCATGGTTTGATTTGATTTACATGGACAAACTGCTCTATTGCTGTTTCACCTTCATTTTTCAAAATTTTATACACTACAGGAGAGACCTTATCTATAATTCGAAATGGCCCCTGCCAGGCTGCTAGAAATTTAGAATTTTTCTGTTTACTTTTTCCAAAATGAAACTTGTATACCTGATCCCCTACACTGTATTCCTTTACTGATGTCTTTTTATCATAATACGATTTTGCACTGTCAGCAGCTCTTTCCAGATTTCTCTGCACAAAAGCAAATGCATGTTGCAAATGCCTCCTCAGTTCATCAATATATTCATGAACTGTGGATGCACTCACAAGGGTTTGCTCATGTGTTCTGTATAGTAGGTGTTGTGGTAACACCATTTTCCTACCTGTTAAGACCTCATGGGGGCTAACACCTGTTGCTTTGGCAGGAGTCGACCTGATTGCCATCAAAACCAACGGTAAACGTAAATCCCAGCTGGAACCTGCTTCTGCCACAAATTTCTTTAAAATATCCACAACAGACCTATTGCTTCTTTCAACTGTACCTGAAGACGCCGCCCGATATGCGATATGTAGTTTCCTTTTCACACCTAGTATTTGCCATACCTTACTCATTAGAGTACTTGTGAAATGACTTCCTCTGTCTGACTCAATTGATTCACCAGCAATGTGGCTGCTGTTTGCGCACTACAATCTGGTGCAGGAATGCATTCAATCCACTTCGACATCAAACATACCACACTCAAAATATAACGGTGTCCCCTGCTCGACCTTTTAAAAAAGGACCCACATAGTCTATTTGCAAATCTGACCATGGGAGAGTTAGGCCTCTTTTCATCAATGGTGCTCTATGCATTGGTGAAGCAGGTTTAAATTGGGCGCATACTAGACATCCTCTAGTATATAATTCCACATCTTGGGACATATGTGGCCAGTAAGCATAATCTTTTAGTATTTCTAATGTTGCGAACCTCTATGGCCTGCGGTTATGGCATCATGTGCATGGTGTAGCATTAGTCCTCTGAATGAAAGGGGTACTACCCACTGTATTTGTCCTGTTATGGACTCTCTTATCATGAGTCCATCCTGTAATCTAATTCGTGTTTTGTTCTTTAATAGCACCCTCAACTCTTTTTTTCCCATACAATCATTTTCTGTTAAAGGATTTTGTTCGGGGTCTATCAAATGATTATAATAGATTCCCCAAATTTGATCATTCTTTTGTGCCTCAATCAAATCTTGGTCTGGCGTGTCATGACTCCACTGCACCACCGGTTGATCTACCTCCTTTGGTGCTTTAGAACGTGTGACTGCATCAATTTGTATTTCACCCATTAAATAATCAATAGGTAGCAATTCTCCCATCACAGCCCCAATCTTAGCCAGGTGGTCTGCCTTATCATTTCCCTCCTTATCCTCGCCTGGTGTTTTTAAATGCCCACGAATCTTTCTCCAGTATATTGTTAACTCATTCTCTGACACCAATTTGTCTATGGCTTGTATCATTTTTCCATGCTTAAGTGGCTTTTTGTTGTATGTAACCATGCCTCTTGCTTTCCAACCAGGTAAATACTCCACAAAGCTATTCCGTGCATAGTCAGAATCAGTCACCAGGACAATTTCACTGAACTTTTTATCAACTGCAGTAGCAATTGCTTTATAAATGGCTGCCAATTCCGCCACCTGACTGCTCCTATCTCCAATCCTCATCCCTATACTGGGGACACCTTCACATTTCAACCAGACATTTCCTATTCCTGCCACTAACTGTTTATTACTGTCATTTTCAATGTGAAAAGCACAACCATCCACATATACAGTTGGCAAATCCTTGCATGTTTTTTCATCAAAAGCTTTGTGTGGTGATTGTTCAAATTCCTGTAAACTAGTTTCTACTTCCATTTCATTTGGTATTTGTTCAGCTGCACAGTCATGTAAGTCAGCTAACCCTTGAGCAATTGGGTTCTTTTTATTTTGTCCATATCTCACTTCTACGGGAAAACCTTGTAATGCCAGCGTCCATGAAGTGATTCTGGATTGCGCTAGATTACCTGATCTAATTCTTTTACTCTCTAAAAATTGCAAAGGTTGATGATTTGTTTCAATAATTACCTTTTCTCCCTGAACAATGGGGCGGAAATGTTGTAGCGCCCACACAGTGGTTAATAGGGCCTTTTCACATTCATTAAATTTCATTTCAACTTGGGAAAATGCCTTACTTGCATATGCAATGGTTTTGTGATTCAAATCGTGTTTTTGTGATAACACTGCTGACATACAATGTTCAGAAAAAACTATTTCTATAAAGAAATCCCTGTCCTTTATGGGGTATGCTAAACATGGTGCCTTTACAAGACATTCCTTTAATTTAGCCACTGCATCAGACTGCCCTTTTTCCCATTTCCAGGGAGTATTCAGTTTAAGCAGTTTAGTCAATGGTTGAGTGATTTCTGCATAATTTTCAATGAACTTTCTGTTATAGCCTGTCATCCCTAATAAACTTTTTACTTCTTTCACATTTTTAGGATCTTTTAATCTTTGTATGGCCTCTATTTTCTTCTTTTGTGGATTTAGCCCATGTTCAGTCACTTCATGCCCTAGAAAGTTCACTTTTTTCTTGCACCATTGTGCTTTTTGCAAAGATACTTTGGCGCCTGCTTTCTGCAATTGGCCAAGTACATGTCTTATTTCATCAAAATGGCTTTTCAGGCTTTCATTTTTTATCAGGACATCGTCCACATAAACTATTGTTCCTCTTTCCGCTGCATCCGGCATGGCCTTTCTCAAAAATATGCCAAATTCACTCCCACTATTGATGTACCCGAACGGAGTTCTAAGCCAGGCATATTGAGTCCTGTCAAATGTAAAAGAAAATAAATGTTGTATCTCCTCTGCCAATGGCACGAACCAATATCCAGAGGTGAGATCTAATGTGGTATATACATTTGAACCATGTACCTGAGCTAGGCCCTGATCAATGAATGGCAGTGGCCATCTAGATATTGGTACTCTTTTATTTAACTCTCTCAAGTCTGCACACAGCCGCCATTGACCATTTGGCTTTAATACACCTAAAATAGGTGTATTGGATGTGCTATGAATGGGCCTGATGATTCCCCGTGATTCAAAATTTTTAATAATCTCTGCCAATGATTCTAAACATGCCAGCGGTAGTCTATACTGGCGTACAAACACTGGGTTTCTGCTACACCCTTCTGGTAGTGTGGCCACATGTAAATCAGTTAAACCACAATCATAAGCATCTTTTGCAAATACATCCTTAAACTCCATAAATATCTCCCTCAGATTGTCCCTCTCTTCATTGCTTTCACATGCATCCGCTAAGGAGATCTGCTCTTCTACCATTTTGGAAAATTCTGGAAAATCTTCTGGTAAGGGAATCTCGGCGCTTTCTTCTAACTGTGTGGCTGTGTCTTTTTGTAAAGCTGCCACTTTTAAATATTTTGGCATATCAGCTTCCACGTCAATGGGCTGATTTTCTGTTTCATTTTCATTTAAATTAAATATTATGCAATCCTCTTGATGGCAGCACACTGTCTCATTTGAATCATAAGGATACACAGAATGAATTTTAAATTTTCCTTTGGGCTGAGAGTCCAGGTGTTCTGGCAACTCGCCCTTGGCATCTACATATTTTTCAGGAATATCCCCAATCACCATGTTATTTAAATCTGCCGTATAATGTGATTTTTGTATGGCCATTCCTAATGGGGAGTTTTCCTCTAAATGAATATCCTGACAACCTTTATTATTTACCATGATTTTTACAGATCCCTCAGCAATGTCTACCAATGGAATGTATTCATAATCCAGGCCTTGCTGTTTTATGGATCCATTCAGGCATACAAATGCATCAGAGCCTTTCATCTGCTGTCCATTTTTGCATTTCAGTGTTATTGCAAACTGTTTTGTAAATGCAGGAATAATAGTATTTTTCCTCATTTGTAATTCGATTGCATAAGGAACCAGTTGTGCACAACGATAAGCCCTTCTTTTGTCTTCAAATTCAGGTGCCGGACCACCTAGGCGTGACCATATTTTTTGATTAAGGAAATCTAACACCATACACATTCTGTGCATGATGTCATTTCCCATGTAAAATTCATTTTGTGCTCCACTCACTATCCATACATTATGGTAAATTGTTTTCTGCCCAATGCTAATTTTAAGCATGCATCTGCCTGCAATTCGGTTTTCAAAGTCTGGACTGTCCAAGCCAGAAACACATTGGTTTTTAATCCTAAATCTCGGGATTTCTTCTCTTTCCATTATTTTTTGCAACAATTTCTCATTAATGAAACTCCTTTCATGTTCAAGCGCTAAAGTGGCTTTTATTGTTTTAAAATAGTCATTTATACCAACATGAACCCATGGTTGCTCATCTTCCATGTGTATTTCTGCCAGAGTGGTAATGTGTTTTTCTGAATCTGTTTTAGGAGCAATATTCTGTTTGCACGTTTTCTCTTTTAGATAAAAACATAATGTGTGCTCATCTATGGCAGTCTGCCAATTTTTCCTTGGGTCCAAGTATATTTGTACAGGTAGTTTTTCATTGTCGCTCTGCATTTTATCTTGACACATTAATATGACAGTGACATTAGGTATGCAACTATTCTGGAGATATACCTCCACAGCATCATTTGTTTTGGCAACGGTGTGACATTCATTTATATTGCTTTTTTGTGATTTTAGTTTCTTAGACCTCAATGGTTTTTTGGTTAAGGACCACAGCACTCCATTCACCCCATCTATGAGAGGAGACAATCTTTTCAGGCAATCTGTCCCCATCAGAAATGGAATTTCACAAATAGATGTGATCAATACCTCTTGTTTCATTCTGTGCTTTCCTATTTTTATGTCAACCTCAGTTACACCTATGATGGGCACCTCCTCCCCATTAAAGTTATGCACTGGGCCTTGATTTTCCTTCACTGTGATCTGACTCTGTGGAGGCCTCCCTTCATTGATACTCTTTACCAGCTTCTTGGACATAATTGTGGCCTGTGCGCCAGTGTCAATCATAGCAAAGGTGTGGCATTTTTCTTCTACAGTGATGGGTGCATAATATCTGTCCTCAACTTCCTCTAATACACATAAGAAATGTGAATTCTTACTGATTTCAGGGCTCACCTTTCTCAGGTCTTTTTCACTTTTGGCTAAGCACATTGGTAAATGGAAAGACATTTTTCCCTCCTTTTTACCCATTTCTGCGCGAGATTTTTTATTCATTTCTCCATGATCAGAGGTTTTTTGGAGTGTGGCCACTGTTCGCCCATCCATCTGGGTAACATCAGAGACCACATTACGATCCTCCAACTGAACATGTGTAACAACATCATTCAGCAATTTGTCATTTTTTAATTCTATGCATTTGTGATCATTTAGTGTGATATCAGCCCTTTCAGCCTCTTCAAAAATATGTGGCTCAAAGAATTCTTCAGGTGATTGACTTGTACCCTCCTTGTGAGTATTTCCTTTTTCTGTCTGTGTTTGGTCATTGTTTTGCTTGCCCAGGGAAGGAGCTATAGCATCCCCACTTACTCCCTGTTCACTGGTATTCCCCATGCATGAGTCATTTTTCTTAAATCTGTTCCTTTGTTCTTTTGGAATTCCTAATGTTTCTTTTTCATTTGTGCAAATCTTTACTGTTTTATTTAGCTCTAAGTTAAACCGTACCTCTTTTTTAGAAGTATTTGCACTTTCTGTCACAATTTCATTTACTGGTACTTTCATTTTTAATCCATTAGGCATCTCAGAGTCGTTATGCAAAATTATATCAGAGCAATCTGTCATTTTGGCACTGCAGTTATCATGAGTACTTAGTCACTTTTCGGAAGCCCTCCGGTCATTGCTATGGCCATCAGCCCCCTCTTTGGAAGGTTGTTTTTGCGCTGTATAGAGCTTTCCTATTTGCTCAGCTAACATTTTCACTTGGGCCTCAAGGCACTGGAACCTTTCCATCTCTCTAGGATCCTCTTTCTGTGGCCTAGGTCGATATCGGTTGTTTCCCCCTGATTGGATCTATTCTGATACCTCTCAGGTGGTTGATGTCGGTTGGGATGGTTTCTGAACTCTTGATTCATTTGTGGAGGGGAGCGGGTTGCACCCATCCTTTGATTATAGTCCCCTGGTGGGGACTCATTGTACTGGCGTGGACTGTAGTTCACGTTTTGCCTCATGTCCTGTCTCTCAGATTGTGGGTACTGGCCCCTATGTTGATTTCCATTATCAGTAAATCGATCCACATATCGGGGCCTATCCTGATTACCATATATCATGGTGCTGGGATCAAATCTGCTCTGTGTCCCCAATGACTGGTAGGGACCATCATTTCTTTGATCTTGATTTTGTCTCTGGTTATTGTTCATACCTGCCATATCAGGCCGGTATCCTACCCGGGGTCTGTCCCCTAAATAACTAGGGCTGATGTAGCTCTCTCTATTACTAGGATCATGTGATTGGAACATTGGTACAGGAAATGGCGATCTTTGTTGATTACCCCTTTGTTCAGGTGTCACATTATTTTTACCTTGGCTTTGAGCAGACTCAAGGGACATTTTGGCTGACCTGATTTCCATTACTGTGGCTGAGGGTTCTTTAGATTTAGGTCTAGTATCTTTCATTTTATCACTTTCTCTACCCTGACAATAGAGTACCTCATATAGTTTTGTGCTTTGATGTACAATCCATTCAAGGGACTTGTCACGGTCAAATTCACGGACCAATTGGGATATGATGTCTTTCTGTAGCCCATAGAAGTATGCAGTTTTAAACTCATTGGAATTTGAGTCAAAAGATACATCAAAGCGAGAAAATGCTCTTTTTAAGTCTTGTAAAAATTGGCGAGGGGATATATTAGGTCCAGCAGTAATTGTGTACGCGACTTTCTTTGCCTCCTGCAATGACTGAAAAGGAGAAAAATGACGCCTAATTTCTTTTTCAAACTCCAGCCATGTCATATTCTGCTGTTCATTTAATCCCCTTATGATGCTGGCCGTCGGGGCATCTAAAGTTAAATGAAAATATTGTCTGTACTGTTCCTTAGGTATCTGGAGTGCTTTAAAAATGTCATGCACCACTTCTAAGTGATCCCCAATGCAGCATTCACCTCCCTTTTTAAATGGTTTGATCAGGGCTTTAATGGATTTCATTATTATTATGGGGCTACTTGTTGCAATGCATGGAATTGCACTATTTTGTGATTCACTCCTGTTTTCAGGTGTATGAGATTGGTGGCCGCCCCCAATGGGAGTATCAAATCCCCCAAGGGCGCTGCAACCAAGTTCAGTCACCGGCCCAGTTACTGGAGCACTAGCTCTTTGGGCAGAGCTAGAATTCACCTCCACTCCATTGAATGTGGTACCCTGCCGCCTCTCCTGGGACCTGGGAATGCACATTTGCTGTTCTAAGTCCTTACACTTTTTAAGGAGTCTGTTGGCTTCATCTTGCAAATAGTTGTTTTCACCATTCATTTTATTAATCACCTCCTGCATGTCGAACATTTGCATTTAGCATTCATTGAACTCTTTATTTCTCTTGTCTCTTTCTTGAATCATTTTAATCATTTCTTGTTCTGCACTCTGGAGATCACCTTCTTTTTCACAATATTCTTTTTGTAAAATCTGCATTTCTGAAACAACCTCATCTTTATCCTGCCTAATGTGATCCACTAAGGCTTTTAAGTGTGCCAATTCTTGCTCACTATCTTCACATTGTTTCTTGCTTTTGGATAACTGAGTATCAAAGTCTCTGCATTTTAATTGCATGTCTTTTTGGCATACATCCAATTCTGCTCTCAACATTTCCTGATTTTTACTTGCCCCCTCTAATTCAGTCTTTAACCTGTTAATTAGCTGAGTATCATTCTCCTGCATTCGCAGGGACTTGTTTAAAATAAACCATATTTTGCCGCATAGCCGTATTAAACAGTCTTTCTCTGCACTTTTATCGGCTGCATTCAATAATCTTGTAAGGCAGACCTGAATTATGCTGCCTTCTGCAAAAATATTGTCTAGTGTTTCTTTCTGCACCTACCCTGAATGCGGTTACTCCATTCTAACGTGCTATTTGACGACCAATTCCCATGTGCAAACAGCTTTGCCTCTAAATATTGCACTAGATCTGAGAATGTGGTTTCCCTTTGTGACATTCTGAAATTCGTTTTTAGTGGCACACTGCTATTATAAAATGGGTTCCCTTTAATGTGCAAATGGCAGTGTGAGACACACTTGCCACGCCCAGTAGGTACTCTATGATCACTTTCCCGGCCTGCAACGCACCATAAATATGTAGGGTATTTTGTGGAGATTTGGGGCCTGATGGTATTTTATTACCGCCGAAAAATAACTTAGCAATAATCACTCCTTATATTCAGATTTGGCCATGTGCAACAATAATACAGTGGACATGCATTATTTCAGCACCTATACATGCATATTTGGTATGCGTGGTTGGTATGCGTGGTTGGTATGCGTGGTTGGTATGCGTGGTTGGTGGTATTTTGGTGAGCATAATTCCCTTGTTTTATTTGTGGCCCCAATGTCCAGAATCCCTTATCTTTGCTTAGATTTTTCGTGTAATCACTAGAGAGACCTCAGACCTACATTTTAGGAATACCACATTTTCAGTGTTAGTGTTAGTGTGCCACCATGGGCGATCTCACTGACTTATTTACGACAGAGAGCTATATGTGGTAATTTTGTGGTAATTTCCACTACCTTATATACGGTAGGGAACTATGTTCAGAGAGTCCCTCTTCCCGTTGGCTCATGTACCTCCAACGAGCTATGCTACAAACAATCACTCTCAACTGTCCATACTGAATATGATCATGCACACATCTGTCTTAAAATGACAATTGCATTGTTTAAAAATCTCCCCTCATCATCAGCACTGTATTGGTAAATAGAAGACACACCACCCGTCTGCTTTCAAATATTTTTCTGTATTATAAAAGTTGCATTTAAACACGATCTCACTCTTTACAGAAATAAATAAAACAGCACATTAACAGCATTGTCTGTAATACACTGAAAACAAAATGGCGGAGAACAGAACACAATTTGCAACATTAACGTGTGATTAAGGCACCGGAATCTCCTTTCCTACTCTGACTGAACATTCTCGTACACACTCAGCTCCCACACTTATGTAATTACCTTATCTGTTCAGAGTTTTCTTCAGCTGTTCTCTTTCTGAATGTGGCTCCCTTGAAGATTAACCCCAGTGAAAAGGAGCGCCTTTCCTTCTCAAACCGGGGTCATTGCCTGGAATTCTCAGCTTTTGCAGATAGGAATGCTCCAACCAGGAAAAAGGTCTTTCTCCCAGATCTGTCAAATCTTGACTGTCCTTCTCTCTCCTCAAACTCCCCCCAGCAAAACTCTGATCACTCCCTCTAGCATGATACTTGCTATGACGCTGCTCCAATCAGAATCAATAATGCCATCTCCTCCTTCTCTACACAATGGCTCATTTTTATAGTAATACTTTGTAACCAACTGATTTCCTGTTCTTTCGAGCTCTTTTGCTTCCTGTAATTATGTGGACAGGGCAGCAGAAAAAAAAAAAAATGGATGTGCGTTTAAAAGTTCACTTTCAGAATAGGCCTAATTCTGCAGTGGTGTAACGCTCACCTGATTCTCGCAGAGGCGCCGGTCTTGACTGGGCGACTACCGTATCTTCAAAGGTGATGTGCAGCACCCGGTTGGCTCTTTGGGCTGGACCTCTGTGCCCTGTATGCCTGACGTGCAGAGTAAGATGTCTTAGGTAAGTGAATGCCGAGCTCTCCATCTGCCTCGGGGCAGGGTGCTGTAACCAGTTTCTTCACTGGATGGGTAGCGCAGGCCTCTTGACTTCAGAGGACTGCTGTCCGTCGTTTACTGCACGAACGGTAAGTTTCGAGTAACTCAAATGTCTTTAAAGTCTTTAATAATGATGTCTCTTGTTTTGCAGGGTTCCGGCGATGGCGGATGACGGGCTGAAGTGAGTTGAAGATGGAGCCCGTGTGATGAATAGAAGCGCCTGGAAGCACGTAAGTAAGCGCTTGTTGCCAGCTTCACGATGCGCTCTAACTGTCTTTTTATTTTGCAGGTACAAGTTCGGAGCGGCTGCAGGGTGCCGGGATACCCACTGGGTTAGATGTGGAAAGGAGTAATGGCACGTGAGTATTAAAGTTCCCCAATGTCTTTAAACGCACCTTGTTTTGTCTTTCAGATGCGGGATGCAGCGCCGACGGCCTCCGGAGCGTGCGAAGAGTTGGTAAGCTTTTGTCTTTCAGATGCCAGAATGCAGTGTGAAGACCTCCGGAGCGCACGAAGAGTAGGTAAGCCTTTGCCTTTCAGATGCCGGAATGCTAACCTGTTCTTTCTTGTCTTTATAGATGTTGCTGAAGACTGGATTCAGGATGGTAAGCCTTTTTCCTTAGGCCCAGGACCGGATGCAGAAGACACGATGAGCGTTCTGCTGCAGAGGGTGCAGAATAACGCAAAGCAAGATTCATCCACCGGGTGTGGTTTAAATAGCCTCCTGTAGTGCTTAGGTGTCTCCTTCCACAGCCACGCCTAAGTAAGAAAAGAGTTCCTGGTAAGAAAAGAGTTCCTGCCTTCCAGAAGAGTTCCAGTGTTCTGAATCTAGGGAGTGGCTCCAGCCCCACCCAACAGGAAAAGTAGTTCCAAACAGAAGAGGATCAGAGGCTCAACTGGCAGGCAAGTAAGCAGCATGGTCTGCTGCAGGTAAGTCCACCCAAGCATTATGAGCCCGGCGCTTCCAGCGCTGGGACTGGGCATATTTATGAGCCTGGTGCCACTGGCGCCAGGACTGGGTCCAAAAGGTCCCAATTGGGACTGGTTGGCACTCGGAACCTGGGTTATGGATCTGCTTCCAAGGGAGTTGGGAAAACCCTGACCTTTTGGAAGCAGAGATCATGACAGTACCCCCCCTCAAGGCCCCTCCCAAACCGGGCTTCTCCGGGGGTTTTGGCTTGTCAGGAAATATTCGGTGAAATCTTTTGATTAGGCGAGGAGCGTGGGCATATTCAGCAGGTTCCCAGGATCTCTCTTGGGGGCCGTAGCCTTTCCAGTAAATTAGGTAGAATAGTTTAGATTTGGAGATCTTGGAGTCCAGAATGCTTTTGACTTCAAACTTGAGTTCTCCATCAACTAGGATAGGTTTTGGAGATTTGGTTAGTCGGGTTTGAGGTTGCACGGGTTTTAATAGAGAGACGTGGAAGACCGGATGTATCTTCATGTGCGGGGGCAAGTCCAACTTGACCGCTACTGGGTTTACTATGGTAGTGATGGAATAGGGACCAAGGTATCTTGGGTTGAATGTGCGTGGCCCTTTTAGAGATAGATATTTGGTAGATAACCAGACTTGAACCCCTACTTGATAGTGAGGGGCTTCCTTCCGATGTTGATCTGCTCCTTTCTTGTATTGTTCTTTAGCCCTTTGAAGGTGAGAAACAGCTTCCTTAAAGGCTTGGGTGATTGTAGAATGCAGGTAGTCTACTGCTGGTGTTTCAAGATCTTGGAGGGGATCCAACTCCGAGGTTCGAGGGTGACTGCCGTACAAAAGAAAAAACGGGGTTTTCCCAGTTCCCGAATGGACAGAGTTATTGTAGGCATACTCGGCTATCCAAAGGATATCTTTCCAAGTTTTTTCAGTTTGTTGCAGCATGCAGCGTAAATACTGTTCCAGAGTTTGATTGGTCCTCTCGGTTTGTCCGTCGGTCTGAGGGTGGTGACTGGTCGATAGTCTCACATCAATTTGAGCCGACCGACAGCAACTTCGCCAAAAATGAGAAATAAATTTACTACCTCGATCCGAAATTAGAACCGAAGGAAAACCGTGCAGTCGGACGATGTTTTTGAGAAATTCTCGGGCCAGAGTTGCTGCTGTTGGCAAGCCTTTGAGCGGAATGAAATGCGCCATCTTGGAGAATAAGTCCACGATTACTAGAATCGTATTGTATCCGGAGCATGGAGGTAGATCGGTGATGAAGTCCATAGAAAGCGTATGCCAAGGGCGAGGTGGGATGTCAATAGGGCGTAAGAGGCCTGCTGGTCTTTCCTTTTGACTCTTGTTTTGGGCGCATACTCCACAGGACATTATAAAGTCTCTGATATCTTTTTTCCAAGACGGCCACCAGAAGTAGCGCTTGATCTTTTCTGAGGTCTTGGCTATACCGGGATGACCTTCTATTAAAGAGTCGTGATAACAAGAGATTACTTTTTTCTGTAAATCTGTGCTGGGTAGGTATAATCGTTCTTGGAAATACAATAAGTTGTCCTTTACTGCAAAGTCCTTTCCCTGCAGATGCCAATTCTGTATGTCTGCTGGAGTTACAAGTTGCCTGGCTTTATCCTTAACTTCCTCTATGGATTCTGTGGCGATTACACCCAGAATTCTTTGTTCGGGAATGATTGGTACAGGTTTAGGGTTGATCAAGTGTTCTTCCACTCCCATCCGAGAAAGGGCATCGGCTTTACCGTTCTTTGTACCAGGTCGATAGGTAATTATGAAGTCAAACTCGGCAAAGAATAATGCCCAACAGAGTTGTCTAGAGGATTGGGCTTTTGCGGTTTTCAAATATTGCAGGTTTCGGTGATCCGTAATCACAGTAACGGTGTGTCGGGCCCCCAGCAGATAATGCCGCCAAGCCTTAAAGGCAGACTTGATAGCCAGAAGTTCCTTGTCAGTAATCGTGTAATTGACTTCAGGAGGCGAGAATTTGCGGGACCAAAATGCCACGGGATGCAACTGGTTGGTTACCGGGTCCTTTTGTGATAGAACTGCACCCATGGCAAGGCTTGAAGCATCAGTTTCCACGATGTAGGGGAGTTCAGGGCGAGGGTGTTTTAAGATTGGTGCAGAGATAAATTTAGTCTTCAAATCCTGGAAAGCTTGTTCCGCCTCGGCAGACCATTCAAAACGTTTGTTTTTCTTTAACAAGGCAGTGATGGGCTGGACTATTCGAGAGAACTCGGGGATAAACCTGCGGTAAAAGTTAGCGAAGCCTAACATGCTTTGCACACCTTTTACGGAGGATGGTGATGGCCATTTGAGAACTGCATCGACCTTCTTTGAATCCATACGCACTCCGCCAGGTGATAATATGAATCCCAAGAATTCAACTTCAGTCACGTTGAAAACACATTTTTCCAACTTAGCGAAAAGTTTGTGTTGACGCAATCTTTCGAGGACCATTTTCACGTGTTTCCGATGTTCAGATTCCGATGAAGAATAAACGAGAATGTCGTCGATATAAACAACAACACACACATCTATGAGCTCTCTGAGGACATCGTTCATAAAATATTGAAAGGCGGCCTTCCTGTTCTGCAGTCTGTGATCTATTTGAACGACCAAGTCTATATAATCCGAACAGTCTTGTGGGGGATTCACTACTTGGGCTAAAACGTCTTTGAGCTCTCCACGTAGACCTCTATAAAACAGCGTAATCCTTTTGTCCTCAGGCCATTGAGTTTCCACTATTAGTCTATTGAAAGATGCAATATAAGCCAAAAGGTCTTGATTACCCTGTCGCAACGAAAGAAGCTCATTGTCCAAGGCCTGCCCCAGTGCATGTCTTGCGAACAGTTTTTCCATACTAAGCTGAAAGGCTTGAAAATCATGGAGAACCGGATCATCTTGATTAACTAGAGGGATCGACCAGTCTGCCGCATTGCCACTAAGGTACGAAAGTACAAAAGCTACTTTAGCTTGATCAGTTGGAAAGGCTGCTGGCCGGCATAAGAAGTGCAACCGGCACTGATTGATAAATACCGCAAACCTCTTTGGGTCACCAGAAAATCGTTCGGGCGGAGCCAGAGGTACATTCCCAGGTAGGTTGATCTGCACTGGATTCATAGAGGATGTTGAAGGAAGATTTGCCCCTGATGCGGGTAGCGGGGTCTGTCCGGCTTGTGACTGTAGCAATTGTCTAGCAAGATCATCTGTTCTCTCCTTGGAAATAATTAGTTCCCTTCTTAGAGCGTTCGTTTCCTGACGAGCTGCATGCACTTCTGCCCTTAGTTCCCCAAGTAACCGGGCTAGGTGGTCAGTATCCGAGGTTTCCATAGCGCCTGGGCGAGAGTTTTGCGGTAGGCTTTGCGTTCTGTAACGCTCACCTGATTCTCGCAGAGGCGCCGGTCTTGACTGGGCGACTACCGTATCTTCAAAGGTGATGTGCAGCACCCGGTTGGCTCTTTGGGCTGGACCTCTGTGCCCTGTATGCCTGACTTGCAGAGTAAGATGTCTCAGGTAAGTGAATGCCGAGCTCTCCATCTGCCTCGGGGCAGGGTGCTGTAACCAGTTTCTTCACTGGATAGGTAGCGCAGGCCTCTTGACTTCAGAGGACTGCTGTCCGTCGTTTACTGCACGAACGGTAAGTTTCGAGTAACTCAAATGTCTTTAAAGTCTTTAATAATGATGTCTCTTGTTTTGCAGGGTTCCGGCGATGGCGGATGACGGGCTGAAGTGAGTTGAAGATGGAGCCCGTGTGATGAATAGAAGCGCCTGGAAGCACGTAAGTAAGCGCTTGTTGCCAGCTTCACGATGCGCTCTAACTGTCTTTTTATTTTGCAGGTACAAGTTCGGAGCGGCTGCAGGGTGCCGGGATACCCACTGGGTTAGATGTGGAAAGGAGTAATGGCACGTGAGTATTAAAGTTCCCCAATGTCTTTAAACGCACCTTGTTTTGTCTTTCAGATGCGGGATGCAGCGCCGACGGCCTCCGGAGCGTGCGAAGAGTTGGTAAGCTTTTGTCTTTCAGATGCCGGAATGCAGTGTGAAGACCTCCGGAGCGCACGAAGAGTAGGTAAGCCTTTGCCTTTCAGATGCCGGAATGCTAACCTGATCTTTCTTGTCTTTATAGATGTTGCTGAAGACTGGATTCAGGATGGTAAGCCTTTTTCCTTAGGCCCAGGACCGGATGCAGAAGACACGATGAGCGTTCTGCTGCAGAGGGTGCAGAATAACGCAAAGCAAGATTCATCCACCGGGTGTGGTTTAAATAGCCTCCTGTAGTGCTTAGGTGTCTCCTTCCACAGCCACACCTAAGTAAGAAAAGAGTTCCTGGTAAGAAAAGAGTTCCTGCCTTCTAGAAGAGTTCCAGTGTTCTGAATCTAGGGAGTGGCTCCAGCCCCACCCAACAGGAAAAGTAGTTCCAAACAGAAGAGGATCAGAGGCTCAACTGGCAGGCAAGTAAGCAGCATGGTCTGCTGCAGGTAAGTCCACCCAAGCATTATGAGCCCGGCGCTTCCAGCGCTGGGACTGGGCATATTTATGAGCCTGGTGCTACTGGCGCCAGGACTGGGTCCAAAAGGTCCCAATTGGGACTGGTTGGCACTCGGAACCTGGGTTATGGATCTGCTTCCAAGGGAGTTGGGAAAACCCTGACCTTTTGGAAGCAGAGATCATGACAAGTGGAGACACATTTTTATTAGTGGATTATGTTAACTTTAGTTTCATTAGTCAGGTTAGTTATAAGTAATGTTAGTTATTATTTTCAAATGTGTCTCTCGCACCATAGGCATTTCAGGTGAAAAATAGTGTGCATTTTTGAATGTGCACGTGTGCTTTTAACTGTAAAAATAGATTTGCATCTTAATTGTTAAAATCGTTTTTGACTGAATGGCCTGTCTTTCCTTGTTAATCTGGTAACACATATAGCAATGCACCGCACCCTTGTGGTGGTGCTAAAAAAAAAAAAATTGCTGCCTGTGCAGTAGTGCTGTACTCTGTGCTGTTTGCTACCTGTGCAGTAGTGCTGTACTCTGTGCTGTAACACGCCAAATATCCTTACATAGTACATCCTTTAGTCTAGGTCCCCCCACTGCTAGTTCCATCTGTATCCAACGCTTCTTGAGTATTGCCGCGGACCATTCCTTTATTACCCTAATTTGCAACACGCGGTAGCATGTCAAAAAGTTAGGCAGACCCATCCCTCCCTTATCTGGTGGAAGCATTAATGTAGTTTGAGCTATCCGCTGGGTTTTATTTTGCAATACGAAGGTAGAAACCGCCCTTTGTATTTTTATTATTTTTTTAACTTTGGTTTTATTAGCATTTTTGAAAATATAACAAACGGGCTCCATGCATGTTCAAAAGCTGTACATAAGACCGGCCCAACAAACCCCGCCCTTCCCTCCCTTCCTCCCCCCTCCCCGAAGCACCCCCATCCCCCTCCCCGCTTAGTCAACCCTGAACCGTGATGTAGGGAGACTTGGACTTTTCTTTTGCGTCCAGTGCTTGGTAATGAGTGTGAACGTCAACAATCTTTTATGGCTGTGATTTGATCGCCTACCCCCGGGCCGTGGGCGCCCATTATGTCTTTGGTACCTCCCAGTCTTGTCCTACTGGGCCCTGCCTGGGCCTCCACCGGGCATCAGTGCACGTCCCATCCCCAGGACTGCTGCACCCCATACCAGTTTTCAAGGAATGAGCCAGAGTCATTGTTCACCATTGCCGTTAGCTTGTCTATTAAGAACATATTTTTGAACTTCTTTAGCCAGTCCTCCTTCGAGGGGGTCTCCGGGCTCTTCCATTTCTGCGCCAGTTCCACCCTTCCCGCCCTCAGCATTGTTTCCCACATTCTGGGGTACCTGTAGACTTCCGAGGCCTCCGGGGGGAGGCCCAACAACACCGTCAGAGGGTTCTGGGGGAGCAGTTCCTCGGTAACCCCAGCCATCCAACCCGTTACCTTCTCCCAGTATTCCTGCATTTATGGGCAATGCCACCACATGTGGCCCCTCGAGCCAGTCTGACCACCCCCCTCGTACACATAGGGGACACTCCCGTAAACATTTTTGATAATTTCACAGGGTCTCTGTGCCACCCCTGCAAAATCTTGAAGTTGTGTTCCATGTCTGCTGTAAATAAGTTCCTGTGGAAAGCTATTCTGAATATCCACGACCAGGCGTCCTCCGAGATCACCTCACCTGCCAGGTCATTCCAAAATGTGCGGAAACCCCGTCGTTCCACTAAATTTGCAGTGTTAAGGAATTTGTACATCCCGGAGACAGCTCCCTTCCTAGAAGTTGCTGTGTCAAGTAATTTCTCAAAGGGGGATAGCTGCCTCTTCAGGTTCTCACCCCATGATTGGTCGCAAAGGATGCCCTTTAAGCAGAGATATTCGAATATGGAGAGGGACCCCTGCCCGATGGCATCCCTCAAATCCTCATATGGTAGGAATTCCCCCTCCCGGAACAGCTGCCTCGCCCATTCCAGACCCGAGTCGGACCAGGCCTGTGCCTTGCTGAACCCCTTGTTACCCAATCTGAGGGGATGTCCCCAGAGTGAGGACATCGGAGATGGCCACGACGTTAGGTGCGCTGTCTGGGGGCCCTCCTTCCAGATTGCCCAGAAAACTCCCAGGGTGGGGTGGGTTTTAAGTCTATTCAGGATAAACCTGCGTGGGGCCCAGAGGAGGTCTCGAACTTTGAGAGGGTGATCATCCATATCCTCTAAGTAGGACCAATAAGTGCCCATCCCCTCCCTCATGTGCTCCAGGAGGACGCGTAATTGGGTGGCGCGGAAATGAAGTTGGAAGTCGGGCAAGCCAATCCCACCCTCTTCTTTTTGTAGGGTCAGGACCGCCTTCGCGGTCCTCGGGGTCCTGCCCTACCAAATAAATTTGCGGCCCCCATTCTGTAGAGTCCTAAAAGTGTGATCGGGGATGATGGTTGGGAGAGAGGTGAAGAGATACAGCAGACGCGGCAGCACGTTCATCTTCACTGCCGTCATGCGGCCAAACCAGGACAAAATCATTGAGCCCCACCTCCTGAGGTCCGCGGTAATGCCTGCCAAGATGGGGTCATAATTGGTTGGGGCTAGTTTGGATAGACCCCTAGTGAGGAGGACGCCCAGGTAACGGATAGAGACCTTTCCCACTGTTATCCCATGAAGTGTACCCACGGGGTCCAGGCCCGGGTCCCTTGTTCGCATGGGGAGTAGAACAGATTTGGATGCATTAATCTTCAGCCCCGAGAAGTGCCCGAATGTACCCACTAGGGACAGAAAGGGGGGGAGGGAGGAGCCGGGGTCCACCAGGTACACCAAGATGTCGTCGGCGAACAGGGAAAGCTTGAATTCCACTTCGCCCCTCTTAATCCCTTTGTGCCCCATGAAAGGGGGAAGGGGTCCGACAACCTGCCATTTACTTGTACCCTAGCTTTTGGAGCTCTATATAGTGCAGCTACCCATCCCCTGATGTGTGCGCCGAAACCCATTTTCTGGAGAATGAGTTCCATATATCTCCATTCGACCCTATCGAACGCCTTTTCCGAGTCCAGGGAGAGGACACTCGCGTCGAGGTTCGACTCCTGGGCGTGGTGGATAAAGTCTATCGTTATACGGATGTTATCTGAATCCTGCCTTCCCCTTATAAACCCTACCTGGTCCCTGTGGATCAGCTTCGGTAGTATCTTCTCCATCTGTCTCCCAATCACCTTGCCAAGAACCTTAACATCGATGTTTAGCAGGGATATCAGGCGGTAGGAGGAGCACTCAGTGGGGTCCTTACCTTCCTTGGGCATCACAACAATTATGGCCTCGATCATGGAGTCCGGGAGGGTCCCCCCGGAGTCCGGTTGAAGGTTGAAGACCTTCACTAAGTGCGGGGCTAGGGTGGAGAGAAACCTTTTATAAAAATAAACTGTGAAGCCATCCTCTCCCGGGGAAGTGCCCACCTTCATTACGCTAATTGCATGTTCCACCTCGTCTTCGGTCACCGGGCCCTCTAACCCCACAGCCATCTCCCCAGTCAGGGCCGGTATTTGTATCGAGTTCAGGAACCCTTCTCTCTCCTCGTCCCGCCCATTGTATTCTGATGAGTAAAGTTTCTCATAATATCTGCGGAAGGCCTCTCCTATGTGGGGAGTGTCGTGGCCCATGGTCCCCTCCTCATTCCTCACTGCCTTTACCATTCTCTCTCTCTGTACCTCCCTCAATTTCCAGGCCAGGATCCTATCCGCTTTACTACCCTTTTCATAATATGTTTGCTTGACCAGTTGGAGACTTTGTTCCGTTTTGTACAAGAGAAGATCTTTTAACTGGAGCCTTTAATCGGCCAGAGTTATTAGTTTTTTATTCTTTAATAGCACCCTCAACTCTTCCTTTCCCATACAATCATTTTCTGTTAAAGGGTTTTGTTCAGGATCTATCAAATGATTATAATAGATTCCCAAAATGTGATCATTCTTTTGTGCCTCAATCAGATCTTGGTCTGGTGTATCATAACTCCACTGTACCATTTGTTGATCTGTCTCCTTTGGTGCTTTAGAACGTGTTACTGCATCAATTTGTATTTCACCCAGTAAATGTTCAATAGGTAGCAATTCTCCCATCACCGCCCCAATTTTAGCCAGGTGATCTGCCTTATCATTTCCCTCCTTATCCTCGCCTGGAGTTTTTAAATGCCCACGAATTTTCCTCCAGTATATTGTTAAATCATTTTCTGACACCAATTTGTCTATGGCTTGTATCATTTTTCCATGTTTAAGTGGCTTTTTGCTGTATGTAATCATGCCTCTCACTTTCCAGCCAGGTAAATATTCTACAAAGCTATTTCGTGCGTAATCAGAATCAGTCACCAGGACAATTTCACTGAATTTATTATCAACTGCAGTAGCAATCGCTTTATAAATTACTGCTAATTCCGCCACTTGACTGCTCCTAGCTCCAATTCTCATCCCTATACTGGGGATGCCTTCACATTTCAACCAGACATTTCCTATTCCTGACACTAATTGTTTATTACTGTCATTTTCAATGTGAAAGGCACAACCATCAACATACACAGTTGGCAAGTCCTTGCATGTTTTTTCATCAAAAGCTTTGTGTGGTGATCGTTCAAATTTCTGCAAATTAGGTTCCACTTCGATTTCATTTGATACTGGTTCAGCTGCACAGTCATGTAAATCTGCTAAACCTTGAGCAATTGGGCTTTTTTTATTTTGGCCATATCTCACTTCTACAGGAAAACCCTGTAATGCTCGCGTCCATGTAGTGATTCTGGACTGCGCTAAATTACCTGACCTAATTCTTTTACTCTCTAAAAATTGCAAAGGTTAATGATTTGTCTCAATAATCACCTTTTTTCCCTGAACAATGGGGCGGAAATGTAGCGCCCACACAGTGGTTAATAGGGCCTTTTCGCATTCATTGAATTTAATTTTAACATGGGAAAATGCCTTACTTGCTAATGCAATGGTTTTGTGATTCAAATCATGTTTTTGTGATAACACCGCTGACATACAATGTTCAGAGAAACCTATTTCTATAAAGAAACCCCCATTCCGTTATGGGGTATGTGTAACGCTCACCTGATTCCCGTAGAGGCGCCGGTCTTGACTGGGCGTATACCGTATCTTCAAAGGTGATGTGTAACACACGGCTGGCTCTTTGGGCTGGACCTCTGTGCACTGTATGTCTGGCTCGAAGGGTAAGATGTCTGCAGATAGAAAATGTGGGATTAATGAACTGGGTTATTGAATGTCTCTCTCTCTTCTTCCCTTTCTCTTCTCCTGTAGAACCCCAAAGGTTAACGCTCTCACCTTAGGTAAGTGAACGCCGTGCTCTCCATCTGCCTCGAGGCAGGGTGCTGTAACCAGTTTCTTCACTGGATAAGGGGAGCAGGCCTCTTGACTTCAGAGGACTGCTGTCCGTCGTTTACTGCACGAACGGTAAGTTTCGAGTAATTCTAATGTCTTTAAAGTCTTTAGTAATGATGTCTCTTGTTTTGCAGGGTTCCGGCGATGGCGGATGGCGGGCTGAAGTGAGTTGAAGATGGAGCCCGTGTGATGAATAGAAGCGCCTGGAAGCACGTAAGTAAGCGCTTGTTGCCTGCTTCACGATGCGCTCTAACTGTCTTTTTATTTTGCAGGTACAAGTTCGGGGCGGCTGCAGGGTGCCGGAATACCCACTGGGTTAGATGTGGAAAGGAGTAATGGCACGTGAGTATTAAAGTTCCCCAATGTCTTTAAACGCACCTTGTTTTGTCTTTCAGATGCGGGATGCAGCGCCGAAGGCCTCCGGAGCGTGCGAAGAGTTGGTAAGCTTTTGCCTTTCAGATGCCGGAATGCAGTGTGAAGACCTCCGGAGCGCACGAAGAGTAGGTAAGCCTTTGTCTTTCAGATGCCGGAATGCAGCGCGAGGCGTTGGTGACAGCCGATGGACCAGGTAAGTGAAGAGCTGTCACTGAAGACCGTAATGCTAACCTGTTCTTTCTTGTCTTTATAGGTGTTGCTGAAGACTGGATTCAGAATGGTAAGCCTTTTTCCTTAGGCCCAGGATCAGATGCAGAAGACACGATGAGCGTTCTGCTGCTGAGGATGCAGAATAACGCAAAGCAAGATTCATCCATCAGGTGTGGTTTAAATAGCCTCCAGTAGTGCTTAGGTGTCTCCTTCCACAGCCACGCCTAGGTAAGAAAAGAGTTCCTGCTTTCCAGAAGAGTTCCAGTGTTCTGAATCTAGGGAGTGGCTCCTGCCCCACCCAACAGGAAAAGTAGTTCCAAACAGAAGAGGATCAGAGACTCAACTGGCAGGCAAGTAAGCAGCATGGTCTGCTGCAGGTAACTCCACCCAAGCATTATGAGCCCGGCGCTTCCAGCGCTGGGACTGGGCATATTTATGAGCCTGGTGCCACTGGCGCCAGGACTTGATCCAAAAGGTCCCAAATGGGACTGGTTGGCACTCGGAACCTGGGTTATGGATCTGCTTCCAAGGGAGTTGGGAAAACCCTGACCTTTTGGAAGCAGAGATCATGACAGTACCCCCCCTCAAGGCCCCTCCCAAACCGGGCTTCTCCGGGGGTTTTGGTTTGTCAGGAAATGTTCGGTGAAATCTTTTGATTAGGCGAGGAGCGTGGACATATTCAGCAGGTTCCCAGGATCTCTCTTGGGGGCCGTAGCCTTTCCAGTCAATTAGGTAGAATAGTTTAGATTTGGAGATCTTGGAGTCCAGAATGCTTTTGACTTCAAACTCGAGTTCTCCATCAACTAGGATAGGTTTTGGAGATTTGGTTAGTCGGGTTTGAGGTTGCACGGGTTTTAATAGAGAGATGTGGAAGACCGGATGTATCTTCATGTGCAGGGGCAAGTCCAACTTGACCGCTACTGGGTTAACTATGGTAGTGATGGAATAGGGACCAAGGTATCTTGGGTTGAATGTGCGTGGCCCTTTTAGAGGTAGATATTTGGTGGATAACCAGACTTGATCCCCTACTTGATATTGAGGGGCTTCCTTCCGATGTTGATCTGCTCCTTTCTTGTATTGTTCTTTAGCCCTTTGACGGTGAGAAACAGCTTCCTTAAAGGCTTGGGTGATTGTAGAATGCAGGTAGTCTACTGCTGGTGTTTCAAGATCTTGGAGGGGATCCAACTCCGAGGTTCGAGGGTGACTGCCGTACAAAAGAAAAAACGGGGTTTTCCCAGTTCCCGAATGGACTGAGTTATTGTAGGCATATTCGGCTATCCAAAGGATGTCTTTCCAAGTTTTTTCAGTTTGTTGCAGCATGCAGCGTAAATACTGTTCCAGAGTTTGATTGGTCCTCTCGGTTTGTCCGTCGGTCTGAGGGTGGTGACTGGTCGATAGTCTCACATCAATTTGAGCCGACCGACAGCAACTTCGCCAAAAATGAGAAATAAATTGACTACCTCGATCCGAAATTAGAACCGAAGGAAAACCGTGCAGTCGGACGATGTTTTCGAGAAATTCTCGGGTAGAGTTGCTGCTGTTGGCAAGCCTTTGAGCGGAATGAAATGCGCCATCTTGGAGAATAAGTCCACGATTACTAGAATCGTATTGTATCCGGAGCATGGAGGTAGATCGGTGATGAAGTCCATAGAAAGCGTATGCCAAGGGCGAGGTGGGATGTCAATAGGGCGTAAGAGGCCTGCTGGTCTTTCCTTTTGACTCTTGTTTTGGGCGCATACTCCACAGGACATTATAAAGTCTCTGATATCTTTTTTCCAAGACGGCCACCAGAAGTAGCACTTGATCTTTTCTGAGGTCTTGGCCATACCTGGATGTCATTCCATTAAAGAATCGTGATAACAAGAGATTACTTTTTTCTGTAAATCTGTGCTGGGTAGGTATAATCGTTCTTGGAAATACAATAAGTTGTCCTTTACTGCAAAGTCCTTTCCCTGCAGATGCCAATTCTGTATGTCTGCTGGAGTTACAAGTTGCCTGGCTTTATCCTTAACTTACTCTATGGATTCTGTGGCGATTACACCCAGAATTCTTTGTTCGGGAATGATTGGTACAGGTTTAGGGTTGATCAAGTGTTCTTCCACTCCCATCCGAGAAAGGGCATCAGCTTTACCGTTTTTTGTACCAGGTCGATAGGTAATTATGAAGTCAAACTCGGCAAAGAATAATGCCCAACGGAGTTGTCTAGAGGATTGGGCTTTTGCGGTTTTCAAATATTGCAGGTTTCGGTGATCCGTAATCACAGTAACGGTGTGTCGGGCCCCCAGCAGATAAGCCTTAAAGGCAGACTTGATAGCCAGAAGTTCCTTGTCAGTAATCGTGTAATTGATTTCAGGAGGCGAGAATTTGCGGGACCAAAATGCCACGGGATGCAACTGATTGGTTACCGGGTCCTTTTGTGATAGAACTGCCCCCATGGCAAGGCTTGAAGCATCAGTTTCCACGATGTAGGGGAGTTCGGGGCGAGGGCGTTTTAAGATTGGTGCAGAGATAAATTTAGTCTTCAAATCCTGGAAAGCTTGTTCCGCCTCGGTAGACCATTCAAAAGTTTGTTTTTCTTTAACAAGGCAGTGATGGGCTGGACTATTCGAGAGAATTCGGGGATAAACCTGCGGTAAAAGTTAGCGAAGCCTAACATGCTTTGCACACCTTTTACGGAGGATGGTGATGGCCATTTGAGAACTGCATCGACCTTCTTTGAATCCATACGCACTCCGCCAGGTGATAATATGAATCCCAAGAATTCAACTTCAGTCACGTTGAAAACACATTTTTCCAATTTAGCGAAAAGTTTGTGTTGACGCAATCTTTCGAGGACCATTTTCACGTGTTTCCGATGTTCAGATTCCGATGAAGAATAAACGAGGATGTCGTCAATGTAAACAACAACACACACATCTATGAGCTCTCTGAGGACATTGTTCATAAAATATTGAAAGGCGGCCGGGGCATTACAAAGTCCGAAGGGCATGACCTGATATTCAAATAGGCCATACTTGGTGCGGAAGGCCGTCTTCCATTCATCGCCCTCTTTTACTCGTACCAAGTGGTAAGCTCCTCTAAGATCCAGCTTTGTATATATGCATGCTTTTCTGACTTGGTCCAGGAGTTCAGGGATCAAAGGTAACGGATATCTATTCTTAACGGTGATCTGGTTCAGGGAGCGATAATCTATACAAGTTCTAAGGTCTCCTTCCTTTTTTGGAACGAAGAACAAAGCTGAAGAAGCAGGGCACTTGGAAGGACGAATAAACCCATTTGCCAGGTATTGATCCAGGTATTGTCGAAGGTGAAGGTTCTCAGGCTCGGTGAGGGCATAAATTCTACAAGGAGGAGTAGATCCAGGTATCAGGTCGATCTGGCAGTCATAAGACCTATGAGGAGGTAGAGAGTTAGCCTGATCCTTCCGGAAAACATCTTGGTATTCTAGGTATTCGGGAGGTAACTGGGGAGTCTCTGAAGAAATTGCTGCCAGTGCAACACCAGGTGGAGGGTGACAAGTAGAGACACATTCTGGAAACTGGACCGTTCTTGCTCGCCAATCGATCAGAGGATTGTGTTTCTCTAACCAAGGTATTCCTAGAATAATCTGAAACTGAGGGGCCTTGATCACATCGAACACGATCTTCTCATGGTGTCCATCTTGACTTACTAGCGTCACTTCTTGAGTGGTATGCGTTACTGGCCCGGAGGCTATCTCCGTACCATCCACCGTAGTAATGACGTCCTTTACAGCCTTGGGACAAAGAGTTAGATTCATCCTCAAAACCATTTCATGATCCACATAATTGCCGATGGCACCGCTGTCGACGTAAGCTTCAATTGCATGTAATCGATCCGGATTATCAGGGCTAATGAGGACCATAGGTATCACGAAATGCGAGGTCACGGAACTGGTTTTCACGCTCGGCAAGAGGACCTCTATTCTTGTCGGGCGAGGTCGTTTCCCTGCTCAGAGTTTGTAACTTTGGTAACTGCAGCTCCTACTGCCTTCTTGGCAGGTTTCACCGGACAGTCTCGAAGAAAGTGCCCTGTGTTTCCGCAATAGAGGCATAATTGCAACTGTTTTCTCCTTTCCCGCTCCTTTTGTGTTAGAGGACCTTTCAGACCCCCTATTTGCATGGGTTCCCCGGAATCTACTCCTTTGGAAGGAGTTGGCGGTTTGGAAAATACTCGAGCATCAAACTTGGAACGATCGGCCTTCCTGTTCTGCAGTCTGTGATCTATTTGAACGACTAAGTCTATATAGTCTGAACAATCTTGTGGAGGATTCACTACTTGGGCTAACACATCTTTGAGCTCTCCGCGTAGACCTCTATAAAACAGCGTAATCATTTTGTCCTCAGGCCAGTGAGTTTCCACTATCAGTCTGTTGAAAGACGCAATATAAGCCAAAAGGTCTTGATTACCTTGTCGCAACGAAAGAAGCTCATTGTCCAAGGCCTGTCCCTGTGAATGTCTTGCGAACAGTTTTTCCATACTGAGCTGAAAAGCTTGAAAATCATGGAGGACCGGATCATCTTGATTTACTAGAGGGATTGACCAGTCTGCCGCATTGCCACTAAGGTATGAAAGCACGAAAGCTACTTTAGCTTGATCAGTTGGAAAGGCTGCTGGCCGGCATAAGAAATGCAACCGGCACTGATTGATAAATACTGCAAACCTCTTTGGGTCACCAGAAAATCGTTCGGGCGGAGCCAGAGGTACATTCCCAGGTAGGTTGATCTGCACTGGATTCATAGAGGATGTAGAAGGAAGATTTCCCCCAGATCCGGGTAACGGGGTCTGTCCGGCTTGTGACTGTAGCAATTGTCTAGCGAGATCATCTGTTCGCTCCTTGGAAATAATCAGTTCCCTTCTTAGAGCGTTCGTTTCCTGACGGGCTGCATGCACTTCTGCCCTTAGTTCCCCAAGTAACTGGGCTAGCTGGTCGGTATCCGAGGTTTCCATAGTACCTGGACGGGAGTTTTGTGGTAGGCTTTGCATTCTGTAACGCTCACCTGATTCCCGTAGAGGCGCCGGTCTTGACTGGGCGTATACCGTATCTTCAAAGGTGATGTGTAACACACGGCTGGCTCTTTGGGCTGGACCTCTGTGCACTGTATGTCTGGCTCGAAGGGTAAGATGTCTGCAGATAGAAAATGTGGGATTAATGAACTGGGTTATTGAATGTCTCTCTCTTCTTCCCTTTCTCTTCTCCTGTAGAACCCCAAAGGTTAACGCTCTCACCTTAGGTAAGTGAACGCCGTGCTCTCCATCTGCTTCGAGGCAGGGTGCTGTAACCAGTTTCTTCACTGGATAAGGGGAGCAGGCCTCTTGACTTCAGAGGACTGCTGTCCGTCGTTTACTGCACGAACGGTAAGTTTCGAGTAATTCTAATGTCTTTAAAGTCTTTAGTAATGATGTCTCTTGTTTTGCAGGGTTCCGGCGATGGCGAATGGCAGGCTGAAGTGAGTTGAAGATGGAGCCCGTGTGATGAATAGAAGCGCCTGGAAGCAGGTAAGTAAGCGCTTGTTGCCTGCTTTACGATGCGCTCTAACTGTCTTTTTATTTTGCAGGTACAAGTTCGGGGCGGCTGCAGGGTGCCGGAATACCCACTGGGTTAGATGTGGAAAGGAGTAATGGCACGTGAGTATTAAAGTTCCCCAATGTCTTTAAATGCACCTTGTTTTGTCTTTCAGATGCGGGATGCAGCGCCGAAGGCCTCCGGAGCGTGCAAAGAGTTGGTAAGCTTTTGCCTTTCAGATGCCGGAATGCAGTGTGAAGACCTCCGGAGCGCACGAAGAGTAGGTAAGCCTTTGTCTTTCAGATGCCGGAATGCAGCGCGAGGCGTTGGTGACAGCCGATGGACCAGGTAAGTGAAGAGCTGTCACTGAAGACCGTAATGCTAACCTGTTCTTTCTTGTCTTTATAGGTGTTGCTGAAGACTGGATTCAGAATGGTAAGCCTTTTTCCTTAGGCCCAGGATCAGATGCAGAAGACACGATGAGCGTTCTGCTGCTGAGGATGCAGAATAACGCAAAGCAAGATTCATCCATCGGGTGTGGTTTAAATAGCCTCCAGTAGTGCTTAGGTGTCTCCTTCCACAGCCACGCCTAGGTAAGCAAAGAGTTCCTGCTTTCCAGAAGAGTTCCAGTGTTCTGAATCTAGGGAGTGGCTCCTGCCCCACCCAACAGGAAAAGTAGTTCCAAACAGAAGAGGATCAGAGACTCAACTGGCAGGCAAGTAAGCAGCATGGTCTGCTGCAGGTAAGTCCACCCAAGCATTATGAGCCCGGCGCTTCCAGCGCTGGGACTGGGCATATTTATGAGCCTGGTGCCACTGGCGCCAGGACTGGGTCCAAAAGGTCCCAATTGGGACTGGTTGGCACTCGGAACCTGGGTTATGGATCTGCTTCCAAGGGAGTTGGGAAAACCCTGACCTTTTGGAAGCAGAGATCATGACAGTATGCTATACACAGTGCCTTTGCAAGACATTCCTTTAATTTAGCCACTGCCTCAGACTGCTCTTTTTCCCATTTCCATGGTGTATTCAGTTTTAGTGGTTTAGTCAATGGTTGAGTGATTTCAGCATAGTTTTCAATGACCTTTCTGTTATAGCCTGTCATTCCTAATAAACTTTTTTACCCCTTTCACATTTTTAGGATCTTTTAGTTTCTGTATGGCCTCTATTTTCTTCTTTTGTGGATTTAGTCCATGTTCAGTCACTTCATGGCCTAGAAAATTCACCTTTTTCTTGCACCATTGTGCTTTTTGTAAAGATACTTTGGTGCCTGCTTTCTGCAATTGGCCAAGAACATGTCTTATTTCATCAAAATGGCTTTTCAAGCTATCATCTTTTATCAGGACATCATCCATATAAATTATGGTTCCTCTTTCTGCTGCATCAGGCATAGCCTTCCTCAAAAATATGCCAAATTCACTCCCACTATTGACATACCCGAATGGAGTTCTAACCCATGTGTATTGAGTCTTATCAAAAGAAAAGTAAAATAAATTCTGTATCTCCTCTGCCAATGGCACACACCAATATCCAGAGGTGAGATCTAATGTGGTGTTAGGAAAGATTTCGTAATTGTAGGTAATTGTCCTTCCATGTGGCAACCCCTAAACTTTTTGTTGTTGTTTTTCACCTTGTTCTTGACTTTGCCAGAGAAGTGCAGCCTTCTGCCGCACTCCTCTGGGCTTTCGCTCCTTTCTTACGGGGAACTGACATGCCCTTAAAACAGTCAGTACCGGGGAACGCTGTTTCCCGTAGTTTCTTTTATCATGTTGCGGCTTTAGTGCAACATGACACAAGAGGGCACTGTAAGCTAAGATACAGCTCTCTTGGGTCTCTAGCCTTCTACAGGCCCTAGATACTCTTTTAGGATGGTATTTTGATCGGTGCAAGTCATTCAGGGACTGGAATGGTGGCAGCGATCGTTTTGTGTATTTTGAGCTCCTTTTGGCGTTCTGAGCACGTTTTTCGCACTCAACCCAAAATGGTGGCCTGGCTCGCAAAATGGCCAGACCACGAGGCTCCTTTGTCCTGTCCAATGACCGTCTTGCTCCCTTCACCTTCCCCAGGTCGAGCGACCCGGGGCCTACCTTATTTGGGCATGTACTTTCCCGCGAAACGTGGTTGCTTTCGCGGGCTTCTACATGTCGTTTGTGTGCCTCCAGGGTGTGGGCTGGGATGTCTGGTCCCAATACACATCCTGGGTGCCAGAGAGTCTAGGGTGGTGTGAATGCCTGGGACCACCGTGGTCCGTGATTGGTCCACGTATGGTATGTGTGTTGATGAGCGGATCTCCCATTGGCTCCCCTCCGTTTTGGCGCGAAGGGAACCGTGGATAAGAGGGGGCTGGAAACACCACTACCATGTCGATCTCCTGAGTTCTCACGAACGAAGGAATACAGGAGCCAAGTATCCTGCAACCAAGAGGCTGGACCGAGGAATCGCTGGTGACCCGCTGAAGGACTCCTCCTTTGCACTGCTGTCGTCCTGTGAAACCCTTTCCTCCTTTGATCGAACCAGAAGGCCTGTACTGGTGCTTCGACCTTTGGAATAGCAGGAACAGCTATTCCCGGCGACTTCATCATCTCCTGCCAAGTAAGCCTTCGGAAGTGTCTCTGGGCCATCCAGTTGACTGACCAGCTTACAAGGGAGTCCTGCTCTGTAACCGCCGCCAGGTTGTGTTGTATTCCGAGTCCTTGTCACTCTCCCACGCTTCGTACACTTGGCGTTCCCAAGTCTGAAGGGAGGAGTGTACATTTGGCTCGAATACACACGGCCGCTCCGTTGTCCTGCTGCGGCAACAAACTGTGCTGGTTTCGTCGATTGGGACGTCTTTTTGCTCTACACGACTACGAGGCGTTCCCTGCTCTTCTGAACCGGCCAGCTGCTGAAACTAACGTGGAGAAGCCTGGGTCTGCTTGCTTCGGGGACCGGTGAGTAGTTTAGCTAGGATCTGGTCGCCCTCCTGCAGTAGCCCATTGCTTTTCCCCGCTGTGTAAAAACAGCACCCTTTTGTCCGTACTCGCGCTCTGCTTCTGCTCGCTGTGGAGGCTGCGCTTGAGTTGCGGAACCTGTTCTCCTTCTGCTGTGCACTAACCCGAACTGCCTGACTTCCTCCGAAGAGCTTCTCCTTTTGCCCGTTGGCACCGGCGTGGCAGGTACTTTGAGCACAAGGCTCCACTCTTCGCAGGGCTCGGACTTCCATCTAGTTAGGTGCCTCTGAAGGCGAACTGAGTCTAAAGCGTTATCGCACTGCCTGTTTTCCTTCCCTTTCAGGTGGACTACACATTTCGTGCTTATAACGCTAGCGACTGTTGTATTTGTATATATATTGTGTTGATATGGTATGTGTTGGTTTAATATGGTGATATTGTGATTTTCTCGCTACGGTCATTGTTTTAAAGGCCTTAAAATAAATGTGTATCTATTTTTGATATAACAACTGTTTGGAGTAGTTTGTAAGCGCTCTTGCTTTGTGTGCTCATTGCGGGCTTTCAGTCACCCTCACCCCTCTTGAGACCTAGTCTTGACCGCCGCGATCGCTACCTTGATTGGTCTGGCTTGTCCAGAGGTTACCCTGTTCCAAGTAATTAGGTTGGCCTTCTGAACTTCTGCGCCACCAGGACAGAGTTCAGAAACCCGTCTTAACATGTGGTGAACACTTTTGAACCATGTACCTGAGCTAAACCCTGATCAATGAATGGCAGTGGCCATCTGGATACTGGCACTCTTTTATTTAACTCTCTCAAATCTGCACACAGTCGCCATTGACCGTTTGGTTTTAACACACCTAAAATAGGTGTATTGGATGTGCTATGAATGGGCCTGCCGCCTCTCCTGGGACATGGGAATGCACATTTGCTGTTCTAAGTCCTTACACTTTTTAAGGAGCCTGTTTGCTTCGTTTTGTAAATAGTGATTTTCATTACTCATTTTATTAATTACCTTCTGCATGTCGCACATTTGCATTTGGCACTCATTAAATTCTTTATTCCTCTTGTCTCTTTCTTGAAGCATTATAACCATTTCTTGTTCCGCATTTTGGAGGTCACTTTCTTTCTCATGTTCTTTTTGTAAAATCTGCATCTCTGACACAACCTCATCTTTATCTTGTCTAATGTGGTCCACCAATTCTTGTTCACTGTCCTCAAACTGTTTCTTGCTTTTGGACAACTGAACATCAAAATCTCTGCATTTTAACTGCATGTCTTTTTGGCATACATCCAATTCTGCTCTTAACATTTCCTGATTTTTACTTGCCCCATCTAAGTCAGTCTTTAACCTGTTAATTAGCTGGGTGTCATTTTCTTGCATTCGCAGGGACCTATTCAAAATAAACCAGATTTTGGCGCATAGCCGTATCAAACAGTCTTTCTCTGCATTTCTATCGGCTGCATTTAATAACGTTAGAAGGCAGACCTGAATTATGCTGCCTTCTGCAAAAATATTGTCTAGTTTTTCTTTCTGCACCTCACCATGAATGCGGTCATGCCATTCTGAGGTACTATTCGATGACCACGTCCCATGTGCAAATAACTTTGCCTCTAAATATTGCACTGGGTCTAAGAATGTGGTTTCCCTTTGAGACATTCTGAAATTCGTTTTTAGTGACACACTATTATGAAGTGGGTTCCCTTTAATGTACAGATGGCGGTGTGAGACACAGTTGCCACGCCCAGTAGGTGCTCTATGATCACATTCCCGGCCAACGCACCATAAATATGTAGGGTATTTTGTGTAGATTTGGGGCCTAGCGGTATTTTCTTACCACCAAAAATAAAAGTAATTTAGCAATAATCACTCCTTGTATTCAGATTGGGTTTGGTATTATAGTGGTATTGTGGCTATGCATTATTTCAGTACACAGATACATTTAGTTGGTATGCATTTTGTTGTGGTATAGTGATGAGCATAATTTCTTTGTTTTATTTGTGGCCCCAACATAACAAACCCTTCTTTTGTTTAGACTGTTCTTGTGATCTATAGAGGCCTCAGGCTTCTACATTATTCAAGAACATCACATTTTCATATGAAGTGCCACTTATGGCTGTTATCTACACCAGTGAGCTATGCTTCCATAAAGTATTCACAATAACATGTGGTATAATCACTCATTTATTTACATTAGTGAAACTATTTCCAGAGGCCTCTCTCTGCTGACTCATGTACGTCCAGCAGACTATCAGATTGTGTTCCACTCAGAAGTCACACACACATACACTGAGTGGAACCACACACACAGTTACTTATAATTACTCATAACATAACTTTTTCCACATGGGATGCTTGGCATATATTACCTAATAACCTCCCCTTTTATCAGGTGATATGGACTAACTGCACCAGAGAAAAACAGAAGCAAATAGAAGCCTTTACACAGATTGTGATTTACATCAGTTTCATTTAAAAAATCATACATTACCAGTTTTGCGAGGCAGTCTTTTCTAGAATAAACATAAGAGAAACAATTGCAAAATACATGGCATTTCATTAGATTCTTTCCAACAATAAAAAGAACAGTACATCAGTTGACTTGCATTTCTGAATGGCAACATTAGAATGCAGCTATCGCTACGCTGCCTGACTGAAATAGATTTCATTCACACACCGCACTCTCACTTTGTGTAAGATAATTACCAGAAAATTGTAGCTGTTCAGCACTCGAACTCTCTGGGCTGGTCGCTTTCTTAAAAATGGCTCAGGGCTTCCTTTTAGAGCACCCGGCGAGGACATGCAGTTCCAATCTGCACTCTTTGGTCCTCAAGCCGGTGCTAATTGACTGGAATCTCCAGCCTGTGAAGGTCAGCAGTGCACTGGAACGACGCCCCTCAATCAGGCAACCCCACAGCAACTCCCGCCAAGGCCTCACTGAAGCTGTGCAAAATGTCCACTGCCTTTCTTCCTCCCCGAGATGCACCAAGAGACTTCTGTTACAGCCCCTAACGTGACGTGCATCCAATAAAAGTCTATCATGTTATACCCTCCTTCTTCAAACAATAGCTCACTTTTCAGTAAGAAACTGTATCCACTAATTTCCTGCTTATTCGAGTTTTGTTTCCTTAGCAAGGACCGTGAAAAGCACAGAGAAAGCGAAAGGAAAAACAAATTCTGAATGTCCGTTTAAAATGAGTTTCAGCCTGCCTCATTTTGCACTTGGAGAACACATTATGATATTAAGAAGTTAGAATCATGTTAGTACTGTTAATTATATTAGTTCATTAATCCTTTAATGTGTCTCCTGCAACAGAGGCATTTCAGGTGAGAAAAAAAATGGTGCATTTTTAAATGTGAAAAAAAATGGATGTGTTTTTGACTGAGTAGCCTGTCTTCATTTACATATCCATATGTTACACCGGCAACACATGGCTTGCTGTACTGCATTATAGCAATACATTGATCCCATGCAGTGGCGCTGAACTCCAAAAACACGCTAAATAATCCTACACCCCCCAACGGAATGTAGATCAACTCTTTCCCAGCTATACAAGTATGGTATGCATGACTTTTTGGAGGGTAGTTAAATACAATGTCAGGTTTAGAATAGTCTTCAGGGAGCCAAGACAGCCAATGTCCATTAAGCAAAGTCTAAGAGAGCTGAGGCACTTTTTGAAGGTAAGTAAAAGGGCCTCATTACACGGATGGCGGAGAACCATGGTGCTATTAGCGCCATGGTTCATGCCAGTAAAATACCGGCACCGCCTTGGCGGAAAGGGGAATTACCACCCCATTCCAAGGTTGGCTGGGCGGTAATTCCCCCTTCCACCATTGCCCTTCCCCATTCCCATTTTTGCCCCATAGGGCTCAATGGGAATGGGGAAGGCGCTAATTACGGTACCGCAAATTGCGGTACCGTAATTAGCTCCCTGGGTCCCTTTGCGGGTTGGTTTTTAACGCCTGCAAAAAGCAGGCGTTAAATCCCCCAACCCCCAAAGGGACCTCGTAGTAAGGTGGTAAGGGTTTACCGGTACCGGTATTTTACCAGTACCGGTAAATTTTTACCGCCATCCGTGTAATGAGGCCCAAAGTCTTGCACAATGTTAAAAGAGAGTTTGTTGTAAAAAGAATCCCTGTTGGACCACAAGCTGGGAGGCTTGTGAAGGGCAAAGCTGCTAGCAACTCTGCAAAGGGCAGCCAATGCAAGTCTCCAGTAAGAGCAAGCAAGTTACACAGACAAGAGGTGAGTACCCCTAGTCACACAGTACCTCGAGTCTGAAGAAATGGTTCCAGCTGGGTTCTGTTCCTGTTGTAGGTCCTGCAGATCCTGTTGTTACTAGGCCTTAGTCGTGGGGACAAGAGGGAGGACGTCTGGGGACTTGTGCACTACGATTCGAAGGTCGGCAGCAGCAATGGGCGCAACTCAGATCAGCAGCACTTCGTGGTTTCAGCTACTCAGCAATAGCACCACCGTGGTTCTTGGATGTGGACATTCCTTACTTCTGGGGTCCAGCACTCTGTTGAGACGGCTCAGGCTTGGTTAGTCCTGCTTCAAGGGAGTCCAGAGGATCTTCCTGGAGCTCGGGTCTGACTTATAAACGATGCACTAGATTCTGGTGTTCCTGTCCCCTGGCACTTGGTTCCTGCAGCAGCAATGGAAGTACAGCCAGCAGAGAGGGGTTTCAGTCGAGTTCGTCTTGGGGTCGATTCGGAGCTTATGCAATGCAACAGGGCTTCACCAGGCAAACCAACGGTCCAGGAGGTTAGAGCAAGCTTCTTCTTTGGTTTCTTCTTCCGTTCCCTCGTCCAGTAGTCGACTCTGCCTTCCTTGCAAAAGACCTCGCCTTTTATGCAATTCTCTCCCATTCATTCACAGGGTGACTGTCCTCCAAGGAAACTCCCTTGCTTCCTGCACTGCCAGACATGCTGGAGCCAGAGGCGGGTCTCACCAGTGCATCCCGCCAAAGACAAAACGAACAAAGGGGACAAGCCTGGTTTGGCTCTCAAATTACATCTCAAGAAGGACCTTTCCAAAAAGAAATGGCGAAAAAAGAAGACCTGGGCCATTTTGATAAAATGGGCACCCATGGGTGTCTTACTGCAGTTGCAATTGCAGCCCATGGTAAAAACACACAATGGTAGGAAAAAGTAAACCACTGCCACCAGCCATTAATTGTAGAAAGGGTAACATAAAAATGAACCCTTTTCAAAAATGACTGTTGTCATAGGTAAAATGTCAGGTGATGGCTATTAAAATGGACACCTTGGAAACATAGACAAATAGCATGGATGAGAAGATGGCAGACAAATTAGAGAGCTGCAGCTTCAAAATGAGGAACTCCATCTCAAGCTATGCGAGCAGGAGAGGACACAGGAGGGAGAGCCCAGAACAGGAACAGGACTATGGGCTGGCAAAAGCTGTATACAAGAGAAGGGAGGTGTCCTGCCTGTAAAAATACTATTCCTTGGGGGGCGTGGCTTGGAGCGCCATCGATGTGGTCGCTCCTCTGAGGCCGCCCGTGGGATGTCCGCCGCCGCCGTCGAAATCTGGTGGTTCTAGGCGGGGTTTCGAGTCGCTAATGCCATCTACAGCGACCGGAACCGACATGGCATAACCTGGCTAAAGATCGTCTTCGACCGTGGCGGCGTTCTACTAGAAATTTGAAGCTGAACTCCTCTCCCATACCCGACGGACGAAACTAAGATGGCCGCCATTCCGGGGCTCAGCAGCACGCTCCGATAGCGGCACTTTGGGAGGCAGAAGAACCGGAGAGGGGGAGCGATACCTAATATAGAAACCCCTGATCTCGATTGGGCGGCCTGGATTCCTCCTGGGTTGCTACCGAGAGCAGGCCTCCACTCCTCCCCCCTCGTTGCAGAACGACTGGACCACTGCGGCCATCTTGGATCAGCTCGGCCGAAGTCCTGCCGAAGTCCTTCTCCCCGTTTCACCCTTCCTGGGGCGCCCCTGCCCACCCACCTATACCTGAGCGGCAGCGGAGGCCAGGGTGACGGAGTTCTCCAGTTGTGAGCAACATGTCGAGACAAACGAAGGTGAGCAAAGGCACGGATATCTCCGCCAGGTTCACGGCTACAGAGAAACCCAAGAAACAGGAACCTCCCAAACTGACCCCACAGAAGCAGCAAGAGGACAGGGGCGAGCTTGCCACTAAAGGAGACCTGATAGCCTTCATGGCGGACATCAAGTCCGAGTTCCGCGCTTGCCTCTCGGAACTCGCCACCAAAGTTGACCAAACAGATCAGAGAGTCGCGGAACTCGAGCAGAGGTTTGGAGAGATCGAAGATCATGCCCAGGAGCAAACCACCGCTATGGGGGAAATGCAAAAATCGATCGATTCCCTACAGCACAAATGCGAGATTATGGAATTCAAACAGGAAGATCTCGAAAATAGGTCCCGGCGCAATAATCTCCGCATCCGGGGCATTCCATCCTCCGTCCCCGATAACAAGCTAGCGGACTACGTGGCAAATTTCTTTGAGGCTCTACTTCCAGATCTGGACAAATCTCAGCTCATATTGGACCGCACCCACAGGCTTCGCCAGCGCCGCGGGACAGATTCGGACCCCATTCCAGACGTGATCACCAGGGTCCACTTCTTTACAGCGAAAGAAGCGATATCAGCGATCAGCCGCCAAGATGAAGAGATCACTTTCCAGGGCACCCCTCTTCAAATTTACCAGGACCTTTCGCCACTTACGCTCCAGAAAAGAAGAGCACTTCGGCCTCTAACATTATTCCTCCAGGAGCAACAGATCCGGTACAGATGGCTGTTCCCGACAGCTCTTCAATTCACATATAAGGGCACCCTACGCCGAATCAGCCACCTGGAAGATGCGGAGAAAATCTTGCATCCGACCGCTCCCCGGGACCCTTCCACGCCACTCTTGGAGGGGACTGAGAACCCTGGTCCTCCTCCCTCCCCAAAAGCTAAACGCACGCCTTGGTCGTCGACACGACGAAATAACAAGAATTGATGCCTCCAAGGTCCCAGGCTCCGTCATCGAGCTAGCCGGGACACAGATATGCTCGTTTGAATTAGAACCCGCTATCTATTTGCCAACCTCTTTTAAGTACACGACGGCGGCGGGGCATTCCCATGGCTCATACCCACCCCAAGGATACTTTCCATCTTCTGTTCCTTGGGAACCCACAGTATGGGACAATTGGCCCTGTTGGCCTTAGGTATGACCGTACTGACAAAGTCGGTCGACCTCCCTGTTAAAGTTGCGATCCCCCGTTGGGATTTCGCGTTAAAACCTCAAGTGCAGAATGATTTTGTGAGTGCTTCCATCAGTCATGGCAGTTGAACCTCCACCCCAGGACCTCCCCCCCCTAACGCAGGGAACGGAGAGTGAGCCTTCAGAGGACCTTCAGTCGCTTCGGATCCTCTCCCTGAATGTTAATGGCTTGAACTCTCCCAACAAGCGAAAGGCAATTCTGCTAAAACTCCGCGACGAGGAGGCTGCGATCGCTATGCTTCAAGAGACCCATCTGTTGCCCGCTGATGTATCCCGCCTTCGGTCTCGGCTATTTCCGCTTCAATTCTTTGCCTCCGGCACAAGCAAAAAAGGAGGCACGGCGATTCTCTTCAGGAAAGACTTGAACCCACAGATTCTGGAAACAAAGACATGCCCAGAAGGCCGATTTATAGCGATCAAATGTCTCCTGATGGGAGACTTGTACACTCTCGTTTCAGTATACGCCCCCAACTCTGGACAATCACATTTTTATGACGCCTTGGGCACATCGCTCGCCAACTTCGTGGAGGGCCAAACGATCGTCGGTGGGGACTTCAACGGTGTTCCTGACCCCACTAAAAACCGATCACACCCCCCGACCCCAGGCGACTTCGCCCAAGCACTTAGCCTCCTTCGTCTCTTTAGGACCCTGGAGATAATAGACTCATGGCGGGTGTTTCACCCTGATGAAAAGGACTTCTCCTTTTACTCGTACGTCCACCGCACCTTCTCAAGGATTGACCTATTCCTGATTTCACCTCACACGTTCACCTCAGTTAAGAAGGTCACTATCGGCACAAGAGCGATCTCCGACCACGCCCCAGTGCTCCTGGAACTTCGGGTTCAGAACCCTGACCCCACCACCCCGCGCAAATGGATGCTATACGACCCAATCCTCAACGACATGGCCACCAGAGACAAGATCGCAATGGAAATAAAGAACTTCTTTGTGGAAAACCCGGCCTCAGACACCTCATTAGCAAACAACTGGGACGCCATGAAGGCAGTAATCAGGGGCTTCCTGATATCCCAGGGTGCGGCCTACCATCGAGATAGACGACGAACCCGGACGGCCCTGGAGCTTGAATTGAGAGAGGCCGAGGCACTCCACAAGGAGAAAGGCTGGTCCCCCAGAACACAACGGGCCATTCGCACGGCACGGAAAAGACTGGAAGCCCACTACGCGGAACAAACCGCCCAACTAATGGCAAAGGTCAAACAGTCGTATTATGCGAAGGGCAACAAAGCAAATAGGTTCCTGGTGGCCAAGCTAGCCAGGCAGAGACGCAGCAGCGCGATCATGGGCCTGCGAGATACCAACGGGGCCATACTATTCTCAGAACCCGAGAAGCAACGCCTCGCGATTGAGCACTTGGCCCAAATCATGAAGGCAACCCCACGATACCCAGCACAACAGAAGGAATACCTTCGGCAGGCAGAGGTGCCCCAGCTCTCCGACGCATTGAGAGATGAATTGGAGGAGCCCATCACGGGGGAGGAAATTGAGGATGCCATCAAATCTCTCAAAACACGGGCCCCTGGCCCGGATGGCTTCTCAACCAGGTTCTACAAGCTATTCAGGTCGCAACTGACCCCCCATCTCACCACCCTATTCAACTCCTTCAGGGAAACGGGGGCGGTGACCCCATCGATGCAGGAATCGACCACCATCCTTTTGCCCAAACCTGGAAAGGATCCAAGAAGCATAACCTCGTATAGACCCATCGCACTCTTGAACATAGATGCGAACATTTACTCGAAAATGTTGGCGACCCGCTTGAATCGCATCCTGCCGAACATCATTCATCCAGACCAGGCTGGGTTTATCCGGCATCGGACCGCAGGCGATAATATCCGGAGAACCCTGAATCTGGTGGACCTCGCTTCCCGGAACGCCCAAAAACTAATCCTGGTGGCCCTCGATGCAGCTAAGGCGTTTGATAGGGTGGATTGGACGTTTATGGAACACACTTTAGGGGCCTTCGGCTTCGGACCGGCGTTCCGGACGATGGTGCTGGCCAACTATGATCGACCCACAACAAGCCTGAGGATCAATGGCCACTTCTCGGCCCCAATCCCCTTGTCACGCGGGACTCGGCAGGGCTGCCCGTTGTCACCCTTACTTTTTGCACTCACCATGGAGCCCTTCGCACAAAAAATTAGGCGGAATGACCAAATCAAGGGCATAACAAGCGGCCCTTCACATCATAAACTTGCCCTATATGCGGATGACATCTTACTTACAATCTCGGAGGCCCCTTCATCGCTTGAACATGCGATTCGCGAAATCACCAGCTATGGCGAAGTCTCGGGCTTCACCATAAACTTTGATAAATCTTCCGCCTTGGGCATTGGCCTCACCCCAGCAGAGCGAGAACCGCTGACTAGGATGTGCCCGATAGTATGGGAAAGAAATGCCATCCCCTATTTGGGGGTGTACATTCCGGCGGATCCAAAAGAGACGTATAAGTCCAATTTTCCCCGACTTTTCAAGGAACTGGAGGGCGACTTGAAGCGATGGGGGACCCAGGAGATTTCGCTGCTTGGACGCATCACGGCATGCAAGATGAACCTTCTCCCGAGATTTTTATACATATGCGCCTCACTGCCAGTGGCAATCCCCACGCCGATTCTCCGAGGGATCCAGAGGAAAATGCTGAACTTTATCTGGAGAGGTAAGAAAGCGAGAATCCCTCTCAGAACTATGTTGGGGAGTCCCAAACTGGGGGGTCTAGGGGTTCCAGACCTTCAGGACTACAGAGCGGCAGCCCAACTGGCCCGGGTCCAGGCCTGGCAAAATACGACAGACCGCCCGAGATGGGTGGAGCTGGAACAGTCGCGGACCCCCCTGCCTCTGCGATTTCTGCCACACATCCCGCCCCCCCTCAGGTCCCATGGGGGAGAGCTCCTGCTTTCGACCAAACACACCCTTAGCACTTGGGACTGGGCGCTGAAACGAAAGGGAGTGCCAAGAGGACTGAGCCCACACTCCCCGGTCTTTCTCAACCCAATGTTCGCACCGGGCATGCATCCCCGCAATTTCCAAAATTGGACCAAAGGCGGGCTAGAAACTATAGACCAGCTGTATGCAGGGGAGAAACCTCTCACTTTCGCCCAATGTAAGGAGAAGTTCCAACTTCGGGAAGGTGACAGATTTACTTACATCCAACTACGCCACTGGTGCTCACACCCCCAAACCTTGCAAGCAGCGACCCGTCCTCCCACGGCTCTAGAACTTACCCTAGGAGACCTTCCGACTCGCGGCAGCGTATCCACCCTCTACAGACGCTTCTTAAGCGATTTCTTAACCACAAGAACCCGATGTATGGCCCAATGGGAAGCGGACCTGGGACACCCGATAGAGGATCAAACCTGGGTGGACATATGGACCCGGACACATACCGCATCCACCTGCATCACCAACAGGGAATGCGCATACAAAATCATGCTGCGGTGGTACTATTCGCCCCTCAGACTCCACCATATGAACCCCCAGATAGACCACGCTTGCTGGAGAGGATGCGGCCGCCCTGGCTCTTTCTTCCATATGTGGTGGGACTGCCCGAAGATTCGACCATTCTGGAAAGCTTGTCTAGAGTCGACTTCGCTGATTACCGGAACAATGATTCCCTTGAAACCAGAACCGATCCTGTTAGGAGCTCCAATTCCCGGGATCTACCCGCGCTCCGGACCCAGAGCGAAATTATTGACTCAGTGCCTACTGGCAGGAAAAACGGTGGTGGCCCGAACCTGGAAAGCTCCGGAAGGCCCCCACATTGCCCAATGGTGGACCAAAGTATGGGACATTCTGATAGCGGAGAAGGTAACGGCAGCACGAGCGGGGATGCTACATCGCTTTCGGAACATCTGGGCCCCAGTCCTGGAATTCGACCAGCGCTTCCCCGCCCTGACCTATAAGCCCGCCAGAGCCCTCTGGATAGTGGCGAACCAGGAGAGCCCGGAGGAAGACTCATGACCGCTGAGGCTCCAGCCGGACCGCCCAGGCGGGAGGAGCCCGCTGGCAAAGACTGTGGGACTGATAACCCAGGGAGGAGGATAGAGAAAGAGGACACAGGGGGGGTCTAAAGACTGGGGGTCAACTTGCTGAGATAATCTGTGCATATAATGTCTGTAGTTATCATTCTGCCTTGATTTAAAATAAACAAAGTTAAAAAAAAAAAAAAATACTATTCCTTTGCAAATTGTTCAAATGCAAATTTACTTACATATACAGCAAACTGGCAGCATAATATTTACTGTCATGTAATGCACAGCTGTGTACAGAAAAATGCAGTTAGGCACTCAATATAGTTAGTGAAAGTCCGTTTTTTACTGATTGCTGACACACTCTTTTTGAAAACATACACATAAGTTAAAAAATACTGTGAACAACGTAAGCAAAGACACAACTAGGGTTGACAGAGCACAATACAAGTTATCTCATGATTAGAGAAAGGTACAGATAGCAGTGTAGTCCCAACAGGGTAAATTATTTGGACATGCGAGGGAGGGTTTCCAAAGTCAAAGAATTCCCAAAAACACAAACAAAAGCATTACTTCAGGCCAATGCAAATTGTCTCATGATTTGAGAACGGTACAGATACCAATGTAATCTCAACAGTGTTAATTGTTTTCACATGTGAGAGGGAGCATTACTTCATGCTGATTTGTCATTCAGTGTGAACATTGTAAATATGTGCAGAGAAAGAAGTCCCAAATGACAGAGTCTACTGGTGCACAAGATTCTACACCTCGTACTTGGAAATGGAAACTCCATATAAAGTTGTTGGGGTGTTTTGAGTCTTCCTAAGTCGGAATATAGTCAATATATTGCGTCTAGGAGACTAGAGCTTGGAGAGGTCTGTTAGAGCCAGGCTGAAGGGTGACCTTGTAATGAGCATGGAAATCCAACAAACTTCTTACAAAATACCTTGTCAAAGATTTTGTCAGGATTTTGTCTTACCTGAAGTTTATGAGTAGACATGCTAGAAAATCCGGTTCTGTGTTTGTGTTGCGGGCGCGAATCACGCAGGCAGGGGCGATCCTCTCTGGCAGCCACACCGTCCGGCAATAGGTGCAACAGACAGTGAACTCCAAAAGAAAGGGAAAAACCCACAAGCGGTAAAGAACCCTTTATTGTGTATAACGGTAAGTTAGCAGACCAAGTATGATGATGTTGTGATCGGCAGAAAGGCAGGGATCAGATGAATGAGGTGAAGGCACTGGATGACACAAGGAACAGCAGCAAACAAACACCCAGGCAGAGAGGGAGGAGGCAGGACAAAATGACTGGCAGCAACCGGATCGAAAAAAGGCAGGCAAGAACAAAACAAAATGAACCACAGAAAGGTTGATGGCAGGCAAGGAAAAGGTCAGACGGGAAGGAGCAAGAGGAATAAACAAAGTTGGTCATAAACAAATGATTAATAACATCGGAAGAGAAAATTTAAATTTACATGTGGTTTCAATTGAATAGATAGGAAGAAAAATTTAAATCAAATCAACCGTGGAATGAGTATGCAAGATCAAAAAAGACAGGTCTGTGGTTTTTTGCTTTTTCATGATTTTTTAAAATGTTTTAAATTGACCATGAGGGAGAAAGAGAAATCATGTCTCTCTTTTGTCTCTCTTTCACCATGTTATAGATGGGGTCATCGAAAAAACCTCAAATGCGTATAACTTGGAAAACAGAAGATTCGAGAAAATAAGAAACACACGTAATTTTTTGAAATATAAATAATTGAAGTTCCAATCTGACCACTCTATCCAGACACCACAGGTGGGTAAACACAACACTAGCTTTTATAAATATGACATGGTACATGTCTCCAAGATTTTTAAAAGGGCATTTTTTTACTTTTTATTTGTAGCTATTGAGAGATGACAGTAGAAAATCAACTATATTCCTGTCCTGACGATGGCCAAAAAACATCAAACTAAGACACCAGACATGGTTTCTAAAGTTGTTTTGATAAAGGCCGAAAACATAGGAACATTTGTAGACGTATCTGTAAAGTTTATACTGCAATAATATATAAACTAAACAACACCAGTTGACTAAAAACAGTGGTTCTGTCACATACTAACCTCACATTGAACATTTGTTATAAAATGAAATTGAATCATTGAAAATTACTGTGGGCTTATTTTGCTCTTCAGTTGTTTTAAAATCATTTTTAGACAGTTTGAATGAATAAAATGTGTATGATTTAACATTGGTTTTACCTTGTGGTGTCTGTCACTTTCTGTGATTCACATGAAAGAGACAACATACTACACCTAAAAGTCGGAAGAAGGCGGCTTGAGAAAGGGGTAGTTGATTTATGCTTGTTATGTGTGTACAGTTGGAGAGAGGCCCACACCCATCAATGCAATTCCAGTATCAGTCCAAGGAGAGCTAGATTTGAGAGCCAGTTGTGTACACCCCTAAACACAGCTAGACATGAGAGTCCTGGATAGTGGGAGAGAGGCCTACGTCTAGCAGAATAATAGAGTACACTCCTAAACACAGCTGGATCTGAGAGCGTGGGAGAGAGGGCGGCATTTGAAGATATTCACAGTGTTTCAGATGGGTTCCTGGGCAGAGTAGTTGCTCTGCTCCCAACCTGGACCACTCTTACCCACTCTTACCGTATTGGTCCTAGTAGTTGCTGGTTGACGGGTGTGATGATGGGGAGACTTGCAAGTCCAGCCACTGGGAGTGAACACTCCTGCTTTATGTGGATCGGGGCAATACTGTACACACCCTTCCTTGCCCCCTCTATCCTGGGAGCCATCGGCACAGCAGACCCACTGTATGCCCCCGCCCTTTGCACAGACATGCTATACTGGCTTCAGGTGGAAAGAGGGCCACGTGTCATTCTATGGAAATGGAAATACCCTTGAAGAAGGAGAGATCTAATGACTGCATGCCCCGCACCTCTGGCCGACTTCGTTCTGAGTGATGGTGGGCTGTTATGGGGGAGACGTGTGGCTGTGGACCCCGCCTCGGCTGGGATTGCTGTTTCAGGCTCCTTGCCTTCTTAAAGATTCAGAGGTGTAATGTTTTACTGCTGTGCCCTGCCTATTATTATACACTTACTGCTGCACCCCCCACACTCCTAATCTCTGCCCTTCTCCTTTCCTCTGGTGTGCGAACCCTTGACACTCCTGCCACATTCTTGTGGCACGCCTGACTCCTCTTCTTTCATAGCCTAAGACACTCCTCTGCCATCAGCCGCATCTCGCCTGACATGGCCTTTCCTTATCTTCTGACTGCCCTGGCCTAGACACCCCCCTCCCCACTGACCCGCAATGCCCTCTGTGACGCCACTCCCCCTCCTGAGGGAAATCCCTGACCTGGAGACCAGGTTGCTGCGAGACCGGAGGAGTGTGTATGGGGAATCAGTGAGCTGGAGACCACGTTGCAATGATGGCGCCTAGCGGGGTAGTTCTCTGCAGCGGGTCTGTGTGCCTAGTCCATGCATGGAGTGTTTATGGGAAATCAGTGAGCTGGAGACCACGTTGCAATGATGGCGCCTAGCGGGGTAGTTCTCTGCAGCGGGTCTGTGTGCCTAGTCCATGCGTGGAGTGTGTATGGGGAATCAGTGAGCTGGAGACCACGTTGCAATGATGGCGCCTAGCGGGGTAGTTCTCTGCAGCGGGTCTGTGTGCCTAGTCCATGCATGGAGTGTGTATGGGGAATCAGTGAGCTGGAGACCATGTTGCAATGATGGCGCCTAGCGGGGTAGTTCTCTGCAGTGGGTCTGTGTGTCTAGTCCATGCATGGAGTGTGTATGGGGAATCAGTGAGCTGGAGACCACGTTGCAATGATGGCGCCTAGCGGGGTAGTTCTCTGCAGCGGGTCTGTGTGCCTAGTCCATGCATGGGGTGTGTATGGGGAATCAGTGAGCTGGAGACCACGTTGCAATGATGGCGCCTAGCGGGGTAGTTCTCTGCAGCGGGTCTGTGTGTCTAGTCCATGCATGGAGTGTGTATGGGGAATCAGTGAGCTGGAGACCACGTTGCAATGATGGCGCCTAGCGGGGTAGTTCTCTGCAGCGGGTCTGTGTGTCTAGTCCATGCGTGGAGTGTGTATGGGGAATCAGTGAGCTGGAGACCACGTTGCAATGATGGCGCCTAGCGGGGTAGTTCTCTGCAGCGGGTCTGTGTGCCTAGTCCATGCGTGGAGTGTGTATGGGGAATCAGTGAGCTGGAGACCACGTTGCAATGATGGCGCCTAGCGGGGTAGTTCTCTGCAGCGGGTCTGTGTGCCTAGTCCATGCGTGGAGTGTGTATGGGGAATCAGTGAGCTGGAGACCACGTTGCAATGATGGCGCCTAGCGGGGTAGTTCTCTGCAGCGGGTCTGTGTGCCTAGTCCATGCATGGAGTGTGTATGGGGAATCAGTGAGCTGGAGACCACGTTGCAATGATGGCACCTAGCGGGGTAGTTCTCTGCAGCGGGTCTGTGTGCCTAGTCCATGCATGGAGTGTGTATGGGGAATCAGTGAGCTGGAGACCACGTTGCAATGATGGCACCTAGCGGGGTAGTTCTCTGCAGCGGGTCTGTGTGCCTATTCCATGCATGGAGTGTGTATGGGGAATCAGTGAGCTGGAGACCACGGTGCAATGATGGCGTCTAGCGGGGTAGTTCTCTGCAGCGGGTCTGTGTGCCTAGTCCATGCATGGAGTGTGTATGGGGAATCAGTGAGCTGGAGACCACGGTGCAATAATGGCGCCTAGCGGGGTAGTTCTCTGCAGCGGGTCTGTGTGCCTAGTTCATGCATGAAGTGTGTATGGGGAATCAGTGAGCTGGAGACCACGTTGCAATGATGGCGCCTAGCGGGGTAGTTCTCTGCAGCGGGTCTGTGTGCCTAGTCCATGCATGGAGTGTGTATGGGGAATCAGTGAGCTGGAGACCACGTTGCATGGATGGCACCTAGCGGGGTTGTTCTCTGCAGCGGGTCTGTGTGCCTAGACCATGCATGGAGTGTGTATGGGGAATCAGTGAGCTGGAGACCACGTTGCAATGATGGCGCCTAGCGGGGTAGTTCTCTGCAGCGGGTCTGTGTGCCTAGTCCATGATTGGAGTGTGTATGGGGAATCAGTGAGCTGGAGACCACGTTGCAATGATGGCGCCAAGCGGGGTAGTTCTCTGCAGCGGGTCTGTGTGCCTAGTCCATGCATGGAGTGTGTATGGGGAATCAGTGAGCTGGAGACCACGTTGCATGGATGGCACCTAGCGGGGTAGTTCTCTGCAGCGGGTCTGTGTGCCTAGTCCATGCATGGAGTGTGTAAGGGGAATCAGTGAGCTGGAGACCACGTTGCAATGATGGCGCCTAGCGGGGTAGTTCTCTGCAGGGGGTCTGTGTGCCTAGTCCATGCATGGAGTGTGTATGGGGAATCAGTGAGCTGGAGACCACGTTGCAATGATGGCGCCTAGCGGGGTAGTTCTCTGCAGTGGGTCTGTGTGCCTAGTCCATGCGTGGAGTGTGTATGGGGAATCAGTGAGCTGGAGACCATGTTGCAATGATGGCGCCTAACGGGGTAGTTCTCTGCAGCGGGTCTGTGTGCCTAGTCCATGCGTGGAGTGTGTATGGTGAATCAGTGAGCTGGAGACCACGTTGCAATGATGGCGCCTAGCGGGGTAGTTCTCTGCAGCGGGTCTGTGTGCCTAGTCCATGCATGGGGTGTGTATGGGGAATCAGTGAGCTGGAGACCACGTTGCAATGATGGCGCCTAGCGGGGTAGTTCTCTGCAGCGGGTCTGTGTGTCTAGTCCATGCATGGAGTGTGTATGGGGAATCAGTGAGCTGGAGACCACGTTGCAATGATGGCACCTAGCGGGGTAGTTCTCTGCAGCGGGTCTGTGTGCCTAGTCCATGCGTGGAGTGTGTATGGGGAATCAGTGAGCTGGAGACCACGTTGCAATGATGGCGCCTAGCGGGGTAGTTCTCTGCAGCGGGTCTGTGTGCCTAGTCCATGCGTGGAGTGTGTATGGGGAATCAGTGAGCTGGAGACCACGTTGCAATGATGGCGCCTAGCGGGGTAGTTCTCTGCAGCGGGTCTGTGTGCCTAGTCCATGCATGGAGTGTGTATGGGGAATCAGTGAGCTGGAGACCACGTTGCAATGATGGCACCTAGCGGGGTAGTTCTCTGCAGCGGGTCTGTGTGCCTAGTCCATGCATGGAGTGTGTATGGGGAATCAGTGAGCTGGAGACCACGTTGCAATGATGGCACCTAGCGGGGTAGTTCTCTGCAGCGGGTCTGTGTGCCTATTCCATGCATGGAGTGTGTATGGGGAATCAGTGAGCTGGAGACCACGGTGCAATGATGGCGTCTAGCGGGGTAGTTCTCTGCAGCGGGTCTGTGTGCCTAGTCCATGCATGGAGTGTGTATGGGGAATCAGTGAGCTGGAGACCACGTTGCAATGATGGCACCTAGCGGGGTAGTTCTCTGCAGCGGGTCTGTGTGCCTAGTCCATGCATGGAGTGTGTATGGGGAATCAGTGAGCTGGAGACCACGGTCCAATAATGGCGCCTAGCGGGGTAGTTCTCTGCAGCGGGTCTGTGTGCCTAGTCCGTGCATGAAGTGTGTATGGGGAATCAGTGAGCTGGAGACCACGTTGCAATGATGGCGCCTAGCGGGGTAGTTCTCTGCAGCGGGTCTGTGTGCCTAGTCCATGCATGGAGTGTGTATGGGGAATCAGTGAGCTGGAGACCACGTTGCATGGATGGCACCTAGCGGGGTTGTTCTCTGCAGCGGGTCTGTGTGCCTAGACCATTCATGGAGTGTGTATGGGGAATCAGTGCGCTGGAGACCATGTTGCAATGATGGCGCCTAGCGGGGTAGTTCTCTGCAGCGGGTCTGTGTGCCTAGTCCATGATTGGAGTGTGTATGGGGAATCAGTGAGCTGGAGACCACGTTGCAATGATGGCGCCTAGCGGGGTAGTTCTCTGCAGCGGGTCTGTGTGCCTAGTCCATGCATGGAGTGTGTATGGGGAATCAGTGAGCTGGAGACCACGTTGCAATGATGGCGCCTAGCGGGGTAGTTCTCTGCAGGGGGTCTGTGTGCCTAGTCCATGCATGGAGTGTGTATGGGGAATCAGTGAGCTGGAGACCATGTTGCAATGATGGCGCCTAGCGGGGTAGTTCTCTGCAGTGGGTCTGTGTGCCTAGTCCATGCATGGAGTGTGTATGGGGAATCAGTGAGCTGGAGACCACGTTGCAATGATGGCGCCTAGCGGGGTAGTTCTCTGCAGCGGGTCTGTGTGCCTAGTCCATGCATGGAGTGTGTATGGGGAATCAGTGAGCTGGAGACCACGTTGCAATGATGGCGCCTAGCGGGGTAGTTCTCTGCAGCGGGTCTGTGTGCCTAGTCCATGCATGGAGTGTGTATGGGGAATCAGTGAGCTGGAGACCACGTTGCAATGATGGCGCCTAGCAGGGTAGTTCTCTGCAGCACGTCTGTGTGCCTAGTCCATGCATGGAGTGTGTATGGGGAATCAGTGAGCTGGAGACGACGTTGCAATGATGGCGCCTAGCGGGGTAGTTCTCTAAAGCACGTCTGTGTGCCTAGTCCATGCATAGAGTGTGTATGGGGAATCAGTGAGCTGGAGACCACGTTGCAATGATGGCGCCTAGCGGGGTAGTTCTCTGCAGCGGGTCTGTGTGCCTAGTCCATGCATGGAGTGTGTATGGGGAATCAGTGAGCTGGAGACCACGTTGCAATGATGGCACCTAGCGGGGTAGTTCTCTGCAGCGGGTCTGTGTGCCTAGTCCATGCATGGAGTGTGTATGGGGAATCAGTGAGCTGGCGACCACGTTGCAATGATGGCGTCTAGCGGGGTAGTTCTCTGCAGCGGCTCTGTGTGCCTAGCCCATGCATGGAGTGTGTATGGGGAATCAGTGAGCTGGAGACCACGTTGCAATGATGGCACCTAGCGGGGTAGTTCTCTGCAGCAGGTGTGTGCACCGGGGTCATGCATGGAGTGAATGAGGGCCCCCAGCGAAATGGAGACCACATTGCTGGGATAGCACCTGGAGGGGTATTTCTCCGCAGCAGGTGTGTGCACCGGGGCCATGCATGGAGTGAATGAGGGCCCCCAGTGAACTGGAAACCACATTGTTGGGAGAGCTCCAAGAGGGGTGGTTCTCTGCAGCAGGTGTGTGCCTGGGCCATGCATGGAGTGAATGAGGGCCCCCAGTGAACTGGAGACCACATTGTTGGGAGAGCACCTGGAGGGGTGGTTCTCTGCAGCAGGTGTGTGCACCGGGGTCATGCATGGAGTGAATGAGGGCCCCCAGTGAACTGGAAACCACATTGTTGGGAGAGCTCCTGGAGGGGTGGTTCTCTGCAGCAGGTGTGTGCCTGGGCCATGCATGGAGTGAATGAGGGCCCCCAGTGAACTGGAGACCACATTGTTGGGAGTGCACCTGGAGGGGTGGTTCTCTGCAGCAGGTGTGTGCACCGAGGCCATGTATGGAGTGAATGAGGGCCCCCAGTGAACTGGAGACCACATTGTTGGGAGAGCACCTGGAGGGGTGGTTCTCTGCAGCAGGTGTGTGCCTGGGCCATGCATGGAGTGAATGAGGCCCCCCAGTGAACTGGAGACCACATTGTTGGGAGAGCACCTGGAGGGGTGGTTCTCTGCAGCAGGTGTGTGTCTGGACCATGCATGGAGTGAATGAGGGCCCCCAGTGAACTGGAGACCACATTGTTGGGAGAGCTCCTGGAGGGGTAGTTCTCTGCAGCAGGTGTGTGCCTGGACCATGCATGGAGTGAATGAGGGCCCCCAGTGAACTGGAGACCACATTGTTGGGAGAGCTCCTGGAGGGGTGGTTCTCTGCAGCAGGTGTGTGCCTGGGCCATGCATGGAGTGAATGAGGGCCCCCAGTGAACTGGAGACCACATTGTTGGGAGAGCACCTGGAGGGGTGGTTCTCTGCAGCAGGTGTGTGCACCGGGGTCATGCATGGAGTGAGTGAGGGCCCCCAGTGAACTGGAGACCACATTGTTGGGAGAGCACCTGGAGGGGTTGTTCTCTGCAGCAGGTGTGTGCACCGAGGCCATGCATGGAGTGAATGAGGGCCCTCAGTGCACAGGAGACCACATTGCTGGGAGAGCACCTGGAGGGGTATTTCTCTGCAGCAGGTGTGTGCACCGAGGCCATGCATGGAGTGAATGAGGGCCCTCAGTGCACAGGAGACCACATTGCTGGGAGAGCACCTGGAGGGGTATTTCTCTGCAGCAGGTGTGTGCACCGAGGCCATGCATGGAGTGAATGAGGGCCCTCAGTGCACTGGAGACCACATTGTTGGGAGCGCACCTGGAGGGGTATTTCTCTGCAGCAGGTGTGTGCACCGAGGCCATGCATGGAGTGAATGAGGGCCCACAGTGAACTGGAGACCACATTGTTGGGAGAGCTCCTGGAGGGGTGGTTCTCTGCAGCAGGTGTGTGCCTATGCCATACATGGAGTGAATGAGGGCCCCCAGTGAACTGGAGACCACACTGTCGGGAGAGCACCTGGAGGGGTGGTTCTCTGCAGCAGGTGTGTGCACCGAGGCCATGCATGGAGTGAATGAGGGCCCCCAGTGAACTGGAGACCACATTGTTGGGAGAGCTCCTGGAGGGGTAGTTCTCTGCAGCAGGTGTGTGCCTGGACCATGCATGGAGTGAATGAGGGCCCCCAGTGAACTAGAGACCACATTGTTGGGAGAGCACCTGGAGGGGTGGTTCTCTGCAGCAGGTGTGTGCCTGGGCCATGCATGGAGTGAATGAGGGCCCCCAGTGAACTGGAGACCACATTGTTGGGAGAGCACCTGGAGGGGTGGTTCTCTGCAGCAGGTGTGTGCCTGGACCATGCATGGAGTGAATGAGGGCCCCCAGTGAACTGGAGACCACATTGTGGAAGTGCTCCTGGAGGGGTGGTTCTCTGCAGCAGGTGTGTGCACCGAGGCCATGCATGGAGTGAATGAGGGCCCCCAGTGAACTGGAGACCACATTGTTGGGAGAGCTCCTGGAGGGGTAGTTCTCTGCAGCAGGTGTGTGCCTGGACCATGCATGGAGTGAAAGAGGGCCCCCAGTGAACTGGAGACCACATTGTTGGGAGAGCTCCTGGAGGGGTGGTTCTCTGCAGCAGGTGTGTGCCTGGGCCATGCATGGAGTGAATGAGGGCCCCCAGTGAACTGGAGACCACATTGTTGGGAGAGCACCTGGAGGGGTGGTTCTCTGCAGCAGGTGTGTGCACCGGGGTCATGCATGGAGTGAGTGAGGGCCCCCAGTGAACTGGAGACCACATTGTTGGGAGAGCACCTGGAGGGGTTGTTCTCTGCAGCAGGTGTGTGCACCGAGGCCATGCATGGAGTGAATGAGGGCCCTCAGTGCACAGGAGACCACATTGCTGGGAGAGCACCTGGAGGGGTATTTCTCTGCAGCAGGTGTGTGCACCGAGGCCATGCATGGAGTGAATGAGGGCCCTCAGTGCACAGGAGACCACATTGCTGGGAGAGCACCTGGAGGGGTATTTCTCTGCAGCAGGTGTGTTCACCGAGGCCATGCATGGAGTGAATGAGGGCCCTCAGTGCACTGGAGACCACATTGTTGGGAGCGCACCTGGAGGGGTATTTCTCTGCAGCAGGTGTGTGCACCGAGGCCATGCATGGAGTGAATGAGGGCCCTCAGTGCACTGGAGACCACATTGCTGGGAGAACACCTGGAGGGGTATTTCTCTGCAGCAGGTGTGTGCACCGAGGCCATGCATGGAGTGAATGAGGGCCCTCAGTGCACAGGAGACCACATTGCTGGGAGAGCACCTAGAGGGGTATTTCTCTGCAGCAGGTGTGTTCACCGAGGCCATGCATGGAGTGAATGAGGGCCCTCAGTGCACTGGAGACCACATTGTTGGGAGCGCACCTGGAGGGGTATTTCTCTGCAGCAGGTGTGTGCACCGAGGCCATGCATGGAGTGAATGAGGGCCCTCAGTGCAATGGAGACCACATTGTTGGGAGCGCACCTGGAGGGGTAGTTCTCTGCAGCAGGTGTGTGCACCGAGGTCATGCATGGAGTGAATGAGGGCCCTCAGTGCACTGGAGACCACATTGCTGGGAGAGCACCTGGAGGTGTAGTTCTCTGCAGCAGGTGTGTGCCTGGGCCATGCATGAGGTGAATGAGGGCCCACAGTGAACTGGAGACCACATTGTTGGGAGAGCTCCTGGAGGGGTGGTTCTCTGCAGCAGGTGTGTGCCTATGCCATACATGGAGTGAATGAGGGCCCCCAGTGAACTGGAGACCACACTGTCGGGAGAGCACCTGGAGGGGTGGTTCTCTGCAGCAGGTGTGTGCACCGAGGCCATGCATGGAGTGAATGAGGGCCCCCAGTGAACTGGAGACCACATTGTTGGGAGAGCTCCTGGAGGGGTAGTTCTCTGCAGCAGGTGTGTGCCTGGACCATGCATGGAGTGAATGAGGGCCCCCAGTGAACTAGAGACCACATTGTTGAGAGAGCTCCTGGAGGGGTGGTTCTCTGCAGCAGGTGTGTGCCTGGGCCATGCATGGAGTGTATGAGGGCCCCCAGTGAACTGGAGACCACATTGTTGGGAGAGCACCTGAAGGGGTGGTTCTCTGCAGCAGGTGTGTGCCTGGACCATGCATGGAGTGAATGAGGGCCCCCAGTGAACTGGAGACCACATTGTTGGGAGAGCTCCTGGAGGGGTGGTTCTCTGCAGCAGGTGTGTGCCTGGGCCATGCATGGAGTGAATGAGGGCCCCCAGTGAACTGGAGACCACATTGTTGGGAGAGCACCTGGAGGGGTGGTTCTCTGCAGCAGGTGTGTGCACCGAGGCCATGCATGGAGTGAATGAGGGCCCCCAGTGAACTGGAGACCACATTGTTGGGAGAGCTCCTGGAGGGGTGGTTCTCTGCAGCAGGCGTGTGCCTGGGCCATGCATGGAGTGAATGAGGGCCCCCAGTGAACTGGAAACCACATTGTTGGGAGAGCACCTGGAGGGGTGGTTCTCTGCAGCAGGTGTGTGCCTGGGCCATGCATGGAGTGAATGAGGGCCCCCAGTGAACTGGAGACCACATTGTTGGGAGAGCACCTGGAGGGGTGGTTCTCTGCAGCAGGTGTGTGCACCGAGGCCATGCATGGAGTGAATGAGGGCCCCCAGTGAACTGGAGACCACATTGTTGGGAGAGCTCCTGGAGGGGTGGTTCTCTGCAGCAGGTGTGTGCCTGGGCCATGCATGGAGTGAATGAGGGCCCCCAGTGAACTGGAAACCACATTGTTGGGAGAGCACCTGGAGGGGTGGTTCTCTGCAGCAGGTGTGTGCCTGGGCCATGCATGGAGTGAATGAGGGCCCCCAGTGAACTGGAGACCACATTGTTGGGAGACCACCTGGAAGGGTGGTTCTCTGCAGCAGGGGTGTGCCTGGGCCATGCATGGAGTGAATGAGGGCCCCCAGTGAACTGGAGACCACATTGGTGGGAGAGCTCCTGGAGGGGTAGTTCTCTGCAGCAGGTGTGTGCCTGGACCATGCATGGAGTATGGAGTGAATGAGGGCCCCCAGTGAACTGGAGACCACATTGTTGGGAGACCACCTGGAGGGGTGGTTCTCTGCAGCAGGCGTGTGCCTGGGCCATGCATGGAGTGAATGAGGGCCCCCAGTGAACTGGAAACCACATTGTTGGGAGAGCACCTGGAGGGGTGGTTCTCTGCAGCAGGTGTGTGCCTGGGCCATGCATGGAGTGAATGAGGGCCCCCAGTGAACTGGAGACCACATTGTTGGGAGACCACCTGGAAGGGTGGTTCTCTGCAGCAGGTGTGTGCCTGGGCCATGCATGGAGTGAATGAGGGCCCCCAGTGAACTGGAGACCACATTGGTGGGAGAGCTCCTGGAGGGGTAGTTCTCTGCAGCAGGTGTGTGCCTGGACCATGCATGGAGTATGGAGTGAATGAGGGCCCCCAGTGAACTGGAGACCACATTGGTGGGAGAGCTCCTGGAGGGGTAGTTCTCTGCAGCAGGTGTGTGCCTGGACCATGCATGGAGTATGGAGTGAATGAGGGCCCCCAGTGAACTGGAGACCACATTGGTGGGAGAGCTCCTGGAGGGGTAGTTCTCTGCAGCAGGTGTGTGCCTGGGCCATGCATGGAGTGAATGAGGGCCCCCAGTGAACTGGAGACCACATTGGTGGGAGAGCTCCTGGAGGGGTAGTTCTCTGCAGCAGGTGTGTGCCTGGGCCATGCATGGAGTGAATGAGGGCCCCCAGTGAACTGGAGACCACATTGGTGGGAGACCACCTGGAAGGGTGGTTCTCTGCAGCAGGTGTGTGCCTGGGCCATGCATGGAGTGAATGAGGGCCCCCAGTGAACTGGAGACCACATTGGTGGGAGAGCTCCTGGAGGGGTAGTTCTCTGCAGCAGGTGTGTGCCTGGACCATGCATGGAGTATGGAGTGAATGAGGGCCCCCAGTGAACTGGAGACCACATTGTTGGGAGAGCACCTGGAGGGGTGGTTCTCTGCAGCAGGTGTGTGCACCGAGGCCATGCATGGAGTGAATGAGGGCCCCCAGTGAACTGGAGACCACATTGTTGGGAGAGCTCCTGGAGGGGTGGTTCTCTGCAGCAGGCGTGTGCCTGGGCCATGCATGGAGTGAATGAGGGCCCCCAGTGAACTGGAAACCACATTGTTGGGAGAGCACCTGGAGGGGTGGTTCTCTGCAGCAGGTGTGTGCCTGGGCCATGCATGGAGTGAATGAGGGCCCCCAGTGAACTGGAGACCACATTGGTGGGAGACCACCTGGAAGGGTGGTTCTCTGCAGCAGGTGTGTGCCTGGGCCATGCATGGAGTGAATGAGGGCCCCCAGTGAACTGGAGACCACATTGGTGGGAGAGCTCCTGGAGGGGTAGTTCTCTGCAGCAGGTGTGTGCCTGGACCATGCATGGAGTATGGAGTGAATGAGGGCCCCCAGTGAACTGGAGACCACATTGTTGGGAGAGCACCTGGAGGGGTGGTTCTCTGCAGCAGGTGTGTGCACCGAGGCCATGCATGGAGTGAATGAGGGCCCCCAGTGAACTGGAGACCACATTGTTGGGAGAGCTCCTGGAGGGGTGGTTCTCTGCAGCAGGCGTGTGCCTGGGCCATGCATGGAGTGAATGAGGGCCCCCAGTGAACTGGAAACCACATTGTTGGGAGAGCACCTGGAGGGGTGGTTCTCTGCAGCAGGTGTGTGCCTGGGCCATGCATGGAGTGAATGAGGGCCCCCAGTGAACTGGAGACCACATTGTTGGGAGAGCACCTGGAAGGGTGGTTCTCTGCAGCAGGTGTGTGCCTGGGCCATGCATGGAGTGAATGAGGGCCCCCAGTGAACTGGAGACCACATTGTTGGGAGAGCACCTGGAGGGGTGGTTCTCTGCAGCAGGTGTGTGCACCGAGGCCATGCATGGAGTGAATGAGGGCCCCCAGTGAACTGGAGACCACATTGTTGGGAGAGCTCCTGGAGGGGTGGTTCTCTGCAGCAGGCGTGTGCCTGGGCCATGCATGGAGTGAATGAGGGCCCCCAGTGAACTGGAAACCACATTGTTGGGAGAGCACCTGGAGGGGTGGTTCTCTGCAGCAGGTGTGTGCCTGGGCCATGCATGGAGTGAATGAGGGCCCCCAGTGAACTGGAGACCACATTGGTGGGAGACCACCTGGAAGGGTGGTTCTCTGCAGCAGGTGTGTGCCTGGGCCATGCATGGAGTGAATGAGGGCCCCCAGTGAACTGGAGACCACATTGGTGGGAGAGCTCCTGGAGGGGTAGTTCTCTGCAGCAGGTGTGTGCCTGGACCATGCATGGAGTATGGAGTGAATGAGGGCCCCCAGTGAACTGGAGACCACATTGTTGGGAGAGCACCTGGAGGGGTGGTTCTCTGCAGCAGGTGTGTGCACCGAGGCCATGCATGGAGTGAATGAGGGCCCCCAGTGAACTGGAGACCACATTGTTGGGAGAGCTCCTGGAGGGGTGGTTCTCTGCAGCAGGCGTGTGCCTGGGCCATGCATGGAGTGAATGAGGGCCCCCAGTGAACTGGAAACCACATTGTTGGGAGAGCTCCTGGAGGGGTGGTTCTCTGCAGCAGGCGTGTGCCTGGGCCATGCATGGAGTGAATGAGGGCCCCCAGTGAACTGGAAACCACATTGTTGGGAGAGCACCTGGAGGGGTGGTTCTCTGCAGCAGGTGTGTGCCTGGGCCATGCATGGAGTGAATGAGGGCCCCCAGTGAACTGGAGACCACATTGTTGGGAGAGCACCTGGAGGGGTGGTTCTCTGCAGTAGGTGTGTGCACCGAGGCCATGCATGGAGTGAATGAGGGCCCCCAGTGAACTGGAGACCACATTGTTGGGAGAGCTCCTGGAGGGGTGGTTCTCTGCAGCAGGCGTGTGCCTGGGCCATGCATGGAGTGAATGAGGGCCCCCAGTGAACTGGAAACCACATTGTTGGGAGAGCACCTGGAGGGGTGGTTCTCTGCAGCAGGTGTGTGCCTGGGCCATGCATGGAGTGAATGAGGGCCCCCAGTGAACTGGAGACCACATTGTTGGGAGACCACCTGGAAGGGTGGTTCTCTGCAGCAGGTGTGTGCCTGGGCCATGCATGGAGTGAATGAGGGCCCCCAGTGAACTGGAGACCACATTGGTGGGAGAGCTCCTGGAGGGGTAGTTCTCTGCAGCAGGTGTGTGCCTGGACCATGCATGGAGTATGGAGTGAATGAGGGCCCCCAGTGAACTGGAGACCACATTGTTGGGAGACCACCTGGAGGGGTGGTTCTCTGCAGCAGGCGTGTGCCTGGGCCATGCATGGAGTGAATGAGGGCCCCCAGTGAACTGGAAACCACATTGTTGGGAGAGCACCTGGAGGGGTGGTTCTCTGCAGCAGGTGTGTGCCTGGGCCATGCATGGAGTGAATGAGGGCCCCCAGTGAACTGGAGACCACATTGTTGGGAGACCACCTGGAAGGGTGGTTCTCTGCAGCAGGTGTGTGCCTGGGCCATGCATGGAGTGAATGAGGGCCCCCAGTGAACTGGAGACCACATTGGTGGGAGAGCTCCTGGAGGGGTAGTTCTCTGCAGCAGGTGTGTGCCTGGACCATGCATGGAGTATGGAGTGAATGAGGGCCCCCAGTGAACTGGAGACCACATTGGTGGGAGAGCTCCTGGAGGGGTAGTTCTCTGCAGCAGGTGTGTGCCTGGACCATGCATGGAGTATGGAGTGAATGAGGGCCCCCAGTGAACTGGAGACCACATTGTTGGGAGACCACCTGGAGGGGTAGTTCTCTGCAGCAGGTGTGTGCCTGGGCCATGCATGGAGTGAATGAGGGCCCCCAGTGAACTGGAAACCACATTGTTGGGAGAGCACCTGGAGGGGTGGTTCTCTGCAGCAGGTGTGTGCCTGGGCCATGCATGGAGTGAATGAGGGCCCCCAGTGAACTGGAGACCACATTGTTGGGAGACCACCTGGAAGGGTGGTTCTCTGCAGCAGGTGTGTGCCTGGGCCATGCATGGAGTGAATGAGGGCCCCCAGTGAACTGGAGACCACATTGTTGGGAGACCACCTGGAAGGGTGGTTCTCTGCAGCAGGTGTGTGCCTGGGCCATGCATGGAGTGAATGAGGGCCCCCAGTGAACTGGAGACCACATTGTTGGGAGACCACCTGGAAGGGTGGTTCTCTGCAGCAGGTGTGTGCCTGGGCCATGCATGGAGTGAATGAGGGCCCCCAGTGAACTGGAGACCACATTGGTGGGAGAGCTCCTGGAGGGGTAGTTCTCTGCAGCAGGTGTGTGCCTGGACCATGCATGGAGTATGGAGTGAATGAGGGCCCCCAGTGAACTGGAGACCACATTGGTGGGAGAGCTCCTGGAGGGGTAGTTCTCTGCAGCAGGTGTGTGCCTGGACCATGCATGGAGTATGGAGTGAATGAGGGCCCCCAGTGAACTGGAGACCACATTGTTGGGAGACCACCTGGAGGGGTGGTTCTCTGCAGCAGGTGTGTGCCTGGGCCATGCATGGAGTGAATGAGGGCCCCCAGTGAACTGGAGACCACATTGTTGGGAGACCACCTGGGGGGGTGGTTCTCTGCAACAGGTGTGTGCCTGGGCCATGCATGGAGTGAATGAGGGCCCCCAGTGAACTGGAGACCACATTGTTGGGAGACCATCTGGAAGGGTGGTTCTCTGCAGCAGGTGTGTGCCTGGGCCATGCATGGAGTGAATGAGGGCCCCCAGTGAACTGGAGACCACATTGTTGGGAGAGCTCCTGGAGGGGTGGTTCTCTGCAGCAGGCGTGTGCCTGGGCCATGCATGGAGTGAATGAGGGCCCCCAGTGAACTGGAAACCACATTGTTGGGAGAGCACCTGGAGGGGTGGTTCTCTGCAGCAGGTGTGTGCACCGAGGCCATGCATGGAGTGAATGAGGGCCCCCAGTGAACTGGAGACCACATTGGTGGGAGAGCTCCTGGAGGGGTGGTTCTCTGCAGCAGGTGTGTGCCTGGACCATGCATGGAGTGAATGAGGGCCCCCAGTGAACTGGAGACCACATTGGTGGGAGAGCTCCTGGAGGGGTGGTTCTCTGCAGCAGGTGTGTGCCTGGACCATGCATGGAGTATGGAGTGAATGAGGGCCCCCAGTGAACTAGAGACCACATTGTTGGGAGAGCTCCTGGAGGGGTGGTTCTCTGCAGCAGGTGTGTGCCTGGACCATGCATGGAGTGAATGAGGGCCCCCAGTGAACTGGAGACCACATTGTTGGGAGACCACCTGAAGGGGTGGTTCTCTGCAGCAGGTGTGTGCCTGGGCCATGCATGGAGTGAATGAGGGCCCCCAGTGAACTGGAGACCACATTGGTGGGAGAGCTCCTGGAGGGGTGGTTCTCTGCAGCAGGTGTGTGCCTGGACCATGCATGGAGTATGGAGTGAATGAGGGCCCCCAGTGAACTGGAGACCACATTGGTGGGAGAGCTCCTGGAGGGGTAGTTCTCTGCAGCAGGTGTGTGCCTGGACCATGCATGGAGTGAATGAGGGCCCCCAGTGAACTGGAGACCACATTGGTGGGAGAGCTCCTGGAGGGGTGGTTCTCTGCAGCAGGTGTGTGCCTGGACCATGCATGGAGTGAATGAGGGCCCCCAGTGAACTGGAGACCACATTGGTGGGAGAGCTCCTGGAGGGGTGGTTCTCTGCAGCAGGTGTGTGCCTGGACCATGCATGGAGTGAATGAGGGCCCCCAGTGAACTGGAGACCACATTGGTGGGAGAGCTCCTGGAGGGGTGGTTCTCTGCAGCAGGTGTGTGCCTGGACCATGCATGGAGTATGGAGTGAATGAGGGCCCCCAGTGAACTGGAGACCACATTGGTGGGAGAGCTCCTGGAGGGGTAGTTCTCTGCAGCAGGTGTGTGCCTGGACCATGCATGGAGTGAATGAGGGCCCCCAGTGAACTGGAGACCACATTGGTGGGAGAGCTCCTGGAGGGGTGGTTCTCTGCAGCAGGCGTGTGCCTGGGCCATGCATGGAGTGAATGAGGGCCCCCAGTGAACTGGAGACCACATTGGTGGGAGAGCTCCTGGAGGGGTAGTTCTCTGCAGCAGGTGTGTGCCTGGACCATGCATGGAGTGAATGAGGGCCCCCAGTGAACTGGAGACCACATTGGTGGGAGAGCTCCTGGAGGGGTGGTTCTCTGCAGCAGGTGTGTGCCTGGACCATGCATGGAGTGAATGAGGGCCCCCAGTGAACTGGAGACCACATTGGTGGGAGAGCTCCTGGAGGGGTGGTTCTCTGCAGCAGGTGTGTGCCTGGACCATGCATGGAGTGAATGAGGGCCCCCAGTGAACTGGAGACCACATTGGTGGGAGAGCTCCTGGAGGGGTGGTTCTCTGCAGCAGGTGTGTGCCTGGACCATGCATGGAGTGAATGAGGGCCCCCAGTGAACTGGAGACCACATTGGTGGGAGAGCTCCTGGAGGGGTGGTTCTCTGCAGCAGGTGTGTGCCTGGACCATGCATGGAGTGAATGAGGGCCCCCAGTGAACTGGAGACCACATTGGTGGGAGAGCTCCTGGAGGGGTGGTTCTCTGCAGCAGGTGTGTGCCTGGACCATGCATGGAGTATGGAGTGAATGAGGGCCCCCAGTGAACTAGAGACCACATTGTTGGGAGAGCTCCTGGAGGGGTGGTTCTCTGCAGCAGGTGTGTGCCTGGGCCATGCATGGAGTGAATGAGGGCCCCCAGTGAACTGGAGACCACATTGGTGGGAGAGCTCCTGGAGGGGTGGTTCTCTGCAGCAGGTGTGTGCCTGGGCCATGCATGGAGTGAATGAGGGCCCCCAGTGAACTGGAGACCACATTGGTGGGAGAGCTCCTGGAGGGGTAGTTCTCTGCAGCAGGTGTGTGCCTGGACCATGCATGGAGTATGGAGTGAATGAGGGCCCCCAGTGAACTGGAGACCACATTGTTGGGAGAGCTCCTGGAGGGGTGGTTCTCTGCAGCAGGCGTGTGCCTGGGCCATGCATGGAGTGAATGAGGGCCCCCAGTGAACTGGAAACCACATTGTTGGGAGAGCACCTGGAGGGGTGGTTCTCTGCAGCAGGCGTGTGCCTGGGCCATGCATGGAGTGAATGAGGGCCCCCAGTGAACTGGAGACCACATTGGTGGGAGACCACCTGGAAGGGTGGTTCTCTGCAGCAGGTGTGTGCCTGGACCATGCATGGAGTGAATGAGGGCCCCCAGTGAACTGGAGACCAAATTGGTGGGAGAGCTCCTGGAGGGGTGGTTCTCTGCAGCAGGTGTGTGCCTGGGCCATGCATGGAGTGAATGAGGGCCCCCAGTGAACTGGAGACCACATTGTTGGGAGACCACCTGAAGGGGTGGTTCTCTGCAGCAGGTGTGTGCCTGGGCCATGCATGGAGTGAATGAGGGCCCCCAGTGAACTGGAGACCACATTGGTGGGAGAGCTCCTGGAGGGGTGGTTCTCTGCAGCAGGTGTGTGCCTGGACCATGCATGGAGTGAATGAGGGCCCCCAGTGAACTGGAGACCACATTGTTGGGAGACCACCTGAAGGGGTGGTTCTCTGCAGCAGGTGTGTGCACCGAGGCCATGCATGGAGTGAATGAGGGCCCCCAGTGAACTGGAGACCACATTGTTGGGAGAGCTCCTGGAGGGGTGGTTCTCTGCAGCAGGTGTGTGCCTGGACCATGCATGGAGTGAATGAGGGCCCCCAGTGAACTGGAGACCACATTGGTGGGAGAGCTCCTGGAGGGGTGGTTCTCTGCAGCAGGTGTGTGCCTGGGCCATGCATGGAGTGAATGAGGGCCCCCAGTGAACTGGAGACCACATTGTTGGGAGACCACCTGAAGGGGTGGTTCTCTGCAGCAGGTGTGTGCCTGGGCCATGCATGGAGTGAATGAGGGCCCCCAGTGAACTGGAGACCACATTGGTGGGAGAGCTCCTGGAGGGGTGGTTCTCTGCAGCAGGTGTGTGCCTGGGCCATGCATGGAGTGAATGAGGGCCCCCAGTGAACTGGAGACCACATTGGTGGGAGAGCTCCTGGAGGGGTAGTTCTCTGCAGCAGGTGTGTGCCTGGACCATGCATGGAGTGAGTGAGGGCCCCCAGTGAACTGGAGACCACATTGTTGGGAGAGCTCCTGGAGGGGTGGTTCTCTGCAGCAGGCGTGTGCCTGGGCCATGCATGGAGTGAATGAGGGCCCCCAGTGAACTGGAAACCACATTGTTGGGAGAGCACCTGGAGGGGTGGTTCTCTGCAGCAGGCGTGTGCCTGGGCCATGCATGGAGTGAATGAGGGCCCCCAGTGAACTGGAGACCACATTGGTGGGAGACCACCTGGAAGGGTGGTTCTCTGCAGCAGGCGTGTGCCTGGACCATGCATGGAGTGAATGAGGGCCCCCAGTGAACTGGAGACCACATTGGTGGGAGAGCTCCTGGAGGGGTGGTTCTCTGCAGCAGGTGTGTGCCTGGGCCATGCATGGAGTGAATGAGGGCCCCCAGTGAACTGGAGACCACATTGTTGGGAGACCACCTGAAGGGGTGGTTCTCTGCAGCAGGTGTGTGCCTGGAACATGCATGGAGTATGGAGTGAATGAGGGCCCCCAGTGAACTGGAGACCACATTGGTGGGAGAGCTCCTGGAGGGGTAGTTCTCTGCAGCAGGTGTGTGCCTGGAACATGCATGGAGTATGGAGTGAATGAGGGCCCCCAGTGAACTGGAGACCACATTGGTGGGAGAGCTCCTGGAGGGGTAGTTCTCTGCAGCAGGTGTGTGCCTGGAACATGCATGGAGTATGGAGTGAATGAGGGCCCCCAGTGAACTGGAGACCACATTGGTGGGAGAGCTCCTGGAGGGGTGGTTCTCTGCAGCAGGTGTGTGTGTGCCTGGACCATGCATGGAGTATGGAGTGAATGAGGGCCCCCAGTGAACTGGAGACCACATTGGTGGGAGAGCTCCTGGAGGGGTGGTTCTCTGCAGCAGGTGTGTGTGTGCCTGGACCATGCATGGAGTATGGAGTGAATGAGGGCCCCCAGTGAACTGGAGACCACATTGGTGGGAGAGCTCCTGGAGGGGTGGTTCTCTGCAGCAGGTGTGTGCCTGGACCATGCATGGAGTATGGAGTGAATGAGGGCCCCCAGTGAACTGGAGACCACATTGGTGGGAGAGCTCCTGGAGGGGTGGTTCTCTGCAGCAGGTGTGTGTGTGCCTGGACCATGCATGGAGTATGGAGTGAATGAGGGCCCCCAGTGAACTGGAGACCACATTGGTGGGAGAGCTCCTGGAGGGGTGGTTCTCTGCAGCAGGTGTGTGTGTGCCTGGACCATGCATGGAGTATGGAGTGAATGAGGTATCTGCTGAGGACTTGTCGAGGAAATTCTGCGCATGGCACCTGTGATGACACTGGGGCTATCAGATAAATCCTGTTTGAACAAAGGACCCCCCCCAGGCGGTACAGATGAAAAAACCTAAAAACATGCCTTCTAAAAACTCCAAAAAGCAAGGCGCACGAAGTTTTATCAAAACATGATTTGCAGAGACAGCAGTTAAGGCTGCCTTCTCTCATCTGGATTGGGCCGGGCGTGGATTGTGGACACAGGACTGGCTCCCAGTCAGCACACGAGGTCCTTCCCTCCTTCTCCAAAGGGTGTGCAGAGAGAGGAGGAAGGGTGGGCGGTCAGTCAGTAGCCGCGGAGACAGCAATGGCCGTCCCTAGGATTCTCCTGGGGTGTCCTGCAGCACCTCTGAGTCCTTCCAGGCAGCCCGTAGGCTCAGAACAAGGGGCCGTACCCACTGGCATCTTAGGGTCCGGCGACGTCGATCCAGACTGGACCAAGTGGGGATCTACCTAAGGTCCAGACTGGTCATGGATACCTTACTCGAGGAATAGGACAGTTTGAGATACTTGGGTTATGGGTTACTGCCATTTAATAGGAATCCTTGGCAGGAGGAGAGTCAGCCAAGGGGGCCTCCACAGGATAGTAGTGGGAAGCCCCCATTGCAGCCGGGGCAAGTCCTGACCCGGAAGAGAAAGATCGGGGCCTCGGAAGAAAGCCGGGACACTGGCCCTGGCTCGTGGCCTCCTCCTCGGCTTAGACTGGAGGCCACTAGGCATGTGAGCAGGGGGGCCGGGCTGGCTCTCCGGGGCCTCATTTCATTCCAGGGGCCACATTCATCTTTTCAATAACCTTTCCCTGTCTTGCATATGTAGGAGCCATACAGTTATCAATATGCATGAAACTGCTGAAGTTGCAGCCGGCCTTTGACGGCCATGAGGCTGTCCAGGGCGAGAATGGTCGCCCCTATGGACTATGGTCTCTCTGCTGATTATGGTAGTGATACTGGCCACCCACATCAGACTTGTGAGAAATATGGCTGTGAATGCACTGGTGATAAGTATCTCTTGGCATCGGGGCATGGGGGCCATTACAGAGGTGGCTGAATTGGTTTCTTCTTGTGTTGCAGACTGGCATCATTCTACTCCCTCGGGTCATGTTTTGGTGTCAGGAGATCTACCCTCAGACTGTGTTTCGGCCATGGGTCTGAATGAAGTATCTCCAAGAAATGAGAAGAGTGTGGGTGGCCTGTTTTACAGGTATGGGGCTTTCACCTCTTAATGGGGCGGTTACAGGGGATATTCCCCCCTCTACCATTGATACCATCTTTGTGGGGCATTGGTTGATGGACAACTGCTGCCGCTTTGAGGTTCAGAGGACAGAGCTTAGTGAAATGCGGACTGACTTTACGTCTGAGAACTTCCGAGAGCTTTGTGGCCAGCGTAATTGCCCACAATATCACGAGGGCTGGCAATAGGAAACCGCGCTCTTCTACTCGCTGACATATATATAACAGTCAGGTGGAGAACTGAGACGCCTACTCAGGCAAATGAAAAAAGGTTCTCATCTATCTGACCAGTCGAAACAGGTTAACACGAAGAAAGTACATCAGGGGTATAAAAATTGGCTCTGTTCATCTAGAGTTCACCGTCTTCAATTGGACTGCTGTTAGGCAGAAACGTGTGCAGTTCCCTCTGGGACCACTGCAAAAGATTTAGGACTACAGGTGTTTGGCAGTAAACCCACTTGGTAGCAGTCTGTACCACACAGATTCACTTGGTAGCTGTGGCTGAGCAGTCAGACTTCCCTCAAGAAGAGTTAGGCAGTATACAGAGTGTTCACAATAGGTCAAGAGCACACGATAGAACAAGTAAACACTGACCAGGGCTTGGTGTAAAAGAGATATAATTATTTATTTAAAACCACATCTAGAAAAACACAGGCACTAATAGTAAGCAATTCAAAAACACGGTCACTAAAAGATATATACTCCCTTAAAAGAATATTAGACAAGTCGTAAGTAAAGCCCCACTTATTTTCAGACAGCGGTGAGCGCTTAACGTAGATGGCGCTCTAATAGTTTGTTTTAAAAAGGGAGAGAAAAGCAGAGAACAAGTTGAAACAGATCCCAAGGCTTTTACGAGAACATAACAAGAGAGGAGGCAAAGTAAAACCGTGAATTCAGATTCAGTAGGCTGGATCCGCTTTAAGAGGATCGAAACGAAATGTGTCCAAGGTCACAGGGTTGCAGTGCACAAAAGTCTTGAAAGGGTTCAAAAAGGAGTTGGACCAAAGAAAGGGACCAGTTAGAGGGTCAAGGCGGCCAGCCCAGTCCAGAAGGTTAAGGAGTTATTATTACCTTGTAGCAATCTTTAGAAAGGGATTCCTGGCGGACACGGTACCTTAAAGTGGTGAGAACGCTCCAGCGGGGGCAGTTGTTCCTGGCTGCGGGTGCAAGTCGGTGCTTCGTCCGGGGGAAGAGAGGATCTCGTCGTGGAGGAAGACAGGGGCCCGTTGCACTGCCAGGGAAGAAACCAGCCGCGGAGTTTCTCAGGTACAAGGAGTGGTCCGCTGATTCGCGGGTCAGTGGTGAGTGGCTATCCGGCCGCCGGGGTGCTTGGCACGGGCAGTTCGACCACAAACCAGGCTGGGGTGCGAAGAAAGAAAGGAAAACTGGTTGTGCCCACCAGTCAGGGGAAGAAGCCTCTCCAGCCGGGAGATCTTCTCTGTCGTCGGGAAGTGGTGAGCCGGTTCTGCAGGGCTTCACCGGTGGTGTCGTCGTGGTAGGTCGGCTCAGCTTCTCCCTCGTCGGATTCTCAGGTCCTGTGGCGACTTCTGAAGTTCCAGTCCCCAAAGCCCTGCTTTTATGCAGAAAACCCCCATTCACTCAGCCTAGCTGTCACTCAAACATGCTAAGTGGTGAGCCGGCCGGCTCAACACTTGGGTCAATCACACAAGAGTGCGACCTGAGTTACCAAGGTAACTCTGTCCAGGGTGCCTAAACCCCCTCCCACACTCCCTGTGGTACCCAGACAGAGTGGCACCACTTTTGGAGGCTTCTGTGGAGAAGCCCGACAAAAAGTGGAACAAAGGGCTCGACTTGGGTTGGAGTCACAGAAGAGAACACAAACGCCATTTTAGAATCGATTCTTGGCAAAAAATACCAACCGGAGAATTAATATTAATTAAATAAACCGGCGGTATGTTCGAGATTATGAGAATTAAATAATTAAAGTTGGTAGCCTCGAACAATGGGAAAATCCCATAGGAAAATATTCGCGGTCGAATATAAAAAGTAGTTTCCACTGCCACCAGCCAAAACTCAATCAGGGGGGACAGAGACGTGCCCCCGCGACTAACAGACCCCGGGGCAATCGAATTGCCCCGACCAGTACATCCACAATATGATGGTTTGTACTGGTTTCTGTTAATAATTTGGGACTAGTAAAGCCAATGGTGACTTTACATGCCATGCCCTGGGAGACAGTAGTCAGTCCCAGGGTATGGAGTCTATGGTGGGGTGTCACTATGACACCCCTGTGTCACTGCACGGAGGGTGCTGTGTAACACACACAGTAAAAACACATGAGACCCTATGGAGTAAAGGACCCCATAGCCCATAAAACACATCACCAGTCAAAAGAATGCCATAAATCATGTCCAAGAGTGGGAGGAAAAGAGTCTCACTCTTGGCAGGAGATAAAAAACAAACTCCAGAAATCCAGCAAAGCTGCTGGGGGACCCACTAGGTTAGGAAATTCAGCCTAAAGAGAGTATTCTCCCTAACACTCGCCCCCCCTCCCCCAGACTAAGGGACAGGAGGATTTAATCCACTCCTGGATGAATCTCATAACTCTAGTCGATGACATACATCCTAGAGAGACCATCAGCATTTTGATGGTGACACCCTGACCTGTGCTCAATGGTGAAATCAAAGCCTTGTAGGCAGATTGACCATCTCAATAGTTTTGGATTTTCCCCTTTCATTTGCATTAACCATCTCAAGGGTTGGTGGTCAGTCTGAATGACAAAAGTAGATCCATACAAGTATGGTCTAAACTTCTTCAGTGCCCACACAATAGAAAAGCATTCTCTTTCAATTGTTGCCCACCTTGTCTCAGGATCCTTCAGCTTACGGCTGATGAAGCAAATGGGTTGCTCCCTACCTTTCCCATCCAGTTGACTGAGGACTGCACCTATTCCTACATTGGAAGCATCTGTTTGCACAATGAAAGTTTGGTGGTAGTCAAGAGCTCTGAGTACTGGGGCTTGGCAAAGAGCCTTTTTCAGGGTTTCAAAGGCCTGATTGCATTCCTCATTCCATCTAACCTTTTTTGGGAATTTAGGAGAGGAGATGACATTCAGTGGAGAAGCTATAGACCCATAGTTCTCAATGAAATTCCTGTAATACCCAGTGAGACCTAAGAAGGCTCTCACCTGGGTCTGAGTAGTAGGTGTTGTCCAATTTTGCACAGCTTCAATCTTACTGGGCAAAGGCCTTATTTCTCCACCTCCTACCTCATGTCCAAGATAGACTACCTTACTCTGTCCAATTTGGCATTTACTCGCCTTTATGGTCAGATTGGCTCGTCCAAGAGCCTGCAAAACATCTCTTAGCTGGGTTGCATGTTCTTCCCAGGAATTGCTGATCACTGCTATGTCATCCAAGTATGCCATGCAGAAGTCCTCCATCCCATTCAGAACCTGGTTTACCATCCTTTCAAACGTAGCAGGTGCATTTTTCAATCCAAAAGGCATTACCATAAACTGGTATAAGCCAACTGGGGTAGAAAATGCAGTTTTCTCCTTGGCATGGTCTGTCAGGGCTATTTGCCAATAGTCTGACGTCAAGTCAAATGTGCTGAGGAACATGGCTGCACCAAGTCTATCCACCAACTCATCTGTCCTTGGCAAAGGGTGGGCATCAGTCTTAGTGACTGCATTAAGAGCTCTGTAGACCACACAGAATCTAAGTTCTTTAGATCCTGCCTTTGGTACTAACACAACTGGGCTAGACCATGGGCTAGTAGAGGGCTCTATTACCCCGAGATCAAGCATCTTGTTGACCTCACCTTTGATGTGGGTTCTTACATTTTCTGACATTCGATATCCTCTGCTTTTGACTAGCAGACAGTCACCAGTAAGTATGTCATGCTGTCCCCAAGGGGTCAAGCCTGGTGAAAGTGAGAACAGAGAGGCAAACTGATTCAACATAGATTTGCACTCTTCCTGTTGCTCAGGTGTCAGATTTGAAGAGAGATTTACTCCTTCAATCTTTTCGTCCAAAGGTAAGCCTCTGAGGAGATCAGGAAGAGCTTCACTCTCTTCTTCTTCCTCTGATGATGCTAGAAGCAAAGCTCCTACATCAGGTCTGGAGACATACGCTTTTAGTCTGTTGGTGTGGAAGACTGTTGGAGCCTCCTTGGGGTTGCCCAAGTCCACCAGATAGTTGACCTCTCCAAGTTTACCCACAACTTTGAAGGGTCCCATCCATTTGTCTTGCAAGGCCCTCTGCCATGTTGGAATCATAACGAGAACTAGCTGGTCTTGAGTAAACTCAACCATGTTAGCCTTTTGGTCATGCCAGTGCTTGACCAATGCTTGTCCAGCTTTCAAGTTATCACTTGCTTCTGCCATCATTTGTGACATTCTCCTGTAGAGACCTATCACATAGTCAGTCACTCTGACCGGCTTGGGGGAAGGAGCACTCTCCAACCCCTCCTTAATCAGGGCCAATGGACCTCTGACGGGATGACCATAGAGAAGCTCAAAGGGAGAATAACCTACTCCCTCCTGAGGGACTTCTCTATAAGCAAAGAGAAGGCATGGCAGTAGAAGGTCCCACTTCCGTTTAAGGGGTTCCTCTAAAGCACCTATCATGCTCTTCATGGTTCGGTTGAACCTTTCTACCAACCCATTGGTTTGTGGGTGGTAAGCTGTTGAGAACTTGTAAGTAACGCCACAGGTTTTCCACATGGCGTTCATGTAGTGGGACATAAAATTTGACCCCCTGTCAGAGATTACTTCCTTAGGAAACCCAACCCTGGTAAAAATACCAAGGAGGGCCTTAGCCACAGCTGGAGCTGTAACAGTCCTCATAGGTATTGCCTCAGGGTACCTAGTAGCATGGTCTACTACAACAAGGATAAACCTGTTGCCTGAGGAGGTCGGAGGATCAAGGGGACCAACAATGTCAATCCCTACCCTCTCAAATGGGACTCCCACAACTGGGAGAGGCACTAAAGGTGCCACATTCTTGGAGCCAACCTTACCAGAAGTCTGGCAGGTGTGGCAGCTTCTGCAGTATTTATCTACTTCGGCCCCCATCTTTGGCCAATAGAAGTAGAGTGAGAGTTTTTCTTAAGAGTCTAATTCTACCACACAGGGTTGTACCACCCTCTCAGCCTCAGCTGGAGGGGGAGTTACTGGTGTAACTTTGGACAACCGAGGAGAAGTCCTTGTTGGCTGCACTGAAGTGCTGGCTGCTGGTTTCGGTATTGAAGTTTTAGGTTTCCCTTTCGCTTCTGATTTCTTTGAGACAGCAGCTGACAATTCCAGTAGAGCAGGAGTGATATCCTTCTTCATCATCTCCTCGGGAGTACCTCTCATGGTTCTCTCCCTTGCAGGTCTGGTTAGCTCCTGTAACCGTTTACTAGGAGGTCTTGGGGTATGTGACACTACTCCAAGAGTTTTCAAGTCATTACCCAGCAGAACCCTTCCTGGCACCTCACTTTGTATGCTGACAGGTATCTTCACAGTCATGTCATTACACTGGATGAGAACTGGTAATTGGGGAAGCATCTGCACAGGCCCTCCAGCTAACTTGGTGAGGCGTTTGGGTGCCTTAGCAACATCCTCAGCCTGAAAAAATGATTTGTCCACCACAGTTTTGCTGGCCCCAGTGTCCCTAATGGCAGGAGTCTCCTGACCATTCACCTGGACACTGTCCTTATAATACTCTTTAGTATTATCTGGGATAGAATTATAGACATCTAAGTTCTGTTGTTCCCACAGGCCCAGAGACACTAAAGAAACACTGTCTGAGACTATGGCACCTTCAACTACATGCAAATCTAGCACACACGCCACCTTCTACTGTATTTGAATCCAGCACACACATGGCACCTTCTACTACATGCAAATCCAGCACACACATGCCACCTTCTAATACATGCAAATCCAGCACACACATGGCACCTTCTACTACATGCAAATCCAGCACACACATGGCACCTTCTACTACATGCAAATCCAGCACATACATGGCACCTTCTACTGCATTTGAATCCAGCACACACATGGCACCTTCAACTACATGCGAATCCATCACGCACATGGCACCTTCTACTGCATGCGAATCCAGCACACACATGCAACCTTCTACTGCATTTGAATCCAGCACACACATGGCACCTTCAACTGCATTTGAATCCAGCACACACGGCACCTTCAACTACATGCAAATCTAGTACACACGCCACCTTCTACTGCATGCGAATCCAGCACACACATGGCACCTTCTACTACATGTGAATCCAGCACACACGCCACCTTCTACTGCATTTGAATCTAGCACACACATGGCACCTTCAACTACATGTGAATCTAGCACACACATGGCACCTTCTACTGCATGTGAATCCAGCACACACATGGCACCTTCAACTACATGCGAATCTAGCACACACGCCACCTTCTACTGCATTTGAATCCAGCACACACATGGCACCTTCTACTACATGCAAATCCAGCACACACATGCCACCTTCTACTACATGCAAATCCAGCACACACATGGCACCTTCTACTACGTGCAAATCCAGCACACAGATGGCACCTTCTACTACATGCAAATCCAGCACACACATGGCACCTTCTACTGCATTTCAATCCAGCACACACATGGCACCTTCTACTACATGCAAATCCAGCACACACATGGCACCTTCAACTGCATTTGAATCCAGCACACACATGGCACCTTCTACTGCATTTGAATCCAGCACACACATGGCACCTTCTACTACATGTGAATCTAGCACACACGCCACCTTCTACTGCATGCAAATCCAGCACACACATGGCACCTTCTACTACATGCAAATCCAGCACACACATGCCACCTTCTACTGCATGTGAATCCAGCACACACATGGCACCTTCAACTACATGGGAATCTAGCACACACGCCACCTTCTACTACATGCAAATCCAGCACACACATGGCACCTTCAACTGCATTTGAATCCAGCACACACATGGCACCTTCTACTGCATGCGAATCCAGCACACACATGGCACCTTCTACTGCATGCGAATCCAGCACACACATGGCACCTTCTACTACATGCAAATCCAGCACACACATGGCACCTTCAACTACATGTGAATCCAGCACACACATGGCACCTTCTACTGCATGCAAATCCAGTACACACATGCCACCTTCTACTGCATTTGAATTCAGCACACACATGGCACCTTCAACTGCATTTGAATCCAGCACACACATGGCACCTTCAACTACATGCGAATCTAGCACACACGCCACCTTCTACTGCATGCAAATCCAGCACACACATGGCACCTTCTACTATATGCGAATCCAGCACACACGCCACCTTCTACTGCATTTGAATCCAGCACACACATGGGACCTTCAACTACATGCAAATCTAGCACACACACGGCACCTTCTACTGCATTTGAATCCAGCACACACATGGGACCTTCAACTACATGCAAATCTAGCACACACACGGCACCTTCTACTGCATGTAAATCCAGCACAAACATGGCACCTTCAACTACATGCAAATCTAGCACACACGCCACCTTCTACTGCATTTGAATCCAGCACACACATGCCACCTTCTACTACATGCAAATCCAGCACACACATGGCACCTTCTACTACATGCAAATCCAGCACACACATGGCACCTTCTACTGCATTTGAATCCAGCTCACACATGGCACCTTCTACTACATGCGAATCCAGCACACACATGGCACCTTCAACTGCATTTGAATCCAGCACACACATGGCACCTTCTACTACATGCGAATCCAGCACACACATGGCACATTCTACTACATGCGAATCCAGCACACACATGGCACCTTCTACTGCATGCAAATCCTGCACACACATGGCACCTTCTACTACATGTGAATCCAGCACACACATGGCACCTTCTACTACATGCAAATCCAGCACAAACATGGCACCTTCTACTACATGCGAATCCAGCACACACATGGCACCTTCTACTACATGCGAATCCAGCACACACATGGCACCTTCTACTGCATTTGAATCCAGCACACACATGGCACCTTCTCCTACATGCGAATCCAGCACACACATGGCACCTTCTACTACATGCAAATCCAGCACACACATGGCACCTTCTACTACATGCGAATCCAGCACACACATGGCACCTTCTACTAAATGCGAATCCAGCACACACATGGCACCTTCTACTACATGCAAATCCAGCACACACATGGCACCTTCTACTACATGCAAATCCAGCACACACATGGCACCTTCTACTGCATTTGAATCCAGCACACACATGGCACCTTCTACTACATGCGAATCCAGTACATACATGGCACCTTCTACTACATGCGAATCCAGCACACACATGGCACCTTCTACTACATGCGAATCCAGCCCACACATGGCACCTTCTACTACATGCAAATCCAGCACGCACATGGCACCTTCAACTGCATTTGAATCCAGAACACACATGGCACCTTCTACTGCATTTGAATCCAGCACACACATGGCACCTTCTACTACATGCGAATCTAGCACACACGCCACCTTCTACTGCATGCCAATCCAGCACACACATGGCACCTTCTACTACATGCAAATCCAGCACACACATGGCACCTTCTACTTCATGCAAATCCAGCACACACATGCCACCTTCTACTGCATGTGAATCCAGCACACACATGGCACCTTCAACTACATGGGAATCTAGCACACACGCCACCTTCTACTACATGCAAATCCAGCACACACATGGCAACTTCAACTGCATTTGAATCCAGCACACACATGGCACGTTCTACTGCATGTGAATCCAGCACACACATGGCACCTTCTACTACATGCAAATCCAGCTTCACATGGCACCTTCTACTGCATGCAAATCCAGCACACACATGGCACCTTCAACTAAATGTGAATCCAGCACACACATGGCACCTTCTACTACATGCGAATCCAGCACACACATGGCACCTTCAACTGCATTTGAATCCAGCACACACATGGCACCTTCAACTGCATTTGAATCCAGCACACACATGGCACCTTCAACTACATGCGAATCTAGCACACACGGCACCTTCTACTGCATGCGAATCCAGCACACACATGGCACCTTCTACTACATGCGAATCCAGCACACACGCCACCTTCTACTGCATTTGAATCCAGCACACACATGGCACCTTCAACTACATGCGAATCTAGCACACACATGGCACCTTCTACTGCATGTGAATCCAGCACACACATGGCACCTTCAACTACATGCGAATCTAGCACACACATGGCACCTTCTACCGCATTTGAATCCAGCACACACATGCCACCTTCTACTACATGCAAATCCAGCACACACATGGCACCTTCTACTACATGCAAATCCAGCACACACATGGCACCTTCTACTGCATTTGAATCCAGCACACACATGGCACCTTCTACTACATGCGAATCCAGCACACACATGGCACCTTCTACTACATTTGAATCCAGCACACACATGGCACCTTCTACTACATGCGAATCCAGCACACACATGGCACCTTCATGCGAATCCAGCACCCACATGGCACCTTCTACTACATGCGAATACAGCACCCACATGGCACCTTCTACTACATGCGAATCCAGCACACACATGGCACCTTATACTACATGCGAATCCAGCACACACATGGCACCTTCTACTACATTTCAATCCAGCACACACATGGCACCTTCTACTACATGCAAATCCAGCACACACATGGCACCTTCTACTGCATTTGAATCCAGCACACACATGGCACCTTCTACTACATGCAAATACAGCACACACATGGCACCTTCTACTGCATTTGAATCCAGCACACACATGGCACCTTCTACTACATGCAAATCCAGCACACACATGGCACCTTCTACTGCATGTGAATGCAGCACACACGGCACCTTCTACTACATGCGAATCCAGGACACACATGGCACCTTCTACTACATGCGAATCCAGCACACACAGGCACCTTCTACTACATGCGAATTCAGCACACACATGGCACCTTCTACTACATGCGAATCCAGCACACACATGGCACCTCCTACTGCATTTGAATCCAGCACACACATGGCACCTTCAACTACATGCGAATCTAGCACACACACCACCTTCTACTGCATGCGAATCCAGCACACACATGGCACCTTCTACTACCTGCGAACCCACACACACGCCACCTTCTACTGCATTTGAATCCAGCACACACATGGAACCTTCTACTGCATTTGAATCCAGCACACACATGGCACCTTCTACTACATGCAAATCCAGCACACACATGGCACCTTCTACTGCATTTGAATCCAGCACACACACGGCACCTTCTACTACATGCAAATCCAGCACACACATGGCACCTTCTACTGCATTTGAATAAAGCACACACATGGCACCTTCTACTACATGCGAATCCAGCACACACATGGCACCTTCTACTACATGCAAATCCAGCACACACATGGCACCTTCAACTACATGCGAATCTAGCACACACGCGGCACCTTCTACTACATGCGAATCCAGCAGACACATGGCACCTTCTACTACATGCGAATCCAGCACACACGCCACCTTCTACTGCATTTGAATCCAGCACACACATGGCACCTTCTACTGCATGCGAATCCAGCACACACATGGCACCTTCTACTGCATTTGAATCCAGCACACACATGGCACCTTCTACTACATGCAAATCCAGCACACACATGGCACCTTCTACTACATGCGAATCCAGCACACACATGGCACCTTCTACTACATGCAAATCCAGCACACACATGGCACCTTCTACTGCATTTGAATCCAGCACACACATGGCACCTTCTACTACATGCGAATCCAGCACACACATGGCACCTTCTACTACATGCGAATCCAGCACACACATGGCACCTTCTACTACATGCAAATCCAGCACACACATGGCACCTTCTACTACATGCAAATCCAGCACACACATGGCACCTTCTACTGCATTTGAATACAGCACACACATGGCACCTTCTACTACATGCGAATCCAGCACACACATGGCACCTTCTACTGCATTTGAATCCAGCACACACATGGCAGCTTCTACTACATGCAAATCCAGCACACACATGGCACCTTCTACTGCATGTGAATCCAGCACACACGGCACCTTCTACTACATGCGAATCCAGCACACACATGGCACCTTCTACTACATGCGAATCCAGGACACACATGGCACCTTCTACTACATGCGAATCCAGCACACACAGGCACCTTCTACTACATGCGAATCCAGCACACACATGGCACCTTCTACTACATGCGAATCCAGCACACACATGGCACCTCCTACTGCATTTGAATCCAGCACACACATGGCACCTTAAACTACATGCAAATCTAGCACACACACCACCTTCTACTGCATGCGAATCCAGCACACACATGGCACCTTCTACTACCTTTGAACCCACACACACGCCACCTTCTACTGCATTTGAATCCAGCACACACATGGCACCTTCTACTACATGCGAATCCAGCACACACATGGCACCTTCTACTGCATTTGAATCCAGCACACACGGCACCTTCTACTACATGCAAATCCAGCACACACATGGCACCTTCTACTGCATTTGAATCCAGCACACACACGGCACCTTCTACTACATGCAAATCCAGCACACACATGGCACCTTCTACTGCATTTGAATCCAGCACACACACGGCACCTTCTACTACATGCAAATCCAGCACACACATGGCACCTTCTACTACATGCGAATCCAGCACACACATGGCACCTTCTACTACATGCAAATCCAGCACACACATGGCACCTTCAACTACATGCGAATCTAGCACACACGCGGCACCTTCTACTACATGCGAATCCAGCAGACACATGGCACCTTCTACTACATGCGAATCCAGCACACACGCCACCTTCTACTGCATTTGAATCCAGCACACACATACCACCTTCTACTACATGCGTATCCAGCACACACATGGCACCTTCTACTGCATTTGAATCCAGCACACACATGGCACCTTCTACTACATGCGAATCCAGCGCACACATGGCACCTTCTACTGCATGCGAATCCAGCACACACATGGCACCTTCTACTACATGCGAATCCAGCACACACATGGCACCTTCTACTGCATGCGAATTCAGCACACACATGGCACCTTCTACTACATGCGAATCCAGCACACACATGGCACCTTCTACTGCATGCGAATCCAGCACACACATGGCACCTTCTACTGCATTTGAATCCAGCACACACATGGCACCTTCTACTGCATGCGAATCCAGCACACACATGGCACCTTCTACTGCATGCGAATCCAGCACACACATGGCACCTTCAACTATATGCGAATCTAGCACACACGCCACCTTCTACTGCATGCGAATCCAGCACACACATGGCACCTTCTACTGCATGCGAATCCAGCACACACATGGCACCTTCTACTACATGCGAATCCAGCACACACATGGCACCTTCTACTACATGCAAATCCAGCACACACATGCCACCTTCTACTGCATGCGAATCCAGCACACACATGCCACCTTCTACTGCATGCGAATCCAGCACACACATGCCACCTACTACATGCAAATCCAGCACACACATGGCACCTTCTACTACATGCGAATCCAGCACACACATGGCACCTTCTACTACATGCAAATCCAGCACACACATGGCACCTTCTACTGCATGCGAATCCAGCACACACATGGCACCTTCCACTACATGTGAATCCAGCACACACATGGCACCTTCTACTGCATGCGAATCCAGCACACACATGCCACCTTCTACTGCATGTGAATCCAGCACACACATGGCACCTTCTACTACATGCGAATCCAGCACACACATGGCACCTTCTACTACATGCAATCCAGCACACACATGGCACCTTCTACTACATGCAAATCCAACACACACATGGCACCTTCTACTGCATGCGAATCCAGCACACACATGGCACCTTCTACTACATGCAAATCCAGCACACACATGGCACCTTCTACTGCATTTGAATCCAGCACACACATGGCACCTTCAACTACATGCGAATCTAGCACACACGCCACCTTCTACTGCATGGGAATCGAGCACACACATGGCACCTTCTACTGTATGCGAATCCAGCACACACATGGCACCTTCTACTACATGCAAATCCAGCACACACATGGCACCTTCTACTGCATGCAAATCCAGCACACACATGCCACCTTCTACTGCATGCGAATCCAGCACACACATGCCACCTTCTACTGCATGCAAATCCAGCCCACACATGGCACCTTCTACTACATGCAAATCCAGCACACACATGGCACTTTCTAGTTTAGTTTTAGTTTATTATTTGTATAGCGCAAATCTACTACATGCAAATCCAGCACACACACGCCACCTTCTACTGCATGCGAATACAGCACACACATGGCACCTTCTACTGCATGCGAATCCAGCACACACATGGCACCTTCTACTACATGCGAATCCAGCACACACATGGCACCTTCAACTGCATTTGAATCCAGCACACACATGGCACCTTCTACTACATGCGAATCCAGCACACACATGGCACCTTCTACTACATGCAAATCCAGCACACACATGGCACCTTCTACTACATGCGAATCCAGCACACACATGGCACCTTCTACTACATGCAAATCCAGCACACACATGGCACCATCTACTACATGCGAATCCAGCACACACATGGCACCTTCTACTACCTTTGAACCCACACACACGCCACCTTCTACTGCATTTGAATCCAGCACACACATGGCACCTTCTACTGCATGCGAATCCAGCACACACATGGCACCTTCTACTACCTTTGAACCCACACACACGCCACCTTCTACTGCATTTGAATCCAGCACACACATGGCACCTTCTACTACATGCGAATCCAGCACACACATGGCACCTTCTACTGCATTTGAATCCAGCACACACGGCACCTTCTACTACATGCAAATCCAGCACACACATGGCACCTTCTACTGCATTTGAATCCAGCACACACACGGCACCTTCTACTACATGCAAATCCAGCACACACATGGCACCTTCTACTGCATTTGAATCCAGCACACACATGGCACCTTCTACTACATGCAAATCCAGCACACACATGGCAGCTTCTACTACATGCGAATCCAGCACACACATGGCACCTTCTACTACATGCAAATCCAGCACACACATGGCACCTTCAACTACATGCGAATCTAGCACACACGCGGCACCTTCTACTACATGCGAATCCAGCAGACACATGGCACCTTCTACTACATGCGAATCCAGCACACACGCCACCTTCTACTGCATTTGAATCCAGCACACACATACCACCTTCTACTACATGCGTATCCAGCACACACATGGCACCTTCTACTGCATTTGAATCCAGCACACACATGGCACCTTCTACTACATGCGAATCCAGCGCACACATGGCACCTTCTACTGCATGCGAATCCAGCACACACATGGCACCTTCTACTACATGCGAATCCAGCACACACATGGCACCTTCTACTGCATGCGAATTCAGCACACACATGGCACCTTCTACTACATGCGAATCCAGCACACACATGGCACCTTCTACTGCATGCGAATCCAGCACACACATGGCACCTTCTACTGCATTTGAATCCAGCACACACATGGCACCTTCTACTGCATGCGAATCCAGCACACACATGGCACCTTCTACTGCATGCGAATCCAGCACACACATGGCACCTTCAACTATATGCGAATCTAGCACACACGCCACCTTCTACTGCATGCGAATCCAGCACACACATGGCACCTTCTACTGCATGCGAATCCAGCACACACATGGCACCTTCTACTACATGCAAATCCAGCACACACATGGCACCTTCTACTACATGCAAATCCAGCACACACATGCCACCTTCTACTGCATGCGAATCCAGCACACACATGCCACCTACTACATGCAAATCCAGCACACACATGGCACCTTCTACTACATGCGAATCCAGCACACACATGGCACCTTCTACTACATGCAAATCCAGCACACACATGGCACCTTCTACTGCATGCGAATCCAGCACACACATGGCACCTTCCACTACATGTGAATCCAGCACACACATGGCACCTTCTACTGCATGCGAATCCAGCACACACATGCCACCTTCTACTGCATGTGAATCCAGCACACACATGGCACCTTCTACTACATGCGCATCCAGCACACACATGGCACCTTCTACTACATGCAATCCAGCACACACATGGCACCTTCTACTACATGCAAATCCAACACACACATGGCACCTTCTACTGCATGCGAATCCAGCACACACATGGCACCTTCTACTACATGCAAATCCAGCACACACATGGCACCTTCTACTGCATTTGAATCCAGCACACACATGGCACCTTCAACTACATGCGAATCTAGCACACACGCCACCTTCTACTGCATGGGAATCGAGCACACACATGGCACCTTCTACTGCATGCGAATCCAGCACACACATGGCACCTTCTACTACATGCAAATCCAGCACACACATGGCACCTTCTACTGCATGCAAATCCAGCACACACATGCCACCTTCTACTGCATGCGAATCCAGCACACACATGCCACCTTCTACTGCATGCAAATCCAGCCCACACATGGCACCTTCTACTACATGCAAATCCAGCACACACATGGCACTTTCTAGTTTAGTTTTAGTTTATTATTTGTATAGCGCAAATCTACTACATGCAAATCCAGCACACACACGCCACCTTCTACTGCATGCGAATACAGCACACACATGGCACCTTCTACTGCATGCGAATCCAGCACACACATGGCACCTTCTACTACATGCGAATCCAGCACACACATGGCACCTTCAACTGCATTTGAATCCAGCACACACATGGCACCTTCTACTACATGCGAATCCAGCACACACATGGCACCTTCTACTACATGCAAATCCAGCACACACATGGCACCTTCTACTACATGCGAATCCAGCACACACATGGCACCTTCTACTACATGCAAATCCAGCACACACATGGCACCATCTACTACATGCGAATCCAGCACACACATGGCACCTTCAACTGCATTTGAATCCAGCACACATATGGCACCTTCTACTACATGCGAATCCAGCACACACATGGCACCTTCTACTACATGCAAATCCAGCACACACATGGCACCTTCTACTACATGCAAATCCAGCACACACATGGCACCTTCTTACATGCGACTCCAGCACACACATGGCACCTTCAACTGCATTTGAATCCAGCACACACATGGCACCTTCTACTACATGCGAATCCAGCACACACATGGCACCTTCTACTACATGCGAATCCAGCACACACATGGCACCTTCTACTACATGCGAATCCAGCACACACAAGCCACCTTCTACTGCATGCGAATCCAGCACACACATGGCACCTTCTACTGCATGCAAATCCAGCACACACATGGCACCTTCTACTACATGCAAATCCAGCACACACAGGGCACCTTCAACTGCATTTGAATCCAGCACACACATGGCACCTTCTACTACATGCGAATCCAGCACACACATGGCACCTTCTACTGCATTTGAATCCAGCACACACATGGCACCTTCTACTACATTTGAATCCAGCACACACACGGCACCTTCTACTGCATGCGAATCCGACACACACACGGCACCTTCTACTACATGCGAATCCAGCACACACATGGCACCTTCAACTGCATTTGAATCCAGCACACACATGGCACCTTCTACTACATGCGAATCCAGCACACACATGGCACCTTCTACTACATGCAAATCCAGCACACACATGGCACCTTCTACTACATGCGAATCCAACACACACATGGCACCTTCTACTGCATGCGAATCCAGCACACACATGCCACCTTCTACTGCATGCAAATCCAGCACACACATGGCACCTTCTACTACATGCAAATCCAGCACACACATGGCACTTTCTACTACATGCAAATCCAGCACACACACGCCACCTTCTACTGCATGCGAATACAGCACACACATGGCACCTTCTACTGCATGCGAATCCAGCACACACACGGCACCTTCTACTACATGCAAATCCAGCACACACATGGCACCTTCAACTGCATTTGAATCCAGCACACACATGGCACCTTCTACTACATGCGAATCCAGCACACACATGGCACCTTCTACTACATGCGAATCCAGCACACACATGGCACCTTCTACTACATGCAAATCCAGCACACACATGGCACCTTCTACTACATGCGAATCCAGCACACACATGGCACCTTCAACTGCATTTGAATCCAGCACACATATGGCACCTTCTACTACATGCGAATCCAGCACACACATGGCACCTTCTACTACATGCAAATCCAGCACACACATGGCACCTTCTACAACATGCAAATCCAGCACACACATAGCACCTTCTACTACATGCAAATCCAGCACACACATGGCACCTTCTACTACATGCAAATCCAGCACACACATGGCACCTTCTAACATGCGACTCCAGCACACACATGGCACCTTCAAATGCATTTGAATCCAGCACACACATGGCACCTTCTACTACATGCGAATCCAGCACACACATGGCACCTTCTACTACATGCGAATCCAGCACACACATGGCACCTTCTACTACATGCGAATCCAGCACACACAAGCCACCTTCTACTGCATGCGAATCCAGCACACACATGGCACCTTCTACTGCATGCGAATCCAGCACACACATGGCACCTTCTACTACATGCAAATCCAGCACACACATGGCACCTTCAACTGCATTTGAATCCAGCACACACATGGAACCTTCTACTACATGCGAATCCAGCACACACATGGCACCTTCTACTGCATTTGAATCCAGCACACACATGGCACCTTCTACTGCATTTGAATCCAGCACACACATGGCACCTTCTACTACATGCGAATCCAGCACACACACGGCACCTTCTACTGCATGCGAATCCGGCACACACACGGCACCTTCTACTACATGCGAATCCAGCACACACATGGCACCTTCAACTGCATTTGAATCCAGCACACACATGGCACCTTCTACTACATGCAAATCCAGCACACACATGGCACCTTCTACTACATGCGAATCCAGCACACACATGGCACCTTCAACTGCATTTGAATCCAGCACACACATGGCACCTTCTACTACATGCAAATCCAGCACACACATGGTACCTTCTACTACATGAAATTCCAGCACACACACGCCACCTTCTACTGCATGCAAATCCAGCACACACATGGCACCTTCTACTGCATGCGAATCCAGCACACACATGGCACCTTCTACTGCATGCGAATCCAGCACACACATGGCACATTCTACTGCATGCGAATCCAGCACACACATGGCACCTTCAACTGCATTTGAATCCAGCAGACACATGGCACCTTCTACTACATGCGAATCCAGCACACACATGCACCTTCTACTACATGGAAATCCAGCACACACATGGCACCTTCTACTACATGCGAATCCAGCACACACATGGCACCTTCTACTACATGCAAATCCAGCACACACATGGCACCTTCTACTAAATGCGAATCCAGCACACACATGGCACCTTCAACTGCATTTGAATCCAGCACACACATGGCACCTTCTACTACATGCGAATCCAGCACTCACATGGCACCTTCTACTACATGCGAATCTAGCACACACACGGCACCTTCTACTACATGCAAATCCAGCACACACACGCCACCTTCTACCACATGCAAATCCAGCACACACACGCCACCTTCTACTGCATGCGAATCCAGCACACACATGGCACCTTCTACTGCATGCGAATTCAGCACACACATGGCACCTTCTACTACATGCGAATCCAGCACACACATGGCACCTTCAACTGCATGTGAATCCAGCACACACGGCACCTTCTACTACATGCGAATCCAGCACACACATGGCACCTTCTACTACATGCAAATCCAGCACACACATGGCACCTTCTACTACATGCAAATCCAGCACACACACGCCACCTTCTACTGCATGCGAATCCAGCACACACATGGCACCTTCTACTGCATGTGAATCCAGCACACACGGCACCTTCTACTACATGCGAATCCAGCACACACATGGCACCTTCTACTACATGCGAATCCAGGACACACATGGCACCTTCTACTACATGCGAATCCAGCACACACAGGCACCTTCTACTACATGCGAATCCAGCACACACATGGCACCTTCTACTACATGCAAATCCAGCACACACATGGCACCTCCTACTGCATTTGAATCCAGCACACACATGGCACCTTCAACTACATGCAAATCTAGCACACACACCACCTTCTACTGCATGCGAATCCAGCACACACATGGCACCTTCTACTACCTGCGAACCCACACACACGCCACCTTCTACTGCATTTGAATCCAGCCCACACATGGCACCTTCTACTACATGCGAATCCAGCACACACATGGCACCTTCTACTGCATTTGAATCCAGCACACACGGCACCTTCTACTACATGCAAATCCAGCACACACATGGCACCTTCTACTGCATTTGAATCCAGCACACACACGGCACCTTCTACTACATGCAAATCCAGCACACACATGGCACCTTCTACTGCATTTGAATCCAGCACACACATGGCACCTTCTACTACATGCGAATCCAGCACGCACATGGCACCTTCTACTACATGCGAATCCAGCACACACATGGCACCTTCTACTACATGCAAATCCAGCACACACATGGCACCTTCAACTACATGCGAATCTAGCACACACGCGGCACCTTCTACTACATGCGAATCCAGCAGACACATGGCACCTTCTACTACATGCGAATCCAGCACACACGCCACCTTCTACTGCATTTGAATCCAGCACACACATACCACCTTCTACTACATGCGTATCCAGCACACACATGGCACCTTCTACTGCATTTGAATCCAGCACACACATGGCACCTTCAACTACATGCGAATCTAGCACACACGCCACCTTCTACTGCATGCGAATCCAGCGCACACATGGCACCTTCTACTGCATGCGAATCCAGCACACACATGGCACCTTCTACTACATGCGAATCCAGCACACACATGGCACCTTTTACTGCATGCGAATCCAGCACACACATGGCACCTTCTACTACATGCGAATCCAGCACACACATGGCACCTTCTACTACATGCAAATCCAGCACACACATGGCACCTTCTACTGCATTTGAATCCAGCACACACATGGCACCTTCTACTGCATGCGAATCCAGCACACACATGGCACCTTCTACTGCATGCGAATCCAGCACACACATGGCACCTTCAACTACATGCGAATCTAGCACACACGCCACCTTCTACTGCATGCGAATCCAGCACACACATGGCACCTTCTACTGCATGCGAATCCAGCACACACATGGCACCTTCTACTACATGCAAATCCAGCACACACATGGCACCTTCTACTACATGCAAATCCAGCACACACATGCCACCTTCTACTGCATGCGAATCCAGCACACACATGCCACCTTCTACTGCATGCGAATCCAGCACACACATGGCACCTTCTACTACATGCAAATCCAGCACACACATGGCACCTTCTACTACATGCGAATCCAGCACAAACATGGCACCTTCTACTACATGCGAATCCAGCACACACATGCCACCTTCTACTGCATGCGAATCCAGCACACACATGCCACCTTCTACTGCATGTGAATCCAGCACACACATGGCACCTTCAACTGCATTTGAATCCAGCACACACATGGCACCTTCTACTACATGCAAATCCAGCACACACATGGCACCTTCTACTACATGCAAATCCAGCACACACATGGCACCTTCTACTACATGCAAATCCAGCACACACATGCCACCTTCTACTGCATGTGAATCCAGCACACACACGGCACCTTCTACTACATGCAAATCCAGCACACACACGCCACCTTCTACTGCATGCGAATCTAGCACACACATGGCAGCTTCTGCTGCATGCGAATCCAGCACACACATGGCACCTTCTACTACATGCAAATCCAGCACACACATGGCACCTTCAACTACATGCGAATCCAACACACACATGGCACCTTCTACTGCATGCGAATCCAGCACACACATGGCACCTTCTACTACATGCAAATCCAGCACACACATGGCACCTTCTACTGCATTTGAATCCAGCACACACATGGCACCTTCAACTAAATGCGAATCTAGCACACACGCCACCTTCTACTGCATGGGAATCCAGCACACACATGGCACCTTCTACTGCATGCGAATCCAGCACACACATGGTACCTTCTACTACATGCAAATCCAGCACACACATGGCACCTTCTACTGCATGCAAATCCAGCACACACATGCCACCTTCTACTGCATGCGAATCCAGCACACACATGCCACCTTCTACTGCATGCAAATCCAGCACACACATGGCACCTTCTACTACATGCAAATCCAGCACACACATGGCACTTTCTACTACATGCAAATCCAGCACACACACGCCACCTTCTACTGCATGCGAATACAGCACACACATGGCACCTTCTACTGCATGCGAATCCAGCACACACATGGCACCTTCTACTACATGCAAATCCAGCACACACATGGCACCTTCAACTACATGCGAATCCAGCACACACATGGCACCTTCTACTACATGCAAATCCAGCACACACATGGCACCTTCTACTACATGCGAATCCAGCACACACATGGCACCTTCTACTACATGCAAATCCAGCACACACATGGCACCATCTACTACATGCGAATCCAGCACACACATGGCACCTTCAACTGCATTTGAATCCAGCACACATATGGCACCTTCTACTACATGCTAATCCAGCACACACATGGCACCTTCTACTACATGCAAATCCAGCACACACATGGCACCTTCTATTACATGCAAATCCAGCACACACATGGCACCTTCTACTACATGCAAATCCAGCACACACATGGCACCTTCTACTACATGCAAATCCAGCACACACATGGCACCTTCTAACATGCGACTCCAGCACACACATGGCACCTTCAACTGCATTTGAATCCAGCACACACATGGCACCTTCTACTACATGCGAATCCAGCACACACATGGCACCTTCTACTACATGCAAATCCAGCACACACATGGCACCTTCTATTACATGCGAATCCAGCACACACAAGCCACCTTCTACTGCATGCGAATCCAGCACACACATGGCACCTTCTACTGCATGCGAATCCAGCACACACATGGCACCTTCTACTACATGCAAATCCAGCACACACAGGGCACCTTCAACTGCATTTGAATCCAGCACACACATGGCACCTTCTACTACATGCGAATCCAGCACACACATGGCACCTTTTACTGCATTTGAATCCAGCACACACATGGCACCTTCTACTGCATGCAAATCCAGCACACACATGGCACCTTCAACTGCATTTGAATCCAGCACACACATGGCACCTTCTACTACATGCGAATCCAGCACACACATGGCACCTTCTACTACATGCAAATCCAGCACACACATGGCACCTTCTACTACATGCGAATCCAACACACACATGGCACCTTCTACTACATGCAAATCCAGCACACACATGGCACCTTCTACTACATGCGAATCCAGCACACACATGCCACCTTCTACTGCATGCAAATCCAGCACACACATGCCACCTTCTACTGCATGCAAATCCAGCACACACATGGCACCTTCTACTACATGCAAATCCAGCACACACATGGCACTTTCTACTACATGCAAATCCAGCACACACACGCCACCTTCTACTGCATGCGAATACAGCACACACATGGCACCTTCTACTGCATGCGAATCCAGCACACAGATGGCACCTTCTACTACATGCGAATCCAGCACACACATGGCACCTTCAACTGCATTTGAATCCAGCACACACATGGCACCTTCTACTACATGCGAATCCAGCACACACATGGCACCTTCTACTACATGCAAATCCAGCACACACATGGCACCTTCTACTACATGCGAATCCAGCACACACATGGCACCTTCTACTACATGCAAATCCAGCACACACATGGCACCTTCTACTACATGCGAATCCAGCACACACATGGCACCTTCAACTGCATTTGAATCCAGCACACATATGGCACCTTCTACTACATGCGAATCCAGCACACACATGGCACCTTCTACTACATGCAAATCCAGCACACACATGGCACCTTCTACTACATGCAAATCCAGCACACACATAGCACCTTCTACTACATGCAAATCCAGCACACACATGGCACCTTCTACTACATGCAAATCCAGCACACACATGGCACCTTCTAACATGCGACTCCAGCACACACATGGCACCTTCAACTGCATTTGAATCCAGCACACACATGGCACCTTCTACTACATGCGAATCCAGCACACACATGGCACCTTCTACTACATGCGAATCCAGCACACACATGGCACCTTCTACTACATGCGAATCCAGCACACACAAGCCACCTTCTACTGCATGCGAATCCAGCACACACATGGCACCTTCTACTGCATGCAAATCCAGCACACACATGGCACCTTCTACTACATGCAAATCCAGCACACACATGGCACCTTCAACTGCATTTGAATCCAGCACACACATGGCACCTTCTACTACATGCGAATCCAGCACACACATGGCACCTTCTACTGCATTTGAATCCAGCACACACATGGCACCTTCTACTGCATCTGAATCCAGCACACACATGGCACCTTCTACTACATGCGAATCCAGCACACACACGGCACCTTCTACTGCATGCGAATCCGGCACACACACGGCACCTTCTACTACATGCGAATCCAGCACACACATGGCACCTTCAACTGCATTTGAATCCAGCACACACATGGCACCTTCTACTACATGCGAATCCAGCACACACATGGCACCTTCTACTACATGCAAATCCAGCACACACATGGCACCTTCTACTACATGCGAATCCAGCACACACATGGCACCTTCTACTACATGCAAATCCAGCACACACATGGCACCTTCTACTACATGCGAATCCAGCACACACATGGCACCTTCAACTGCATTTGAATCCAGCACACACATGGCACCTTCTACTACATGCAAATCCAGCACACACATGGTACCTTCTACTACATGCAAATCCAGCACACACACGCCACCTTCTACTGCATGCAAATCCAGCACACACATGGCACCTTCTACTGCATGCGAATCCAGCACACACATGGCACCTTCTACTACATGCGAATCCAGCACACACATGGCACCTTCAACTGCATTTGAATCCAGCACACACATGGCACCTTCAACTGCATTTGAATCCAGCACACACATGCCACCTTCTACTGCATGCGAATCCAGCACACACATGGCACCTTCTACTGCATGCGAATCCAGCACACACATGGCACCTTCTACTACATGCAAATCCAGCACACACAGGGCACCTTCAACTGCATTTGAATCCAGCACACACATGGCACCTTCTACTACATGCGAATCCAGCACACACATGGCACCTTTTACTGCATTTGAATCCAGCACACACATGGCACCTTCTACTACATGCGAATCCAGCACACACACGGCACCTTCTACTGCATGTGAATCCGGCACACACACGGCACCTTCTACTACATGCGAATCCAGCACACACATGGCACCTTCAACTGCATTTGAATCCAGCACACACATGGCACCTTCTACTACATGCGAATCCAGCACACACACGGCACCTTCTACTGCATGCGAATCCGGCACACACACGGCACCTTCTACTACATGCGAATCCAACACACACATGGCACCTTCTACTACATGCAAATCCAGCACACACATGGCACCTTCTACTACATGCGAATCCAGCACACACATGCCACCTTCTACTGCATGCAAATCCAGCACACACATGCCACCTTCTACTGCATGCAAATCCAGCACACACATGGCACCTTCTACTACATGCAAATCCAGCACACACATGGCACTTTCTACTACATGCAAATCCAGCACACACACGCCACCTTCTACTGCATGCGAATACAGCACACACATGGCACCTTCTACTGCATGCGAATCCAGCACACACATGGCACCTTCTACTACATGCGAATCCAGCACACACATGGCACCTTCAACTGCATTTGAATCCAGCACACACATGGCACCTTCTACTACATGCGAATCCAGCACACACATGGCACCTTCTACTACATGCAAATCCAGCACACACATGGCACCTTCTACTACATGCGAATCCAGCACACACATGGCACCTTCTACTACATGCAAATCCAGCACACACATGGCACCTTCTACTACATGCGAATCCAGCACACACATGGCACCTTCAACTGCATTTGAATCCAGCACACATATGGCACCTTCTACTACATGCGAATCCAGCACACACATGGCACCTTCTACTACATGCAAATCCAGCACACACATGGCACCTTCTACTACATGCAAATCCAGCACACACATAGCACCTTCTACTACATGCAAATCCAGCACACACATTGCACCTTCTACTACATGCAAATCCAGCACACACATGGCACCTTCTAACATGCGACTCCAGCACACACATGGCACCTTCAACTGCATTTGAATCCAGCACACACATGGCACCTTCTACTACATGCGAATCCAGCACACACATGGCACCTTCTACTTCATGCGAATCCAGCACACACATGGCACCTTCTACTACATGCAAATCCAGCACACACAAGCCACCTTCTACTGCATGCGAATCCAGCACACACATGGCACCTTCTACTGCATGCGAATCCAGCACACACATGGCACCTTCTACTACATGCAAATCCAGCACACACATGGCACCTTCAACTGCATTTGAATCCAGCACACACATGGCACCTTCTACTACATGCGAATCCAGCACACACATGGCACCTTCTACTGCATTTGAATCCAGCACACACATGGCACCTTCTACTGCATTTGAATCCAGCACACACATGGCACCTTCTACTACATGCGAATCCAGCACACACACGGCACCTTCTACTGCATGCGAATCCGGCACACACACGGCACCTTCTACTACATGCGAATCCAGCACACACATGGCACCTTCAACTGCATTTGAATCCAGCACACACATGGCACCTTCTACTACATGCGAATCCAGCACACACATGGCACCTTCTACTACATGCAAATCCAGCACACACATGGCACCTTCTACTACATGCGAATCCAGCACACACATGGCACCTTCTACTACATGCAAATCCAGCACACACATGGCACCTTCTACTACATGCGAATCCAGCACACACATGGCACCTTCAACTGCATTTGAATCCAGCACACACATGGCACCTTCTACTACATGCAAATCCAGCACACACATGGTACCTTCTACTACATGCAAATCCAGCACACACACGCCACCTTCTACTGCATGCAAATCCAGCACACACATGGCACCTTCTACTGCATGCGAATCCAGCACACACATGGCACCTTCTACTACATGCGAATCCAGCACACACATGGCACCTTCAACTGCATTTGAATCCAGCACCCACATGGCACCTTCAACTGCATTTGAATCCAGCACACACATGGCACCTTCTACTCCATGCAAATCCAGCACACACATGGCACCTTCTACTACATGCAAATCCAGCACACACACGCCACCTTCTACTGCATGCAAATCCAGCACACACATGGCACCTTCTATTGCATGCGAATCCAGCACACACATGGCACCTTCTACTGCATGCGAATCCAGCACACACATGGCACCTTCAACTGCATTTGAATCCAGCGCACACATGGCACCTTCTACTACATGCGAATCCAGCACACACATGGCACCTTCTACTACATGCAAATCCAGCACACACATGGCACCTTCTACTACATGCGAATCCAGCACACACATGGCACCTTCTACTACATGCAAATCCAGCACACACATGGCACCTTCTACTAAATGCAAATCCAGCACACACATGGCACCTTCAACTGCATTTGAATCCAGCACACACATGGCACCTTCTACTACATGCGAATCCAGCACTCACATGGCACCTTCTACTACATGCGAATCCAGCACACACACGGCACCTTCTACTACATGCAAATCCAGCACACACATGGCACCTTCTACTACATGCAAATCCAGCACACACACGCCACCTTCTACTGCATGCGAATCCAGCACACACATGGCACCTTCTACTGCATGCGAATCCAGCACACACATGGCACCTTCTACTACATGCGAATCCAGCACACACATGGCACCTTCAACTGCATTTGAATCCAGCACACACATGGCACCTTCTACTACATGCGAATCCAGCACACACATGGCACCTTCTACTACATGCAAATCCAGCACACACATGGCACCTTCTACTACATGCGAATCCAGCACACACATGGCACCTTCTACTACATGCAAATCCAGCACACACATGGCACCTTCTACTACATGCGAATCCAGCACACACATGGCACCTTCTACTGCATTTGAATCCAGCACACACATGGCACCTTCAACTACATGCGAATCTAGCAGACACATGGCACCTTCTACTACATGCGAATCCAGCACACACGCCACCTTCTACTGCATGCGAATCCAGCAGACACATGGCACCTTCTACTACATGCGAATCCAGCACACACGCCACCTTCTACTGCATTTGAATCCAGCACACACATGGCACCTTCTACTACATGCAAATCCAGCACACACACGGCACCTTCTACTACATGCAAATCCAGCACACACACGCCACCTTCTACTGCATGCGAATCCAGCACACACATGGCACCTTCTACTGCATGCGAATCCAGCACACACATGGCACCTTCTACTACATGCGAATCCAGCACACACATGGCACCTTCAAATGCATTTGAATCCAGCACACACATGGCACCTTCTACTACATGCGAATCGAGCACACACATGGCACCTTCTACTACATGCAAATCCAGCACACACATGGCACCTTCTACTACATGCGAATCCAGCACACACATGGCACCTTCTACTACATGCAAATCCAGCACACACATGGCACCTTCTACTACATGCAAATCCAGCACACACATGGCACCTTCTACTACATGCGAATCCAGCACACACATGGCACCTTCTACTACATGCGAATCCAGCACACACATGGCACCTTCTACTGCATTTGAATCCAGCACACACATGGCACCTTCAACTACATGCGAATCTAGCACACACGCCACCTTCTACTGCATGCGAATCCAGCAGACACATGGCACCTTCTACTACATGCGAATCCAGCACACACGCCACCTTCTACTGCATTTGAATCCAGCACACACATATCACCTTCTACTACATGCGTATCCAGCACACACATGGCACCTTCTACTGCATGCGAATCCAGCACACACATGGCACCTTCTACTACATGCGAATCCAGCACACACATGGCACCTTCTACTACATGCGAATCCAGCACACATGCCACCTTCTACTGCATTTGAATCCAGCACACACATACCACCTTCTACTACATGCGTATCCAGCACACACATGGCACCTTCTACTACATGCGAATCCAGCACACACATGGCACCTTCTACTACATGCGAATCCAGCACACATATGGCACCTTCTACTACATGCAAATCCAGCACACACATGGCACCTTCTACTACATGCAAATCCAGCACACACATGGCACCTTCTACTACATGCGAATCCAGCACACACATGGCACCTTCAACTGCATTTGAATCCAGCACACACATGGCACCTTCTACTACATGCAAATCCAGCACACACATGGCACCTTCTACTACATGCAAATCCAGCACAAACACGCCACCTTCTACTGCATGCAAATCCAGCACACACATGGCACCTTCTACTGCATGCGAATCCAGCACACACATGACACCTTCTACTACATGTGAATCCAGCACACACATGGCACCTTCAACTGCATTTGAATCCAGCACACACATGGCACCTTCTACTACATGCGAATCCAGCACACACATGGCACCTTCTACTACATGCAAACCCAGCACACACATGGCACCTTCTACTACATGCGAATCCAGCACACACATGGCACCTTCTACTACATGCAAATCCAGCACACACATGGCACCTTCTACTAAATGCGAATCCAGCACACACATGGCACCTTCAACTGCATTTGAATCCAGCACACACATGGCACCTTCTACTACATGCGAATCCAGCACACACATGGCACCTTTTACTACATGCAAATCCAGCACACACATGGCACCTTCTACTACATGCAAATCCAGCACACACACGCCACATTCTACTGAATGCGAATCCAGCACACACATGGCACCTTCTACTGCATGCGAATCCAGCACACACATGGCACCTTCTATTACATGCGAATCCAGCACACACATGGCACCTTCAATTGCATTTGAATCCAGCACACACATGGCACCTTCTACTACATGCGAATCCAGCACACACATGGCACCTTCTACTACATGCGAATCCAGCACACACATGGCACCTTCTACTACATGTGAATCCAGCACACACATGGCACCTTCAACTGCATTTGAATCCAGCACACACATGGCACCTTCTACTACATGCGAATCCAGCACACACATGGCACCTTCTACTACATGCAAATCCAGCACACACATGGCACCTTCTACTACATGCGAATCCAGCACACACATGGCACCTTCTACTACATGCGAATCCAGCACACACATGGCACCTTCTACTACATGCGAATCCAGCACACACATGGCACCTTCTAATGCATACGAATCCAGCACACACATGGCACCTTCTACTACATGCAAATCCAGCACACACATGGCACCTTCAACTGCATTTGAATCCAGCACACACATGGCACCTTCTACTACATGCGAATCCAGCACACACATGGCACCTTCTACTACATGCAAATCCAGCACACACATGGCACCTTCTACTACATGCAAATCCAGCACACACACGCCACCTTCTACTGCATGCGAATCCAGCACACACATGGCACCTTCTACTGCATGCAAATCCAGCACACACATGGCACCTTCTACTACATGCAAATCCAGCACACACATGGCACCTTCAACTGCATTTGAATCCAGCACACACATGGCACCTTCTACTACATGCGATCCAGCACACACATGGCACCTTCTACTACATGCAAATCCAGCACACACATGGCACCTTCTACTACATGCGAATCCAGCACACACATGGCACCTTCTACTACATGCAAATCCAGCACACACATGGCACCTTCTACTAAATGCGAATCCAGCACACACATGGCACCTTCAACTGCATTTCAATCCAGCACACACATGGCACCTTCTACTACATGCAAATCCAGCACTCACATGGCACCTTCTACTGCATGCGAATCCAGCACACACATGGCACCTTCTACTGCATGCGAATCCAGCACACACATGGCACCTTCAACTGCATTTGAATCCAGCAGACACATGGCACCTTCTACTACATGCGAATCCAGCACACACATGCACCTTCTACTACATGGAAATCCAGCACACACATGGCACCTTCTACTACATGCGAATCCAGCACACACATGGCACCTTCTACTACATGCAAATCCAGCACACACATGGCACCTTCTACTAAATGCGAATCCAGCACACACATGGCACCTTCAACTGCATTTGAATCCAGCACACACATGGCACCTTCTACTGCATGCGAATCCAGCACACACATGGCACCTTCTACTACATGCGAATCCAGCACACACATGGCACCTTCAACTGCATGTGAATCCAGCACACACGGCACCTTCTACTACATGCGAATCCAGCACACACATGGCACCTTCTACTACATGCAAATCCAGCACACACATGGCACCTTCTACTACATGCAAATCCAGCACACACACGCCACCTTCTACTGCATGCGAATCCAGCACACACATGGCACCTTCTACTACATGCAAATCCAGCACACACATGGCACCTTCAACTGCATTTGAATCCAGCACACACATGGCACCTTCTACTACATGCGATCCAGCACACACATGGCACCTTCTACTACATGCAAATCCAGCACACACATGGCACCTTCTACTACATGCGAATCCAGCACACACATGGCACCTTCTACTACATGCAAATCCAGCACACACATGGCACCTTCTACTAAATGCGAATCCAGCACACACATGGCACCTTCAACTGCATTTCAATCCAGCACACACATGGCACCTTCTACTACATGCAAATCCAGCACTCACATGGCACCTTCTACTGCATGCGAATCCAGCACACACATGGCACCTTCTACTGCATGCGAATCCAGCACACACATGGCACCTTCAACTGCATTTGAATCCAGCAGACACATGGCACCTTCTACTACATGCGAATCCAGCACACACATGCACCTTCTACTACATGGAAATCCAGCACACACATGGCACCTTCTACTACATGCGAATCCAGCACACACATGGCACCTTCTACTACATGCAAATCCAGCACACACATGGCACCTTCTACTAAATGCGAATCCAGCACACACATGGCACCTTCAACTGCATTTGAATCCAGCACACACATGGCACCTTCTACTGCATGCGAATCCAGCACACACATGGCACCTTCTACTACATGCGAATCCAGCACACACATGGCACCTTCAACTGCATGTGAATCCAGCACACACGGCACCTTCTACTACATGCGAATCCAGCACACACATGGCACCTTCTACTACATGCAAATCCAGCACACACATGGCACCTTCTACTACATGCAAATCCAGCACACACACGCCACCTTCTACTGCATGCGAATCCAGCACACACATGGCACCTTCTACTGCATGTGAATCCAGCACACACGGCACCTTCTACTACATGCGAATCCAGCACACACATGGCACCTTCTACTACATGCAAATCCAGGACACACATGGCACCTTCTACTACATGCGAATCCAGCACACACAGGCACCTTCTACTACATGCGAATCCAGCACACACATGGCACCTTCTACTACATGCAAATCCAGCACACACATGGCACCTCCTACTGCATTTGAATCCAGCACACACATGGCACCTTCAACTACATGCAAATCTAGCACACACACCACCTTCTACTGCATGCGAATCCAGCACACACATGGCACCTTCTACTACCTGCGAACCCACACACACGCCACCTTCTACTGCATTTGAATCCAGCCCACACATGGCACCTTCTACTACATGCGAATCCAGCACACACATGGCACCTTCTACTGCATTTGAATCCAGCACACACGGCACCTTCTACTACATGCAAATCCAGCACACACATGGCACCTTCTACTGCATTTGAATCCAGCACACACACGGCACCTTCTACTACATGCAAATCCAGCACACACATGGCACCTTCTACTGCATTTGAATCCAGCACACACATGGCACCTTCTACTACATGCGAATCCAGCACGCACATGGCACCTTCTACTACATGCGAATCCAGCACACACATGGCACCTTCTACTACATGCAAATCCAGCACACACATGGCACCTTCAACTACATGCGAATCTAGCACACACGCGGCACCTTCTACTACATGCGAATCCAGCAGACACATGGCACCTTCTACTACATGCGAATCCAGCACACACGCCACCTTCTACTGCATTTGAATCCAGCACACACATACCACCTTCTACTACATGCGTATCCAGCACACACATGGCACCTTCTACTGCATTTGAATCCAGCACACACATGGCACCTTCAACTACATGCGAATCTAGCACACACGCCACCTTCTACTGCATGCGAATCCAGCGCACACATGGCACCTTCTACTGCATGCGAATCCAGCACACACATGGCACCTTCTACTACATGCGAATCCAGCACACACATGGCACCTTCTACTGCATGCGAATCCAGCACACACATGGCACCTTCTACTACATGCGAATCCAGCACACACATGGCACCTTCTACTACATGCAAATCCAGCACACACATGGCACCTTCTACTGCATTTGAATCCAGCACACACATGGCACCTTCTACTGCATGCGAATCCAGCACACACATGGCACCTTCTACTGCATGCGAATCCAGCACACACATGGCACCTTCAACTACATGCGAATCTAGCACACACGCCACCTTCTACTGCATGCGAATCCAGCACACACATGGCACCTTCTACTGCATGCGAATCCAGCACACACATGGCACCTTCTACTACATGCAAATCCAGCACACACATGGCACCTTCTACTACATGCAAATCCAGCACACACATGCCACCTTCTACTGCATGCGAATCCAGCACACACATGCCACCTTCTACTGCATGCGAATCCAGCACACACATGGCACCTTCTACTACATGCAAATCCAGCACACACATGGCACCTTCTACTACATGCGAATCCAGCACAAACATGGCACCTTCTACTACATGCGAATCCAGCACACACATGCCACCTTCTACTGCATGCGAATCCAGCACACACATGCCACCTTCTACTGCATGTGAATCCAGCACACACATGGCACCTTCAACTGCATTTGAATCCAGCACACACATGGCACCTTCTACTACATGCAAATCCAGCACACACATGGCACCTTCTACTACATGCAAATCCAGCACACACATGGCACCTTCTACTACATGCAAATCCAGCACACACATGCCACCTTCTACTGCATGTGAATCCAGCACACACACGGCACCTTCTACTACATGCAAATCCAGCACACACACGCCACCTTCTACTGCATGCGAATCTAGCACACACATGGCAGCTTCTGCTGCATGCGAATCCAGCACACACATGGCACCTTCTACTACATGCAAATCCAGCACACACATGGCACCTTCAACTACATGCGAATCCAACACACACATGGCACCTTCTACTGCATGCGAATCCAGCACACACATGGCACCTTCTACTACATGCAAATCCAGCACACACATGGCACCTTCTACTGCATTTGAATCCAGCACACACATGGCACCTTCAACTAAATGCGAATCTAGCACACACGCCACCTTCTACTGCATGGGAATCCAGCACACACATGGCACCTTCTACTGCATGCGAATCCAGCACACACATGGTACCTTCTACTACATGCAAATCCAGCACACACATGGCACCTTCTACTGCATGCAAATCCAGCACACACATGCCACCTTCTACTGCATGCGAATCCAGCACACACATGCCACCTTCTACTGCATGCAAATCCAGCACACACATGGCACCTTCTACTACATGCAAATCCAGCACACACATGGCACTTTCTACTACATGCAAATCCAGCACACACACGCCACCTTCTACTGCATGCGAATACAGCACACACATGGCACCTTCTACTGCATGCGAATCCAGCACACACATGGCACCTTCTACTACATGCAAATCCAGCACACACATGGCACCTTCAACTACATGCGAATCCAGCACACACATGGCACCTTCTACTACATGCAAATCCAGCACACACATGGCACCTTCTACTACATGCGAATCCAGCACACACATGGCACCTTCTACTACATGCAAATCCAGCACACACATGGCACCATCTACTACATGCGAATCCAGCACACACATGGCACCTTCAACTGCATTTGAATCCAGCACACATATGGCACCTTCTACTACATGCTAATCCAGCACACACATGGCACCTTCTACTACATGCAAATCCAGCACACACATGGCACCTTCTATTACATGCAAATCCAGCACACACATGGCACCTTCTACTACATGCAAATCCAGCACACACATGGCACCTTCTACTACATGCAAATCCAGCACACACATGGCACCTTCTAACATGCGACTCCAGCACACACATGGCACCTTCAACTGCATTTGAATCCAGCACACACATGGCACCTTCTACTACATGCGAATCCAGCACACACATGGCACCTTCTACTACATGCAAATCCAGCACACACATGGCACCTTCTATTACATGCGAATCCAGCACACACAAGCCACCTTCTACTGCATGCGAATCCAGCACACACATGGCACCTTCTACTGCATGCGAATCCAGCACACACATGGCACCTTCTACTACATGCAAATCCAGCACACACAGGGCACCTTCAACTGCATTTGAATCCAGCACACACATGGCACCTTCTACTACATGCGAATCCAGCACACACATGGCACCTTTTACTGCATTTGAATCCAGCACACACATGGCACCTTCTACTGCATGCAAATCCAGCACACACATGGCACCTTCAACTGCATTTGAATCCAGCACACACATGGCACCTTCTACTACATGCGAATCCAGCACACACATGGCACCTTCTACTACATGCAAATCCAGCACACACATGGCACCTTCTACTACATGCGAATCCAACACACACATGGCACCTTCTACTACATGCAAATCCAGCACACACATGGCACCTTCTACTACATGCGAATCCAGCACACACATGCCACCTTCTACTGCATGCAAATCCAGCACACACATGCCACCTTCTACTGCATGCAAATCCAGCACACACATGGCACCTTCTACTACATGCAAATCCAGCACACACATGGCACTTTCTACTACATGCAAATCCAGCACACACACGCCACCTTCTACTGCATGCGAATACAGCACACACATGGCACCTTCTACTGCATGCGAATCCAGCACACAGATGGCACCTTCTACTACATGCGAATCCAGCACACACATGGCACCTTCAACTGCATTTGAATCCAGCACACACATGGCACCTTCTACTACATGCGAATCCAGCACACACATGGCACCTTCTACTACATGCAAATCCAGCACACACATGGCACCTTCTACTACATGCGAATCCAGCACACACATGGCACCTTCTACTACATGCAAATCCAGCACACACATGGCACCTTCTACTACATGCAAATCCAGCACACACATGGCACCTTCAACTGCATTTGAATCCAGCACACATATGGCACCTTCTACTACATGCGAATCCAGCACACACATGGCACCTTCTACTACATGCAAATCCAGCACACACATGGCACCTTCTACTACATGCAAATCCAGCACACACATAGCACCTTCTACTACATGCAAATCCAGCACACACATGGCACCTTCTACTACATGCAAATCCAGCACACACATGGCACCTTCTAACATGCGACTCCAGCACACACATGGCACCTTCAACTGCATTTGAATCCAGCACACACATGGCACCTTCTACTACATGCGAATCCAGCACACACATGGCACCTTCTACTACATGCGAATCCAGCACACACATGGCACCTTCTACTACATGCGAATCCAGCACACACAAGCCACCTTCTACTGCATGCGAATCCAGCACACACATGGCACCTTCTACTGCATGCAAATCCAGCACACACATGGCACCTTCTACTACATGCAAATCCAGCACACACATGGCACCTTCAACTGCATTTGAATCCAGCACACACATGGCACCTTCTACTACATGCGAATCCAGCACACACATGGCACCTTCTACTGCATTTGAATCCAGCACACACATGGCACCTTCTACTGCATCTGAATCCAGCACACACATGGCACCTTCTACTACATGCGAATCCAGCACACACACGGCACCTTCTACTGCATGCGAATCCGGCACACACACGGCACCTTCTACTACATGCGAATCCAGCACACACATGGCACCTTCAACTGCATTTGAATCCAGCACACACATGGCACCTTCTACTACATGCGAATCCAGCACACACATGGCACCTTCTACTACATGCAAATCCAGCACACACATGGCACCTTCTACTACATGCGAATCCAGCACACACATGGCACCTTCTACTACATGCAAATCCAGCACACACATGGCACCTTCTACTACATGCGAATCCAGCACACACATGGCACCTTCAACTGCATTTGAATCCAGCACACACATGGCACCTTCTACTACATGCAAATCCAGCACACACATGGTACCTTCTACTACATGCAAATCCAGCACACACACGCCACCTTCTACTGCATGCAAATCCAGCACACACATGGCACCTTCTACTGCATGCGAATCCAGCACACACATGGCACCTTCTACTACATGCGAATCCAGCACACACATGGCACCTTCAACTGCATTTGAATCCAGCACACACATGGCACCTTCAACTGCATTTGAATCCAGCACACACATGCCACCTTCTACTGCATGCGAATCCAGCACACACATGGCACCTTCTACTGCATGCGAATCCAGCACACACATGGCACCTTCTACTACATGCAAATCCAGCACACACAGGGCACCTTCAACTGCATTTGAATCCAGCACACACATGGCACCTTCTACTACATGCGAATCCAGCACACACATGGCACCTTTTACTGCATTTGAATCCAGCACACACATGGCACCTTCTACTACATGCGAATCCAGCACACACACGGCACCTTCTACTGCATGTGAATCCGGCACACACACGGCACCTTCTACTACATGCGAATCCAGCACACACATGGCACCTTCAACTGCATTTGAATCCAGCACACACATGGCACCTTCTACTACATGCGAATCCAGCACACACACGGCACCTTCTACTGCATGCGAATCCGGCACACACACGGCACCTTCTACTACATGCGAATCCAACACACACATGGCACCTTCTACTACATGCAAATCCAGCACACACATGGCACCTTCTACTACATGCGAATCCAGCACACACATGCCACCTTCTACTGCATGCAAATCCAGCACACACATGCCACCTTCTACTGCATGCAAATCCAGCACACACATGGCACCTTCTACTACATGCAAATCCAGCACACACATGGCACTTTCTACTACATGCAAATCCAGCACACACACGCCACCTTCTACTGCATGCGAATACAGCACACACATGGCACCTTCTACTGCATGCGAATCCAGCACACACATGGCACCTTCTACTACATGCGAATCCAGCACACACATGGCACCTTCAACTGCATTTGAATCCAGCACACACATGGCACCTTCTACTACATGCGAATCCAGCACACACATGGCACCTTCTACTACATGCAAATCCAGCACACACATGGCACCTTCTACTACATGCGAATCCAGCACACACATGGCACCTTCTACTACATGCAAATCCAGCACACACATGGCACCTTCTACTACATGCGAATCCAGCACACACATGGCACCTTCAACTGCATTTGAATCCAGCACACATATGGCACCTTCTACTACATGCGAATCCAGCACACACATGGCACCTTCTACTACATGCAAATCCAGCACACACATGGCACCTTCTACTACATGCAAATCCAGCACACACATAGCACCTTCTACTACATGCAAATCCAGCACACACATTGCACCTTCTACTACATGCAAATCCAGCACACACATGGCACCTTCTAACATGCGACTCCAGCACACACATGGCACCTTCAACTGCATTTGAATCCAGCACACACATGGCACCTTCTACTACATGCGAATCCAGCACACACATGGCACCTTCTACTACATGCGAATCCAGCACACACATGGCACCTTCTACTACATGCAAATCCAGCACACACAAGCCACCTTCTACTGCATGCGAATCCAGCACACACATGGCACCTTCTACTGCATGCGAATCCAGCACACACATGGCACCTTCTACTACATGCAAATCCAGCACACACATGGCACCTTCAACTGCATTTGAATCCAGCACACACATGGCACCTTCTACTACATGCGAATCCAGCACACACATGGCACCTTCTACTGCATTTGAATCCAGCACACACATGGCACCTTCTACTGCATTTGAATCCAGCACACACATGGCACCTTCTACTACATGCGAATCCAGCACACACACGGCACCTTCTACTGCATGCGAATCCGGCACACACACGGCACCTTCTACTACATGCGAATCCAGCACACACATGGCACCTTCAACTGCATTTGAATCCAGCACACACATGGCACCTTCTACTACATGCGAATCCAGCACACACATGGCACCTTCAACTGCATTTGAATCCAGCACACACATGGCACCTTCTACTACATGCGAATCCAGCACACACATGGCACCTTCTACTACATGCAAATCCAGCACACACATGGCACCTTCTACTACATGCGAATCCAGCACACACATGGCACCTTCTACTACATGCAAATCCAGCACACACATGGCACCTTCTACTACATGCGAATCCAGCACACACATGGCACCTTCAACTGCATTTGAATCCAGCACACATATGGCACCTTCTACTACATGCGAATCCAGCACACACATGGCACCTTCTACTACATGCAAATCCAGCACACACATGGCACCTTCTACTACATGTGAATCCAGCACACACATGGCACCTTCAACTGCATTTGAATCCAGCGCACACATGGCACCTTCTACTACATGCGAATCCAGCACACACATGGCACCTTCTACTACATGCAAATCCAGCACACACATGGCACCTTCTACTACATGCGAATCCAGCACACACACGGCACCTTCTACTACATGCAAATCCAGCACACACATGGCACCTTCTACTACATGCGAATCCAGCACACACATGGCACCTTCTACTACATGCAAATCCAGCACACACATGGCACCTTCAACTGCATTTGAATCCAGCACACACATGGCACCTTCTACTACATGCGAATCCAGCACACACATGGCACCTTCTACTACATGCAAATCCAGCACACACATGGCACCTTCTACTACATGCAAATCCAGCACACACATGGCACCTTCTACTACATGCGAATCCAGCACACACATGGCACCTTCAACTGCATTTGAATCCAGCACACACATGGCACCTTCTACTACATGCGAATCCAGCACACACATGGCACCTTCTACTACATGCAAATCCAGCACACACATGGCACCTTCTACTACATGCGAATCCAGCACACACATGGCACCTTCTACTACATGCAAATCCAGCACACACATGGCACCTTCTACTAAATGCGAATCCAGCACACACATGGCACCTTCAACTGCATTTCAATCCAGCACACACATGGCACCTTCTACTACATGCAAATCCAGCACTCACATGGCACCTTCTACTACATGCAAATCCAGCACACACATGGCACCTTCTACTACATGCAAATCCAGCACACACATGGCACCTTCTACTACATGCAAATCCAGCACACACACGCCACCTTCTACTGCATGCGAATCCAGCACACACATGGCACCTTCTACTGCATGCGAATCCAGCACACACATGGCACCTTCTACTACATGCGAATCCAGCACACACATGGCACCTTCAAATGCATTTGAATCCAGCACACACATGGCACCTTCTACTACATGCGAATCCAGCACACACATGGCACCTTCTACTACATGCAAATCCAGCACACACATGGCACCTTCTACTACATGCGAATCCAGCACACACATGGCACCTTCTACTACATGCAAATCCAGCACACACATGGCACCTTCTACTACATGCAAATCCAGCACACACATGGCACCTTCTACTACATGCGAATCCAGCACACACATGGCACCTTCTACTACATGCGAATCCAGCACACACATGGCACCTTCTACTGCATTTGAATCCAGCACACACATGGCACCTTCAACTACATGCGAATCTAGCACACACGCCACCTTCTACTGCATGCGAATCCAGCAGACACATGGCACCTTCTACTACATGCGAATCCAGCACACACGCCACCTTCTACTGCATTTGAATCCAGCACACACATACCACCTTCTACTACATGCGTATCCAGCACACACATGGCACCTTCTACTGCATGCGAATCCAGCACACACATGGCACCTTCTACTACATGCGAATCCAGCACACACATGGCACCTTCTACTACATGCGAATCCAGCACACATGCCACCTTCTACTGCATTTGAATCCAGCACACACATACCACCTTCTACTACATGCGTATCCAGCACACACATGGCACCTTCTACTACATGCGAATCCAGCACACACATGGCACCTTCTACTACATGCGAATCCAGCACACATATGGCACCTTCTACTACATGCAAATCCAGCACACACATGGCACCTTCTACTACATGCAAATCCAGCACACACATGGCACCTTCTACTACATGCGAATCCAGCACACACATGGCACCTTCAACTGCATTTGAATCCAGCACACACATGGCACCTTCTACTACATGCAAATCCAGCACACACATGGCACCTTCTACTACATGCAAATCCAGCACAAACACGCCACCTTCTACTGCATGCAAATCCAGCACACACATGGCACCTTCTACTGCATGCGAATCCAGCACACACATGACACCTTCTACTACATGTGAATCCAGCACACACATGGCACCTTCAACTGCATTTGAATCCAGCACACACATGGCACCTTCTACTACATGCGAATCCAGCACACACATGGCACCTTCTACTACATGCAAACCCAGCACACACATGGCACCTTCTACTACATGCGAATCCAGCACACACATGGCACCTTCTACTACATGCAAATCCAGCACACACATGGCACCTTCTACTAAATGCGAATCCAGCACACACATGGCACCTTCAACTGCATTTGAATCCAGCACACACATGGCACCTTCTACTACATGCGAATCCAGCACACACATGGCACCTTTTACTACATGCAAATCCAGCACACACATGGCACCTTCTACTACATGCAAATCCAGCACACACACGCCACATTCTACTGAATGCGAATCCAGCACACACATGGCACCTTCTACTGCATGCGAATCCAGCACACACATGGCACCTTCTATTACATGCGAATCCAGCACACACATGGCACCTTCAATTGCATTTGAATCCAGCACACACATGGCACCTTCTACTACATGCGAATCCAGCACACACATGGCACCTTCTACTACATGCGAATCCAGCACACACATGGCACCTTCTACTACATGTGAATCCAGCACACACATGGCACCTTCAACTGCATTTGAATCCAGCACACACATGGCACCTTCTACTACATGCGAATCCAGCACACACATGGCACCTTCTACTACATGCAAATCCAGCACACACATGGCACCTTCTACTACATGCGAATCCAGCACACACATGGCACCTTCTACTACATGCGAATCCAGCACACACATGGCACCTTCTACTACATGCGAATCCAGCACACACATGGCACCTTCTAATGCATACGAATCCAGCACACACATGGCACCTTCTACTACATGCAAATCCAGCACACACATGGCACCTTCAACTGCATTTGAATCCAGCACACACATGGCACCTTCTACTACATGCGAATCCAGCACACACATGGCACCTTCTACTACATGCAAATCCAGCACACACATGGCACCTTCTACTACATGCAAATCCAGCACACACACGCCACCTTCTACTGCATGCGAATCCAGCACACACATGGCACCTTCTACTGCATGCAAATCCAGCACACACATGGCACCTTCTACTACATGCAAATCCAGCACACACATGGCACCTTCAACTGCATTTGAATCCAGCACACACATGGCACCTTCTACTACATGCGATCCAGCACACACATGGCACCTTCTACTACATGCAAATCCAGCACACACATGGCACCTTCTACTACATGCGAATCCAGCACACACATGGCACCTTCTACTACATGCAAATCCAGCACACACATGGCACCTTCTACTAAATGCGAATCCAGCACACACATGGCACCTTCAACTGCATTTCAATCCAGCACACACATGGCACCTTCTACTACATGCAAATCCAGCACTCACATGGCACCTTCTACTACATGCAAATCCAGCACACACATGGCACCTTCTACTACATGCAAATCCAGCACACACATGGCACCTTCTACTACATGCAAATCCAGCACACACACGCCACCTTCTACTGCATGCGAATCCAGCACACACATGGCACCTTCTAATGCATGCGAATCCAGCACACACATGGCACCTTCTACTACATGCAAATCCAGCACACACATGGCACCTTCAACTGCATTTGAATCCAGCACACACATGGCACCTTCTACTACATGCGAATCCAGCACACACATGGCACCTTCTACTACATGCAAATCCAGCACACACATGGCACCTTCTACTACATGCAAATCCAGCACACACATGGCACCTTCTACTACATGCGAATCCAGCACACACATGGCACCTTCAACTGCATTTGAATCCAGCACACACATGGCACCTTCTACTACATGCGAATCCAGCACACACATGGCACCTTCTACTACATGCAAATCCAGCACACACATGGCACCTTCTACTACATGCGAATCCAGCACACACATGGCACCTTCTACTACATGCAAATCCAGCACACACATGGCACCTTCTACTACATGCGAATCCAGCACACACATGGCACCTTCAACTGCATTTGAATTCAGCACACACATGGCACCTTCTACTACATGCAAATCCAGCACACACATGGCACCCTCAACTGCATGTTGGTACTGCCTAAAGATGGAAGCCAGACTGATAAGACCGTAGCAAATGATTGGATGCGTTCTGCATTCTGGCCCCCAAGGCACCGCTCTTGGAATGTGTCCCTCGATGTCTCCAGAAACTCATGTGCGTCTCTCCTATGATTTGTCCCACTCCTTTCTTCTGATATGCCAACCAGTAGCTCTTCATTAGAAACTTGGCGGGGTGAACCCGTATGGTGGGGAGCACTGGCGCCCTCAAATCTCAAACAAACGCTGGCTGCGGAGCTATACTAGGTGGTGCGACCCCAACTGCCACCAAGGAATATAGTTACAAAAAAGTGGTTAGTACTCCAAGCCCTCGCACTGCGCAATGTAAGTAAATGCAGTTGAGACGTCCGATAGACTGTGTGATGTGTCAATCCCGGGCGGGGCGGTGCTAGCCTAGCAGCTGGGCCCGGGATTCATGTGATGTGTCAATCCCGGCCGGTGCTAGCCTAGCAGCTGGGCCCGGGATTCATGTGATGTGTCAATCCCGGCCGGTGCTAGCCTAGCAGCTGGGCCCGGGATTCATGTGATGTGTCAATCCCGGGCGGTGCTAGCCTAGCAGCTGGGCCCGGAATTGATGTGATGTGTCAATCCCGGGCGGTACTAGCCTAGCAGCTGGGCCCGGGATTGTGCTAGCCTAGCAGCTGGGCCCAGGATTGATGTGATGTGTCAATCCCGGGCGGTGCTAGCCCAGCAGCTGGGCCCGGAATTGATGTGATGTGTCAATCCCGGGCGGTACTAGCCTAGCAGCTGGGCCCGGGATTGTGCTAGCCTAGCAGCTGGGCCCAGGATTGATGTGATGTGTCAATCCCGGGCGGTGCTAGTCTAGCAGCTGGCCCCAGGATTGATGTGATGTGTCAATCCCGGGCGGGGCAGTGCTAGCCTAGCAGCTGGGCCCGGGATTCATGTGATGTGTCAATCCCGGGCGGTGCTAGCCTAGAAGCTGGGCCCGGGATTCATGTGATGTGTCAATCCCAGGCGGTGCTAGCCTAGCAGCTGGGCCCGGGATTCATTTGATGTGTCAATCCTGGGCGGTGCTAGCCTAGCAGCTGGGCCCGGAATTGATGTGATGTGTCAATCCTAGGTGATGTGTCAATCCAGGGTGGTCCTAGCCTAGGAGCTGTGCCCAGCTGGAGGAACAGCACCAACAGTAGTGCTGCAGAGTAGGGGACCGGCACACCATAGTGTCCGCCTCCAGCCTCCGGTGGGGAGATGTGGTTGGGAAGGAGAGGTGCTGGGGAGGAGAGGAAGGAGAAGCAACGCTTGGTCTGGTCCAGTACATGTTGGTTCCTAAAACAGCCGCCTGCGATGGTTCCAAAAACCTACTGCTGCCAACTTTCTCTGCCCAAAAAGAGGCAGGATGTTCAAGAAAGGATGACATTGCAGGGAATGACATCATGTGACCTTTGACCCAATGACATGAGCTCTTGACATCAGACAATTTCTGAACAGACGTAAATCATTAGAGTCTTCCCTGTATTTCACCTGCTGCTCAGGAAACCTGCTTTGAAATAGACACACTTCCTGTGAAATGACTAAAATATAAACTATATATTAAAGTGTTGGGTTATCTGTACTTCTGTCTGTTTACTACTTTGCTTGCAGTAGAAATGCAGCAACTTGTGGCGTGTCCTTGTACTTACAGGAAGAGGCGGGAGCTGCTGCTACAGTCTATAGGTGGCAGGACTACGTTGAAAGCAGCTGCCTGTTGGATTGTGAATCCTCCATTATGCTGTGCGTCCAGCGAGCAGAGACACACAACAAGTCTGCACCGCCAGACAGGCCCAATTCTGCAGTGACACCATCCCTACTGCCCCCCAGTCTGGCTGGGCTGTTGCCTCATGGGCAGATTGCAAAATGTAAAAGAAAATAAAAAAAGACAAAGCTCACAACAGGTTTGCCAGTATTCCGCCGGCAACTCCGGCATTTATTTGCCGGCGGGGGCCTGATCTACCAGCAGGTGAGGCCTGGAGGTAGATCCGTGGCCCCCACCTGCAAAGGTATGTTTCCCTGGTCTGGTAAAATTGCCAGAATGACCAGAAACTAATGATCCCCCAAAATCTTTCATAAAGCAGCCTGCCTCGTAGGAAAGGAATGGAAGGTCTGCTCGGCGTCTGTGTAGACGAGGCAGGGCACTCGTCTTGATTTCTGCAATGCTTCAGATGGGTGGTCAACACAGTGAGTGGGCAGCTTCTGTGTAGACGAGGCAGGGCACTCGTCTTGATTTCTGCAGCGTTGCAGATGAGGGGTCAACACAGTGAGTGGGCAGCTTCGGTGTAGACGAGGCAGGGCACTCGTCTTGATTTCTGCAGCGTTGCAGATGAGGAGTCAACACAGTGAGTGGGCAGCTTCGGTGTAGACGAGGCAGGGCACTCGTCTTGATTTCTGCAGCGTTGCAGATGGGGGGTCAACACAGTGAGTGGGCGGCTTCTGTGTAGACGAGGCAGGGCACTCGTCTTGATTTCTGCAGCGTTGCAGATGGGGGGTCAACACAGTGAGTGGGCGGCTTCTGTGTAGACGAGGCAGGGCACTCTTGATTTCTGCAGCGTTGCAGATGGGGGGTCAACACAGTGAGTGGGCAGCTTCTGTGTAGACGAGGCAGGGCACTCGTCTTGATTTCTGCAATGCTTCAGATGGGTGGTCAGCACAGTGAGTGGGCGGCTTCTGTGTAGACGAGGCAGGGCACTCGTCTTGATTTCTGCAATGCTTCAGATGGGTGGTCAGCACAGTGAGTGGGTGGCTTCTGTGTAGACGAGGCAGGGCACTCGTCTTGATTTCTGCAGCGTTGCAGATGGGGGGTCAACACAGTGAGTGGGCGGCTTCTGTGTAGACGAGGCAGGGCACTCGTCTTGATTTCTGCAGCGTTGCAGATGGGGGGTCAACACAGTGAGTGGGCGGCTTCTGTGTAGACGAGGCAGGGCACTCGTCTTGATTTCTGCAGCGTTGCAGATGGGTGGTCAACACAGTGAGTGGGCAGCTTCTGTGTAGACGAGGCAGGGCACTCGTCTTGATTTCTGCAATGCTTCAGATGGGTAGTCAACACACTGAGTGGGCGGCTTCTGTGTAGACGAGGCAGGGCACTCATCTTGATTTCTGCAGCGTTGCAGATGGGGGGTCAACACAGTGAGTGGGCGGCTTCTGTGTAGACGAGGCAGGGCACTCGTCTTGATTTCTGCAGCGTTTCAGATGGGGGGTCAACACAGTGAGTGGGCGGCTTCTGTGTAGACGAGGCAGGGCACTCGTCTTGATTTCTGCAGCGTTGCAGATGGGTGGTCAACACAGTGAGTGGGCGGCTTCTGTGTAGACGAGGCAGGGCACTCGTCTTGATTTCTGCAATGCTTCAGATGGGTGGTCTCTACAGTGAGTGGGCGGCTACCGTGTAGACGAGGCAGGTCACTCGTCTTGATTTCTGCAGCGTTGCAGATGGGGGGTCAACACAGTGAGTGGGCGGCTTCTGTGTAGACGAGGCAGGGCACTCATCTTGATTTCTGCAGCGTTGCAGATGGGGGGTCAACACAGTGAGTGGGCGGCTTCTGTGTAGACGAGGCAGGGCACTTGTCTTGATTTCTGCAGCGTTGCAGATGGGGGGTCAACACAGTGAGTGGGCGGCTTCTGTGTAGACGAGGCAGGGCACTCGTCTTGATTTCTGCAGCGTTTCAGATGGGGGGTCAACACAGTGAGTGGGCGGCTTCTGTGTAGACGAGGCAGGGCACTCGTCTTGATTTCTGCAATGCTTCAGATGGGTGGTCTCTACAGTGAGTGGGCGGCTTCTGTGTAGACGAGGCAGGGCACTCGTCTTGATTTCTGCAGCATTGCAGATGGGTGGTCAACACAGTGAGTGGGCGGCTTCTGTGTAAATGAGGCAGGGCACTCGTCTTGATTTCTGCAGCGTTGCAGATGGGTGGTCAACACAGTGAGTGGGCGGCTTCTGTGTAGACGAGGCAGGGCACTCGTCTTGATTTCTGCAGCGTTGCAGATGGGGGGTCAACACACTGAGTGGGCGGCTTCTGTGTAGACGAGGCAGGGCACTCGTCTTGATTTCTGCAGCGTTGCAGATGGGTGGTCAACACAGTGAGTGGGCGGCTTCTGTGTAAATGAGGCAGGGCATTCGTCTTGATTTCTGCAGTGGTCCCTGGTCTGGTAAAATTGCCAGAATGACCAGAAACTAATGATCCCCCAAAATCTTTCATAAAGCAGCCTGCCTCGTAGGAAAGGAATGGAAGGTCTGCTCGGCGTCTGTGTAGACGAGGCAGGGCACTCGTCTTGATTTCTGCAATGCTTCAGATGGGTGGTCAGCACAGTGAGTGGGCGGCTTCTGTGTAGACGAGGCAGGGCACTCGTCTTGATTTCTGCAGCGTTGCAGATGGGGGGTCAACACAGTGAGTGGGCGGCTTCTGTGTAGACGAGGCAGGGCACTCGTCTTGATTTCTGCAGCGTTGCAGATGGGGGGTCAACACAGTGAGTGGGCGGCTTCTGTGTAGACGAGGCAGGGCACTCGTCTTGATTTCTGCAGCGTTGCAGATGGGTGGTCAACACAGTGAGTGGGCAGCTTCTGTGTAGACGAGGCAGGGCACTCGTCTTGATTTCTGCAATGCTTCAGATGGGTAGTCAACACACTGAGTGGGCGGCTTCTGTGTAGACGAGGCAGGGCACTCATCTTGATTTCTGCAGCGTTGCAGATGGGGGGTCAACACAGTGAGTGGGCGGCTTCTGTGTAGACGAGGCAGGGCACTCGTCTTGATTTCTGCAGCGTTTCAGATGGGGGGTCAACACAGTGAGTGGGCGGCTTCTGTGTAGACGAGGCAGGGCACTCGTCTTGATTTCTGCAGCGTTGCAGATGGGTGGTCAACACAGTGAGTGGGCGGCTTCTGTGTAGACGAGGCAGGGCACTCGTCTTGATTTCTGCAATGCTTCAGATGGGTGGTCTCTACAGTGAGTGGGCGGCTACCGTGTAGACGAGGCAGGTCACTCGTCTTGATTTCTGCAGCGTTGCAGATGGGGGGTCAACACAGGGAGTGGGCGGCTTCTGTGTAGACGAGGCAGGGCACTCATCTTGATTTCTGCAGCGTTGCAGATGGGGGGTCAACACAGTGAGTGGGCGGCTTCTGTGTAGACGAGGCAGGGCACTCATCTTGATTTCTGCAGCGTTGCAGATGGGGGGTCAACACAGTGAGTGGGCGGCTTCTGTGTAGACGAGGCAGGGCACTCGTCTTGATTTCTGCAGCGTTTCAGATGGGGGGTCAACACAGTGAGTGGGCGGCTTCTGTGTAGACGAGGCAGGGCACTCGTCTTGATTTCTGCAATGCTTCAGATGGGTGGTCTCTACAGTGAGTGGGCGGCTTCTGTGTAGACGAGGCAGGGCACTCGTCTTGATTTCTGCAGCATTGCAGATGGGTGGTCAACACAGTGAGTGGGCGGCTTCTGTGTAAATGAGGCAGGGCACTCGTCTTGATTTCTGCAGCGTTGCAGATGGGTGGTCAACACAGTGAGTGGGTGGCTTCTGTGTAGACGAGGCAGGTCACTCGTCTTGATTTCTGCAGCGTTGCAGATGGGGGGTCAACACAGTGAGTGGGCGGCTTCTGTGTAGACAAGGCAGGTCACTCGTCTTGATTTCTGCAGCGTTGCAGATGGGTGGTCAACACAGTGAGTGGCGGCTTCTCTGTGGACGAGGCAGGGCACTCGTCTTGATTTCTGCAGCGTTGCAGATGGGTGGTCAACACAGTGAGTGGCGGCTTCTGTGTGGACGAGGCAGGGCACTCGTCTTGATTTCTGCAATGCTTCAGATGGGTGGTCTCTACAGTGAGTGGGCAGCTTCGGTGTAGACGAGGCAGGTCACTCGTCTTGATTTCTGCAGCGTTGCAGATGGGTGGTCAACACAGTGAGTGGGCGGCTTCTGTGTAGACGAGGCAGGGCACTCGTCTTGATTTCTGCAGCGTTGCAGATGGGTGGTCTCTACAGTGAGTGGGCGGCTTCTGTGTAAATGAGGCAGGGGACTCGTCTTGATTTCTGCAGTGTTGCAGATGGTTGGTCTCTACAGTGAGTGGGCGGCTTCTGTGTAAATGAGGCAGGGCACTCGTCTTGATTTCTGCAATGCTTCAGATGGGTGGTCTCTACAGTGAGTGGGCAGCTTTGGTGTAGACGAGGCAGGTCACTCGTCTTGATTTCTGCAGCGTTGCAGATGGGTGGTCAACACAGTGAGTGGGCGGCTTCTGTGTAAATGAGGCAGGGCACTCGTCTTGATTTCTGCAATGCTTCAGATGGTTGGTCTCTACAGTGAGTGGGCAGCTTCGGTGTAGACGAGGCAGGTCACTCGTCTTGATTTCTGCAGCGTTGCAGATGGGTGGTCAACACAGTGAGTGGGCGGCTTCTGTGTAGACGAGGCAGGGCACTCGTCTTGATTTCTGCAGCGTTGCAGATGGGTGGTCAACACAGTGAGTGGGCAGCTTCTGTGTAGACGAGGCAGGTCACTCGTCTTGATTTCTGCAATGCTTCAGATGGGTGGTCAACACAGTGAGTGGGCGGCTTCTGTGTAGACGAGGCAGGGCACTCGTCTTGATTTCTGCAGCGTTGCAGATGGGGGGTCAACACACTGAGTGGGCGGCTTCTGTGTAGACGAGGCAGGGCACTCGTCTTGATTTCTGCAGCGTTGCAGATGGGTGGTCAACACAGTGAGTGGGCGGCTTCTGTGTAAATGAGGCAGGGCACTCGTCTTGATTTCTGCAGTGTTGCAGATGGTTGGTCTCTACAGTGAGTGGGCGGCTTCTGTGTAAATGAGGCAGGGCACTCGTCTTGATTTCTGCAATGCTTCAGATGGGTGGTCTCTACAGTGAGTGGGCAGCTTTGGTGTAGACGAGGCAGGTCACTCGTCTTGATTTCTGCAGCGTTGCAGATGGGTGGTCAACACAGTGAGTGGGCGGCTTCTGTGTAAATGAGGCAGGGCACTCGTCTTGATTTCTGCAATGCTTCAGATGGGTGGTCTCTACAGTGAGTGGGCAGCTTCGGTGTAGACGAGGCAGGTCACTCGTCTTGATTTCTGCAGCGTTGCAGATGGGTGGTCAACACAGTGAGTGGGCGGCTTCTGTGTAGACGAGGCAGGGCACTCGTCTTGATTTCTGCAGAGTTGCAGATGGGGGGGTCAACACAGTGAGTGGGCGGCTTCTGTGTAGACAAGGCAGGTCACTCGTCTTGATTTCTGCAGCGTTGCAGATGGGTGGTCAACACAGTGAGTGGGCGGCTTCTGTGTAGACGAGGCAGGGCACTCGTCTTGATTTCTGCAGCGTTGCAGATGGGTGGTCAACAAAGTGAGTGGCGGCTTCTGTGTAGATGAGGCAGGGCACTCGTCTTGATTTCTGCAATGCTTCAGATGGGTGGTCTCTACAGTGAGTAGGCAGCTTCGGTGTAGACGAGGCAGGTCACTCGTCTTGATTTCTGCAGCGTTGCAGATGGGTGGTCAACACAGTGAGTGGGCGGCTTCTGTGTAGACGAGGCAGGTCACTCGTCTTGATTTCTGCAGCGTTGCAGATGGGTGGTCAACACAGTGAGTGGGCGGCTTCTGTGTAGACGAGGCAGGGCACTCGTCTTGATTTCTGCAGCGTTGCAGATGGGGGGTCAACACACTGAGTGGGCGGCTTCTGTGTAGACGGGGCAGGGCACTCGTTTTGATTTCTGCAGCGTTGCAGATGGGTGGTCAACACAGTGAGTGGACGGCTTCTGTGTAGACGAGGCAGGGCACTCGTCTTGATTTCTGCAGCGTTGCAGATGGGGGGTTAACACAGTGAGTGGGCGGCTTCTGTGTAGACGAGGCAGGGCACTCGTCTTGATTTCTGCAGCATTGCAGATGGGTGGTCAACACTGAGTGGGCGGCTTCTGTGTAGACGAGGCAGTGCACTCATTTTGATTACTGCAGCGTTGCAGATGGGTGGTCAACACAGTGAGTGGGCAGCTTCTGTGTAGACGAGGCAGGGCACTCGTCTTGATTTCTGCAGCGTTGCAGATGGGTGGTCAACACAGTGAGTGGGCGGCTTCTGTGTAGACGAGGCATGGCACTCGTCTTGATTTCTGCAGCGTTGCAGATGGTTTGTCTCCACAGTGAGTGGGTGGCTTCTGTGTAGACGAGGCAGGGCACTCGTCTTGATTTCTGCAGCGTTGCAGATGGGTGGTCTCCACAGTGAGTGGGTGGCTTCTGTGTAAGTGAGGCAGGGCACTCGTCAGGATTTCTGCAGAGTTGCAGATGGTTGGTCTCCACAGTGAGTGGCCGGCTTCTGTGTAGATGAGGCAGGGCACTCGTCTTGATTTCTGCAATGCTGCAGATGGGTGGTCTCCACAGTGAGTGGGTGGCTTCTGTGTAGATGAGGCAGGGCACTCGTCTGGATTTCTGCAGTGTTGCAGATGCTCCACAGTGAGTGGGTGGCTTCTTTGGAGATGAGGCAGGGCACTCGTCTGGATTTCTGCAGTGTTGCAGATGGGTAGTCTCCACAGTGAGTGGGTGGCTTCTATGCAGATGAGGCAGGGCACTCGTTTGATTTCTACAATACTGCCGATGGTTGGTCTCCACAGTGAATGGGTGGCTTCTGTGTAGACGAGGCAGGGCATTCGTCTTGATTTCTGCAGTGTTGCAGATGGGTGGTCTCCACAGTGAGTGGGTGGCTTCTGTGTAGATGAGGCAGGGCACTCGTCTGGATTTCTGCAGTGTTGCAGATGCTCCACAGTGAGTGGGTGGCTTCTGTGGAGATGAGGCAGGGCACTCGTCTTGATTTCTGCAATTCTGCAGATGGTTGGTCTCCACAGTGAGTGGCCGGCTTCTGTGTAGATGAGGCAAGGCACTCGTCTTGATTTCTGCAGCGTTGCAGATGGTTGGTCTCCACAGTGAGTGGGTGGCCTCTATGCAGATGAGGCAGGGCACTCGTCTTGATTTCTACAATGCTGCAGATGGGTGGTCTCCACAGTGAGTGGGCGGCTTCTGTGTAAATGAGGCAGGGCACTCGTCTTGATTTCTGCAGCGTTGCAGATGGTTGGTCTCCACAGTGAGTGGACGGCTTCTGTGTAAATGAGGCAGGGCACTCGTCTTGATTTCTGCAGTGTTGCAGATGGTTGGTCTCCACAGTGAGTGGGCGGCTTCTGTGTAGACGAGGCAGGGCACTCGTCTTGATTTCTGCAGCGTTGCAGATGGGTGGACTCCACAGTGAGTGGGCGGCATCTGTGTAAATGAGGCAGGGCACTCGTCTTGATTTCTGCAGCGTTGCAGATGGGTGGTCAACACAGTGAGTGGGCGGCTTCTGTGTAGACGAGGCAGGGCACTCGTCTTGATTTCTGCAATGCTTCAGATGGGTGGTCTCTACAGTGAGTGGGCGGCTACCGTGTAGACGAGGCAGGTCACTCGTCTTGATTTCTGCAGCGTTGCAGATGGGGGGTCAACACAGTGAGTGGGCGGCTTCTGTGTAGACGAGGCAGGGCACTCATCTTGATTTCTGCAGCGTTGCAGATGGGGGGTCAACACAGTGAGTGGGCGGCTTCTGTGTAGACGAGGCAGGGCACTTGTCTTGATTTCTGCAGCGTTGCAGATGGGTGGTCAACACAGTGAGTGGGCAGCTTCTGTGTAGACGAGGCAGGGCACTCGTCTTGATTTCTGCAGCGTTGCAGATGGGGGGTCAACACACTGAGTGGGCGGCTTCTGTGTAAGTGAGGCAGGGCACTCGTCAGGATTTCTGCAGAGTTGCAGATGGTTGGTCTCCACAGTGAGTGGCCGGCTTCTGTGTAGATGAGGCAGGGCATTCGTCTTGATTTCTGCAGTGTTGCAGATGGGTGGTCTCCACAGTGAGTGGGTGGCTTCTGTGTAGATGAGGCAGGGCACTCGTCTGGATTTCTGCAGTGTTGCAGATGCTCCACAGTGAGTGGGTGGCTTCTGTGGAGATGAGGCAGGGCACTCGTCTTGATTTCTGCAATTCTGCAGATGGTTGGTCTCCACAGTGAGTGGCCGGCTTCTGTGTAGATGAGGCAAGGCACTCGTCTTGATTTCTGCAGCGTTGCAGATGGTTGGTCTCCACAGTGAGTGGGTGGCCTCTATGCAGATGAGGCAGGGCACTCGTCTTGATTTCTACAATGCTGCAGATGGGTGGTCTCCACAGTGAGTGGGCGGCTTCTGTGTAAATGAGGCAGGGCACTCGTCTTGATTTCTGCAGCGTTGCAGATGGTTGGTCTCCACAGTGAGTGGACGGCTTCTGTGTAAATGAGGCAGGGCACTCGTCTTGATTTCTGCAGTGTTGCAGATGGTTGGTCTCCACAGTGAGTGGGCGGCTTCTGTGTAGACGAGGCAGGGCACTCGTCTTGATTTCTGCAGCGTTGCAGATGGGTGGACTCCACAGTGAGTGGGCGGCTTCTGTGTAAATGAGGCAGGGCACTCGTCTTGATTTCTGCAGCGTTGCAGATGGGTGGTCAACACAGTGAGTGGGCGGCTTCTGTGTAGACGAGGCAGGGCACTCGTCTTGATTTCTGCAATGCTTCAGATGGGTGGTCTCTACAGTGAGTGGGTGGCTACCGTGTAGACGAGGCAGGTCACTCGTCTTGATTTCTGCAGCGTTGCAGATGGGGGGTCAACACAGTGAGTGGGCGGCTTCTGTGAAGACGAGGCAGGGCACTCATCTTGATTTCTGCAGCGTTGCAGATGGGGGGTCAACACAGTGAGTGGGCGGCTTCTGTGTAGACGAGGCAGGGCACTTGTCTTGATTTCTGCAGCGTTGCAGATGGGGGGTCAACACAGTGAGTGGGCGGCTTCTGTGTAGACGAGGCAGGGCACTCGTCTTGATTTCTGCAGCGTTTCAGATGGGGGGTCAACACAGTGAGTGGGCGGCTTCTGTGTAGACGAGGCAGGGCACTCGTCTTGATTTCTGCAATGCTTCAGATGGGTGGTCTCTACAGTGAGTGGGCGGCTTCTGTGTAGACGAGGCAGGGCACTCGTCTTGATTTCTGCAGCATTGCAGATGGGTGGTCAACACAGTGAGTGGGCGGCTTCTGTGTAAATGAGGCAGGGCACTCGTCTTGATTTCTGCAGCGTTGCAGATGGGTGGTCAACACAGTGAGTGGGCGGCTTCTGTGTAGACGAGGCAGGGCACTGGTCTTGATTTCTGCAGCGTTGCAGATGGGGGGTCAACACACTGAGTGGGCGGCTTCTGTGTAGACGAGGCAGGGCACTCGTCTTGATTTCTGCAGCGTTGCAGATGGGTGGTCAACACAGTGAGTGGGCGGCTTCTGTGTAAATGAGGCAGGGCACTCGTCTTGATTTCTGCAGTGGTCCCTGGTCTGGTAAAATTGCCAGAATGACCAGAAACTAATGATCCCCCAAAATCTTTCATAAAGCAGCCTGCCTCGTAGGAAAGGAATGGAAGGTCTGCTCGGCGTCTGTGTAGACGAGGCAGGGCACTCGTCTTGATTTCTGCAATGCTTCAGATGGGTGGTCAGCACAGTGAGTGGGCGGCTTCTGTGTAGACGAGGCAGGGCACTCGTCTTGATTTCTGCAGCGTTGCAGATGGGGGGTCAACACAGTGAGTGGGCGGCTTCTGTGTAGACGAGGCAGGGCACTCGTCTTGATTTCTGCAGCGTTGCAGATGGGGGGTCAACACAGTGAGTGGGCGGCTTCTGTGTAGACGAGGCAGGGCACTCGTCTTGATTTCTGCAGCGTTGCAGATGGGTGGTCAACACAGTGAGTGGGCAGCTTCTGTGTAGACGAGGCAGGGCACTCGTCTTGATTTCTGCAATGCTTCAGATGGGTAGTCAACACACTGAGTGGGCGGCTTCTGTGTAGACGAGGCAGGGCACTCATCTTGATTTCTGCAGCGTTGCAGATGGGGGGTCAACACAGTGAGTGGGCGGCTTCTGTGTAGACGAGGCAGGGCACTCGTCTTGATTTCTGCAGCGTTTCAGATGGGGGGTCAACACAGTGAGTGGGCGGCTTCTGTGTAGACGAGGCAGGGCACTCGTCTTGATTTCTGCAGCGTTGCAGATGGGTGGTCAACACAGTGAGTGGGCGGCTTCTGTGTAGACGAGGCAGGGCACTCGTCTTGATTTCTGCAATGCTTCAGATGGGTGGTCTCTACAGTGAGTGGGCGGCTACCGTGTAGACGAGGCAGGTCACTCGTCTTGATTTCTGCAGCGTTGCAGATGGGGGGTCAACACAGTGAGTGGGCGGCTTCTGTGTAGACGAGGCAGGGCACTCATCTTGATTTCTGCAGCGTTGCAGATGGGGGGTCAACACAGTGAGTGGGCGGCTTCTGTGTAGACGAGGCAGGGCACTCATCTTGATTTCTGCAGCATTGCAGATGGGTGGTCAACACAGTGAGTAGGCGGCTTCTGTGTAAATGAGGCAGGGCACTCGTCTTGATTTCTGCAGCGTTGCAGATGGGTGGTCAACACAGTGAGTGGGCGGCTTCTGTGTAGACGAGGCAGGTCACTCGTCTTGATTTCTGCAGCGTTGCAGATGGGGGGTCAACACAGTGAGTGGGCGGCTTCTGTGTAGACAAGGCAGGTCACTCGTCTTGATTTCTGCAGCGTTGCAGATGGGTGGTCAACACAGTGAGTGGCGGCTTCTCTGTGGACGAGGCAGGGCACTCGTCTTGATTTCTGCAGCGTTGCAGATGGGTGGTCAACACAGTGAGTGGCGGCTTCTGTGTGGACGAGGCAGGGCACACGTCTTGATTTCTGCAATGCTTCAGATGGGTGGTCTCTACAGTGAGTGGGCAGCTTCGGTGTAGACGAGGCAGGTTACTCGTCTTGATTTCTGCAGCGTTGCAGATGGGTGGTCAACACAGTGAGTGGGCGGCTTCTGTGTAGACGAGGCAGGGCACTCGTCTTGATTTCTGCAGCGTTGCAGATGGGTGGTCTCTACAGTGAGTGGGCGGCTTCTGTGTAAATGAGGCAGGGGACTCGTCTTGATTTCTGCAGTGTTGCAGATGGTTGGTCTCTACAGTGAGTGGGCGGCTTCTGTGTAAATGAGGCAGGGCACTCGTCTTGATTTCTGCAATGCTTCAGATGGGTGGTCTCTACAGTGAGTGGGCAGCTTTGGTGTAGACGAGGCAGGTCACTCGTCTTGATTTCTGCAGCGTTGCAGATGGGTGGTCAACACAGTGAGTGGGCGGCTTCTGTGTAAATGAGGCAGGGCACTCGTCTTGATTTCTGCAATGCTTCAGATGGTTGGTCTCTACAGTGAGTGGGCAGCTTCGGTGTAGACGAGGCAGGTCACTCGTCTTGATTTCTGCAGCGTTGCAGATGGGTGGTCAACACAGTGAGTGGGCGGCTTCTGTGTAGACGAGGCAGGGCACTCGTCTTGATTTCTGCAGCGTTGCAGATGGGTGGTCAACACAGTGAGTGGGCAGCTTCTGTGTAGACGAGGCAGGTCACTCGTCTTGATTTCTGCAATGCTTCAGATGGGTGGTCAACACAGTGAGTGGGCGGCTTCTGTGTAGACGAGGCAGGGCACTCGTCTTGATTTCTGCAGCGTTGCAGATGGGGGGTCAACACACTGAGTGGGCGGCTTCTGTGTAGACGAGGCAGGGCACTCGTCTTGATTTCTGCAGCGTTGCAGATGGGTGGTCAACACAGTGAGTGGGCGGCTTCTGTGTAAATGAGGCAGGGCACTCGTCTTGATTTCTGCAATGCTTCAGATGGGTGGTCTCTACAGTGAGTGGGCAGCTTTGGTGTAGACGAGGCAGGTCACTCGTCTTGATTTCTGCAGCGTTGCAGATGGGTGGTCAACACAGTGAGTGGGCGGCTTCTGTGTAAATGAGGCAGGGCACTCGTCTTGATTTCTGCAATGCTTCAGATGGGTGGTCTCTACAGTGAGTGGGCAGCTTCGGTGTAGACGAGGCAGGTCACTCGTCTTGATTTCTGCAGCGTTGCAGATGGGTGGTCAACACAGTGAGTGGGCGGCTTCTGTGTAGACGAGGCAGGGCACTCGTCTTGATTTCTGCAGAGTTGCAGATGGGGGGGTCAACACAGTGAGTGGGCGGCTTCTGTGTAGACAAGGCAGGTCACTCGTCTTGATTTCTGCAGCGTTGCAGATGGGTGGTCAACACAGTGAGTGGGCGGCTTCTGTGTAGACGAGGCAGGGCACTCGTCTTGATTTCTGCAGCGTTGCAGATGGGTGGTCAACAAAGTGAGTGGCGGCTTCTGTGTAGACGAGGCAGGGCACTCGTCTTGATTTCTGCAATGCTTCAGATGGGTGGTCTCTACAGTGAGTGGGCAGCTTCGGTGTAGACGAGGCAGGTCACTCGTCTTGATTTCTGCAGCGTTGCAGATGGGTGGTCAACACAGTGAGTGGGCGGCTTCTGTGTAGACGAGGCAGGTCACTCGTCTTGATTTCTGCAGCGTTGCAGATGGGTGGTCAACACAGTGAGTGGGCGGCTTCTGTGTAGACGAGGCAGGGCACTCGTCTTGATTTCTGCAGCGTTGCAGATGGGGGGTCAACACACTGAGTGGGCGGCTTCTGTGTAGACGGGTCAGGGCACTCGTCTTGATTTCTGCAGCGTTGCAGATGGGTGGTCAACACAGTGAGTGGGCGGCTTCTGTGTAGACGAGGCAGGGCACTCGTCTTGATTTCTGCAGCGTTGCAGATGGGGGGTTAACACAGTGAGTGGGCGGCTTCTGTGTAGACGAGGCAGGGCACTCGTCTTGATTTCTGCAGCATTGCAGATGGGTGGTCAACACTGAGTGGGCGGCTTCTGTGTAGACGAGGCAGTGCACTCATTTTGATTACTGCAGCGTTGCAGATGGGTGGTCAACACAGTGAGTGGGCGGCTTCTGTGTAGACGAGGCAGGGCACTCGTCATGATTTCTGCAGAGTTGCAGATGGTTGGTCTCCACAGTGAGTGGGCGGCTTCTGTGTAGACGAGGCAGGGCACTCGTCTTGATTTCTGCAGCGTTGCAGATGGTTGGTCTCCACAGTGAGTGGGTGGCTTCTGTGTAGACGAGGCAGGGCACTCGTCTTGATTTCTGCAGCGTTGCAGATGCTCCACAGTGAGTGGGTGGCTTCTTTGGAGATGAGGCAGGGCACTCGTCTGGATTTCTGCAGTGTTGCAGATGGGTAGTCTCCACAGTGAGTGGGTGGCTTCTATGCAGATGAGGCAGGGCACTCGTTTGATTTCTACAATACTGCCGATGGTTGGTCTCCACAGTGAATGGGTGGCTTCTGTGTAGACGAGGCAGGGCATTCGTCTTGATTTCTGCAGTGCTGCAGATGGGTGGTCTCCACAGTGAGTGGGTGGCTTCTGTGTAGATGAGGCAGGGCACTCGTCTGGATTTCTGCAGTGTTGCAGATGCTCCACAGTGAGTGGGTGGCTTCTGTGGAGATGAGGCAGGGCACTCGTCTTGATTTCTGCAATTCTGCAGATGGTTGGTCTCCACAGTGAGTGGCCGGCTTCTGTGTAGATGAGGCAAGGCACTCGTCTTGATTTCTGCAGCGTTGCAGATGGTTGGTCTCCACAGTGAGTGGGTGGCTTCTATGCAGATGAGGCAGGGCACTCGTCTTGATTTCTACAATGCTGCAGATGGGTGGTCTCCACAGTGAGTGGGCGGCTTCTGTGTAAATGAGGCAGGGCACTCGTCTTGATTTCTGCAGCGTTGCAGATGGTTGGTCTCCACAGTGAGTGGACGGCTTCTGTGTAAATGAGGCAGGGCACTCGTCTTGATTTCTGCAGTGTTGCAGATGGTTGGTCTCCACAGTGAGTGGGCGGCTTCTGTGTAGACGAGGCAGGGCACTCGTCTTGATTTCTGCAGCGTTGCAGATGGGTGGACTCCACAGTGAGTGGGCGGCTTCTGTGTAAATGAGGCAGGGCACTCGTCTTGATTTCTGCAGCGTTGCAGATGGTTGGTCTCCACAGTGAGTGGGTGGCTTCTGTGTAAATGAGGCAGGGCACTCGTTTTGATTTCTGCAGCGTTGCAGATGGTTGGTCTCCACAGTGAGTGGGTGGCTTCTGTGTAAATGAGGCAGGGCACTCGTCTTGATTTCTGCAGCGTTGCAGATGGTTGGTCTCCACAGTGAGTGGGTGGCTTCTGTGTAGATGAGGCAGGGCACTCGTCTTGATTTCTACAATGCTGCAGATGGGTGGTCTCCACAGTGAGTGCGCGGCTTCTGTGTAGACGAGGCAGGGCACTCGTCTTGATTTCTGCAATGCTTCAGATGGTTGGTCTCCACAGTGAGTGGGCGGCTTCTGTGTAAATGAGGCAGGGCACTCGTCTAGATTTCTGCAATGCTTCAGGTGGGTGGTCTCCACAGTGAGTGGGTGGCTTCTGTGTAGACGAGGCAGAGCACTCGTCTTGATCCAATCCAAGATGCCCACCTTTTCACCACCTTAACATGGCCCTTTATAAAAAACAGTTTTACTCTATTGAAGAGAAGCACTTGCACTTCCCTTCTGTACAATAAAAAAAGTCAAACATTTGGGCCCAATTTGGATTGTTTACACCCATCTATTAGGAGGAGGTGCAAATAGGTGGTTTTTCTGCAGAAAGTTCACCTAAAATACCACTGCCTGCATTCCACTGGTGGTATTATTTTTTTTTTTTGTATTTTAATCCTTAAGATTTTTACAAAAAGAAGATCACAATGTAAAAGCTGTATTCGAATGTACACATTTTCAAGATTTTCGAGTTTCCTAAGTCTCTGAAAAAAAAAAGTCAAGATGATGCCGGCAAGGCAGTTTGTTCAGAGGAGGGTGTTGATGAAACACAGTTCTCCGTCAGATCTATTGAATCCGGAAAGGCTTTTTGTATGTGGCGTAAGATGTTGTAGGTTGCCAACAGCCACAAAGTCTTGTCACCCATCATCAGCCTTGCCCGGCAAAGGTCTTCGTCCTGCAACACAAAGTCCGAGAAGATGTGCCTCAAGTAGAGTGACCTTAACCTCAAAGTCCCATGACAAGAAAGCAACAAGTGGCAAATGGATTCCACTACTTCCGGTAGTCCACAGAATCTGCAGCCATTTATTGTAGCAAACGAGAGGATTTTGTTGGTATGTAACAAGTTCAGTCTTGTTCTCAATAACAGGGACCTTGCTTGCTTAGATGGAACCTGTTTTATGAACGGTTGTAGCTTGTTCAATTTTCGATGGTTCACAGGCAAATGTCTCGTTAGTTTGTTAGAGGCGGCTTTCTCGCCTGTTTTGATCCAATCAAGCTCTTTCACTCTGTTCAAAACTTTCACTGGGTTGTTGTTGAGGGTCTCCATATCGGCTGAGGCCTCTTGTAGGATTTCTTTGATTCGTTTTGACCAACTGTTTAGCATCTTGCAACTTGAGTCATTCATTTCTTGTAGGATCAAGTTGTAGACTGAAGGTTTAGCCGCAAGCTGGCATTGCGGTAAAGCATCATGGAGTTGCATCTGACTGAGCCCTCAAGGGAAAGTAAACTAAGGTCTTTCCTTATGCAGGCTATTGGGACGCATTTTAGGAGTCCCAAAATTTCCCGCCAAAAAGTTGCCTCCAAGGTTGGCCAATGAGATGCTGGAATATTAGGATGGCGTCTGCTCCGTAGACTAATGTTGGTACCACCTTCATTTTATAAAAGTTGATCACCGGAATCAAGGAAAATTGACCAAATTTCCTGTCAATAGCTCTGCCTTGTGCCGTGAGTTTTCTGTTTTTTTCTTTTAAAAGATTTTGCATACCTGTCTCATTTTTAGAATTCTCCAAGATGACTCCCAGGTATCTGAATTCTGCTACGTTTTCAATCCGGTTTTTGTTTTGCTTTCGTTTTTGTGTTGTTTTTTGTATTTTTGGACACAGACATGAGTTTAGTTTTGTTTTCATTGATCTCCAAGTTGTTTCTTTCCATATATGCCTGAAGGTTGCTGAGTTGATGTTGCAACCCTATTGGCGTGTAATCGAGGAGTATCACGTCATCTGCATACAAAAGTCTTCCTACTTGAGATTTTCCTATTTTGGGTGAGAAGCTTCGAATGGTCACTTCAGAGTTTTTGATATCGCAGAGAAATGCTAGAAACAAAGCCGGAGCCAAGGGACATCCCTGTTTAACACCCCTTTGCATCGAAATGGGAGCGGAGAGAAGTCCTTTTTGGTCCAAACGCACCCTCATGATTTCTTCTCAGTACTTTTGCGTGTGACAAGCCACAGTTGTATCGAATAGCTGTCAAGATTCCCGACGAAGGACGCCCCAACGGGCCCTTTTTTGCAGGGGCTAAGAAGACTTCGTAGCCATCAAGAAAGGGCAGTTCTGTTAGCCATGTCTCTTGAAAACAGAAGACGTCTAATTCTGTCAGTTTTATGTCACTAGGTGCCGTAATATGGCCGTGGCCTCTTGTATTCCAGGAGCAAAGCTTTACTTCTCTTGTCTGTGTCTTTAGGTTCGGTTGAAGTTGATCACCGTGCTCCCGAGTCAAGGGTTGCTAACTTTTATGTTGCTTTTGGAAGCCAAGCCCACAAGTTCCTTGCCAGGGGTTTTCCGGGAGAAGATGCAGTCTTGGCTAGTTTCTTAACTCATCTACGAGTATTCGTCCTAGGCGTTTCGTGCTGAGACGGGCGGAAAGGGGAATTACCGCCCCATTCCAAGGTTGTCGGGGCGGTAATTCCCCCTTCCACCATTGCCCTTCCCCATTCCCATTTTTACCCCATAGGGCATAATGGGAATGGGGAAGGCGCTAATTACGGTACCACAAATTGCGGTACCGTAATTAGCTCCCTTGGTCCCTTTGCGGGTTGGTTTATAACGCCTGCAAAAAGCAGGTGTCAAATCCCCCAACCCGCAAAGGGACCTCGTAGTAAGGCGGTAAGGATTTACCAGTACCGGTATTTTACTGGTACCGTAAATCCTTACCGCCATCCGTGTAATGAGGCCCATAGTCTCGATTCCTCTGCTTCTATAGTCCTCCAGCCGTCTCCTGGAGTCGTGCCCTCCTGGCCCTTGCTTTGAAGACTTCTCCATTCGGCAGTTTTGAAGTCTGTTATTGTCCTTTGTTTCCCTGAAGTGTTCCTTGGATTTCCACCTTCTGTCTTGGAGATGTTTTGTGGCCTCTGTGTCTCGCTTTTGTCGCAAGCCACGCTATGACAAAAAGTAAAGTATGGCTACGCCAGACATTGGAGTGATCTCTCTCGATGACGCCGTTAGGTCGTATCCCATTTTTAGCAGTTTGTTGGAATCTTCTTTCAATTGGCTTTTGACATTCAAGGAAGCGATGTACAGGTGAGCCAAAGCCTTCCCCCGGTTGTGACTCGGATCAATGATTAGTAAGTCCTCTGATCTTATACGGTGTAGTGACGGGATGTAGCTGAACAAGGCGAGTACTGAGCCACGATTTAACGTAATCTCGTCTTCATTTCCATCAATCTGTTCTAGTTTCATAATCCATCTTGTGGCGGCTTTTTTTGTCTGCACTTTGTTACACTTTTCAGTTTTCGGGATGTAATGGAGTTTTAAAGGCCCATGCTGAATTTTGCTGGGCTCTGGTGTTATTCTGTCAGAGTTACGAGGACTTCTGGTTATCCTATGAGAGGACGATTTTTCATGTCTCTTGTAGTGTCTCCACGAAGAACCCTCGTCGTTACCTGGGTTTGCGATTTTGGTGGAGTATTTTGTTTTTTTCGTGCCTACTGTTTTCATTTCCACTCTCCACTCTTTTTTTCTTGCTTCTTTGGTGCCGTTTTCTGAATTTTCTAATTGTCGCGAAATCACGGTTTTAGGATCTTTCCTCGATTTCTTGGGCCTTGTTTCTGGGGGAACTTCCTCGTTAGAGTACGTACTCAAGTTCATCAAGTCGTTGCACTCCAGGAATTCCTCTGTTGTTTTTGGCAATTCTCTTGTGCCAAAGACTTCCACTATCGTTACAGTTTCCGTTGGTGCCACTAACGATACTTTTCTACCGGTCTTCTTTATAGGTTTAACTTTTTCTTTCCACATCACTTTGTTGGACTTATTTAGCACAAACACTGGCTCTAGTGTTTGCGCAATTCTCCTCATCTCAGACTTTGCTGCAACGTTTTCTTTGTCGTTTGCTGCTGTAAGTGACTCTCTTGGGCTCCTGGTTAGGTCAATAGTGAGAGCTGTTTGAGTTCCTGCTTCTTTGTTAGGTCCTCTTTTTGGCTGCCGGTCTAAGGCCGTCCCCGCGGGGGTAAGGCTCCCCTCTTGGGCTTTATTGCTTTCCTGTGACATAATGTAGGCTTCCAAGAAGGTCAGTTTGGCCAATAGCGACGCTTGTATTGATGTATGGTCTTTCAGGGTGTTTCTTACCCCTTCATACAGCTTCATAAAAGGGGCGAGGGCGATTGTCACTGTCGACATAATTGAAAGCATGTCAGGTTTTTTTGACGTGGAGGTTCCCAAGTTTGGCTCTGTAGTTAACGATGTTCTCCCTTTCACTGGAGAGTCAAGCCAATGGGGTGTGGAACTCACTCGAGACGAAGTGCGTGATTTATGAAAGTCTAGTGAGTTTCTGCGTGTATTTGCCATGTTTAGTGGGTCCCAAAGATCTTCATCGCTGTTGGGTTTTTGCAAAGTGTTTTTGTTGCGTAATGATATGTCGCTTTTCTGTGGCCTGGTTTTTGGGCCAATTCGCTTAGATCAGTTTCAGGAGATTCTTTATGGATGTTTTGGGCTGAATTTTCACTTTGTTCTCTTTGAGCTGACACCGGCTCCTGCCCAGCCGCTGATGCAGACAGCTTTTCTTGTACAAGGTATAGGTTTTTCATAGGCTTAGGAAGTATAGACGTTGGGACGGAATTAACGTCTAAGGCTATGCTGATAGTTGAGGCCTTTGTGGTTGAGTTAGAGCTCACTGCCAGCATGGGAGATGTGAGTTCCAAAGGTGTAATAATGATGTCCGGTGCTGCTGGATTCTCTGTCGATTCTGAGGCACTGGTCTTAGATGCTGAAAGAGTGATCGAGATGTTTTCCTCCAGAGAGGGGATTAAGGCTGGAGTCGTTAGAGTTGTATTTGGACTCCCAGTCGGCACGGCAGACTCTGAATCCAGAGGTGAACCAATGGAGGGCGGTATTTGATGTGCTGCCAGTTCCTGGGGACTGGGGTCACTAGCGTTAGAAGGAAACTGTTCGTTGCCAGACCCAGCTAAATCGACATTAGGTAGGTGGTTTGGGCCCTGTAGTGTGTGGTTATCAATCTGTCTCTCTTTAGAGACTGGCATTCAGTTATTAAGAGCCTCTAGGATTTCGAGATCTGTTAGTTCTCCCCTTCTGGCGTTGTTGATGGCAGGCTTAAGGTTGAAAAAGTCTCTCAGATTTGCAATACTGCCATGAGTGTTTTTGCTTGTTTTTTGGGTTAGGTGTTTTTCTTTAATCAAGGATCCTTTAATTCAGCTTTTGGTGTTTTTTCTGTTGTAAGTGCCCCCAGTTCTTAGTGATTGAGTGGGTCTTAGACATTTTCTGCCGTTCAAAGGCAGAGCGTTGTTTGTTTCTTGGCTGGCCGCCGCAGCGGGCGGCAGAGTTGCAAGACTGGGCTCGGCATGTATCAGAGCCTGGACGCTCAGGATGTTACCCAGGGGAGGAGCCAGGTCCGCTTCCTGGTTTGCTTCCAAACGTTGGGCTCCAGCCAACTCGGGAACCGGCGCTGGCGAAGTCTCTCCTCCCCCCTTCCCACCGTGGTGCTGCTCATCACTGCCCCCGCTTTCCAGGGACTCGTGGTCTGAGTCTGTGACCACTGGCAGCTCCAGGCCCAGCACAGCCCCCCATCCAAGTCCCGCAACGAATCCCCTACAGGGGCTGACGTGAGCGGACCGGAGGGCGGCAAGCCAGGGCCAGGAGCACCAGCACAGTCTATGACTCTGCTTCTCCCTCGCTGTATTTTGCCGCAAGTCCCCCTCAACCCGGCACGGCCCCACCCTCCATGTTCCGCGGCGACCCCCCTCTGGGGGACAACAATGGAGGACGCGGGGCGGCAAGCCAGGGGCGGGTGCGCTCGCACAGACAGTTGACCCTTGGCTTCCAGACACGACCTCCGCTGCCACAGTGGCCGGAGACCCAGCGCTGGAACCCCCCATCTCGAGGCCCGAAGCCTCCAGGTTAGTCGCTTCGTTGAGGTTAGTGTTTGTCAGGGGTGTGTTGAAAGACTTTGTGACTTTAAGCTTCCCTTTTGGTTTTGGCACAATGGTGGTACAAGTTCCTGTTCCAACTTAGAGTAGGTTGTATCTTCCGGGCTTGTTTTCTTCGTTGGTGTAGGAGCTCTAAGTCGTGAGCTGCGGAGACACCGTCCATCTTCCTCTTCGGAGAGTGGAGAGTTCATAGCAGCCCTGGCCCTGGCTGCACGGCCTGCCAGGACTGCAGGACTGTCACTCTGCGGCCGCTCTGCAGTTCAGGGCAGGTTTAGTACTGTGGGTCCACCCACCAGTACTACAATGAAGGAAAGACTCTGGAAACAGGTGAAAATGGAGTGCAGTCCTCTCAGGCAGGGCAGGACTGTCACTCTCTGTCACTCTGCGGCCGCTCCGCGGTTCAGGGCAGGTTTAGTACTGTGGGTCCACCCACCAGTACTACAATGAAGGAAAGACTCTGGAAACAGGTGAAAATGGAGTGCAGTCCTCTCAGGCAGGGCAGGACTGTCACTCTCCGTCACTCCGCGCTGGTGGTATTTGATCAAATCCTGAATTGGTTGGATGGTAAAATCAGTGGTTCCATTACCATTCACACCCAACTCTGAATGACCCCCTAAACCTGTGATCGCTTTTTGTTGTCTTGTCCAGAAAACTCTTATCACCAATTCAGATATATAGATATATAGATACAAAGTCACATGAACACAGATGTAAATTGTATATTGTGCAGCAGCTGTTCCCTGTCCATCAAAAGCCAATGGAGACTAAAAGATTCAATGTACGACATACAGAGTACTATGGAAACAAGGTTTTTAGGAGAATTACTGGACCAGATACAATATGAGAATATTGAGTGAAGTGTTGAGAGTATGGCGGGAAGGTGTGTTTATATATAAATGTTTATAATATAGAAAATGATGCTAAACAGGAGCTACAATGTGTTCCTGCAGAGGCAGCAGTATGTTAAGCAGTTTGTAACCTGGCCATGCAAGAAGGAAGGCTCCAGCATCCCTTATATGGGAAGAAGAACAGTTTTGGATGAGCCATTTGGGTATCCAGTGGCCAAGTCAAACAGTATATAAGGTGCCTGCTTGGCATTAGTCTGCAGGAGCCAGCCACGGAAGACAGAATGCTGGTCGGAAGGGCAGAGTCCTCTGCCCCCCCCCCCCCATCCTCATCTTTGTACAGATTAAAGTTTGTTATCCTTGCAAGATGAAGACTTGTGGCCTTAATTCCCTAGAGGGGTGCATTTACTCTGGTGTGCGCGTGATTAGGGGTCCCCGTATTTAAAGGGTTACCCCTGTAAGTATGGGCTACCTTTCACTATGTGCATACAAAGTTCTTTTCATATGGGTTTATAGTCTATAGAATTAATCCATAAATAATGTTTATTGTATCCAGTTATACAATGCATACTGGTAGAGGGGTAGGATGCCAAGTGAGGGTCCCATGTTGGGGGGGAGTGGTTTAAGGGGATGTGTTTTGTGTTGTGGGCTGTGGGGGCAGGAAACAAGGTGTAGGTCTTTTGCCGTGCCAGCTCAATGTTTGGCTCAGAGAGCAAAGCCAGCACCCTCATTTAGCAATAGCTTGGGTCTACCAGCTCCTTACATTGGTCAGAAACTAAAGATAGGATGGGAGGAGATGTAGCCTGCTTTCAAATTTCAAAATGGCACATGAGGAAATCTGGGCTCAAATCCCAGACCTCCGTTTCACCAATTATATTATCCTGGTGAAATCAGTTTTCTATGTTTGGTAAGTGGGAGAGTTTCCTGGGGATCGGGTATGTTCCATAAAAGGAAAGTAATATCAATAATGTCTACTATATATACTTAGGAATGTGTGGGAGGGGAGGTTGGTATTGATTTGACTTGTTGTGGAAGGTGGGGCCGCTGCATTGTGGGTTAGGAACACTGCACTATGGGCCTCATTACAAGTAGGGCGGTAAGTGGCAAAAGTGGTGGTAATTGCATTGGCTACCTATGCAGATCATATACCAGAAGTATAAACGTGAAAGCGGCATGGGAAGATCCTTCCCAGTAAAAGTGGCAACATTCTGGAACTCCCTTCCCACCTCAGTGACAGGAGAACATGACCTAGGAATCTTTAGGAAATCCTTAAAACCCCTGTTATTCAAGTACCACGTATTGTAATGCCCTGACTGCGTCCCTTATCTTCATGTTTGTTCCCATGTATACAAGTTTGCGCGCCGATGCCCGAGAGCTTTTGGCGCACTAGAAACAAACAGATAAATACATTCTGGTGCCTCTACTGGACTGGAGGAGCAATTATGTACAGTCCAGAGGAAGTTGGGGAGAGAGAGAGAGAGAGAGAGAGAGTGTGTGTGTGTCCCCAACACCCATGCCCTCCCACCTCCCTCAATCCCCAAACCCCATGCCCTTCCACCGCCTTCAATCCCCAAAACCCATGTCCTCCCACCTCCCTCAATCCCCAACACCCATGCCCTTCAACCTCCCTTAATCCCCACCACCCATGCCCTTCCACCTCCTTCAATCCCCAACACCCATGCCCTCCCACCTTCCTCAATCCCCAACCCCCATGCCCTCCCACCTCCCTCAATCCCCAACCCCCATGCCCTTCCACCTCATTCAATCCTCCCCAAAACCCATGTCCTCCCACCTCCCTCAATCCCCAACACCCATGCCCTTCAACCTCCCTTAATCCCCACCACCCATGCCCTTTCATCTCCTTCAATTCCCAACACCGATGCCCTCCCACCTCCCTCAATCCCCAACACCCATGCGCTCCCACCTCCCTCAATCCCCAACCCCCATGCCCTCCCACCTCCCTCAATCCCCCTGCCCTTCCACCTCCCACAATCCCCAACACCCATGACCTTCCACCTGCTTCAATCCCCAACACCCATGACCTTACACCTCCCTAAATACCCAATGTCATCTTGCTATCAAGCAATTTTGTTTTTATGGCGCTTCTCTTGACAGAAGGCGCCTTTGGTGTCTAAGTGGTGGTGCACAACGCCCTCCTCTGGGGACTCCCTGCTTGTGACTCTACTGTGGGGGTAGCAGAGGCAGAACTGCCAGACTCCAGGACACGCATATGTTGCATTGTTAGGCGAAGTGCCTCTGCATATTTTTCAGGCCAGATGACAGTGCCTCAGTAAGTTCCCACACCCTCTGGCCCACCACAGCATTCGCTCTGAAAGGTGTTGGCACTGACGTGCTATTTCCCTGGCTATTCTCCTTGTGGCCCTGTGCACAGCATCCTGCATTGCCTGTGCATGCTGCAGGTGGAGCTCTGTGAGCTCTTCCATCCCCTCCTGCCACTGCTCCATTCGTGTGAGCCTCTCCCAGATGGCAGATAAGGCATTGCTGGGCAGGGCAGCAGGTGGGTGGGTGTGACATCACTCTCAAAGATTGCTGAGTCATCACTGTTATCGGGCTGTGGGAGTGACTGCAGGACTACAGCAACAGCGGATTGGAGAGGACTGATCACAGGAGAACCAAGGCCCGGAGGGGGTGGCCTGGACGAGGGCAGGTCAACTCCAACCCCACCCCTCACCAGTGACAAAAAGCTGATGCTGGAGACCGCTGAAGGGTGCCTGGTCGTAGTGGTCAACAGCGGTAATCGCGCTTGACTTGACACTGCGCGCCCCAGCCAAGCTGCTCTAAATGGTAGCTATGGACAAGCAACCAAGGCAGAGACTGAAGAGAGGTGAAGCAGGCTGGTTCTTAGGTACAGTAAGTCCACACACTATATTAGGTGATAGCAGTCAGTCCTTTTTTAAAGGATCAAAGATTAGGTTTACACATATCAATGGGCCGGTAGTCATGCCGCTGGCTTCTTCACGCTCGGAGAAATACCATTCTTTTGAGTGGACACTGCCCAGAGTAGGCATCAGGGTCTGTGAAAAGTCACCCAGACAGCAGTCATCAGGTGTCCGACATAGACCAGGACACGCCAGCCGGCATCGCAGGCACTCGCCCCACAAACCAGCCAGGCCCCCATAAAAAGCACATCCCTTTTCTCCATGTGTGTAAAGAGCCTGCATGCTGTATTTAATTACATTGCTTCCTACAATCACCCCTATATATCTAAGTGTGGGGCAGGAGGGCACTCTCTGCAATGCAGCCCACGGTGTAGAGGGGTCTAGTTTTTGGTCATTTTGAGCCACACACGCACACGTGACTTATAACCCAGTAGAGTCTTCCCCTAATCTTGCCAGTCTATGGCCAGCCTCCCTTGCTAAACCTGTTTTTCTGAAAATGATCAGATCAGCTCTGACACAGTTTCCCCAGCAGAACAGTCCATGCTCTTTCACTCCATGCTTGCTCTCCTGACACTCCATCCCTCCCTCACCTGACACCCATTACCTCTTTCTTCTGGCCCCCTTTGGCCTCTCTAATGACACTCTATCCCCCTCTTCTGGCAGTCCATGCTCCTTCACTCCATGCTTGCTCTCCTGACACTCCATCCCTCCCTCACCTGACACCCATTACCTTTCTCTTCTGGCCCCCTTTGACCTCTCTACTGACACTCTATCCCTCTCCTCTGGCAGGCCATGTTCTTTCACTCCATGCTTGCTCTCCTGACACTCCATCTCTCCCTCACCTGACACCCATTACCTCTCTCTTCTGCCCCCCCTTTGTCCTCTCCACTGACACTCTACCCCCCCCCACCCCCATTCTGGCAGTCCATGCTCTTTCACTCCATGCTTGCTCGCCTGACACTCCCTCCCTCCCTCCCTCACCTGACACCCATTACCTCTCTCTTCTGGCCCCCTTTGGCCACTCTACTGACACTCTATCCTCCTCTTCTGGCAGTCCATGCTCTTGCACTCCTTGCTTGTTCCCCTGACACTTCATTGCTCTCTCTTCGGACACCCATTACCTCTTTCTTCTGGCCCCTTTTGGCCTCTCTAATGACACTCTATCCCCCTCTTCTGGCAGTCCATGCACTTTCACTCCATGCTTGCTCTCCTGACACTCCATCTCTCCCTCACCTGACACCCATTACCTGTCTCTTCTGGCCCCCTTTGTCCTCTCCACTGACACTCTACCCCCCACCCCCATTCTGGCAGTCCATGCTCTTCCACTCCATGCTTACTCGCCTGACACTCCCTCCCTCCCTCCCTCCCTCACCTGACACCCATTACCTCTCTCTTCTGGCCCCCTTTGGCCACTCTACTGACACTCTATCCCCCTCTTCTGGCAGTCCATGCTCTTGCACTCCTTGCTTGTTCCCTTGACACTTCATTGCTCTCTCTTCGGACACCCATTACCTCTCTCTTCTGGCCCCCTTTGGCCACTCTACTGACACTCTATCCCCCTCTTCTGGCAGTCCATGCTCTTGCACTCCTTGCTTGCTCTCCTGACACTCCATTCCTTTCTCACCGGACATCCATTACCTGTCTCTTCTGGCACCCTTTGACCTCTCTACTGACACTCTATCCCTCTCCTCTGCCAGTCCATGCTCTTTCAGTCCATGCTTGCTCTCCTGACACTCCATCTCTCCCTCACCTGACACCCATTACCTGTCTCTTCTGGCCCCCTTTGACCTCTCTACTGACGCTCTATCCCCCTCTTCTGGCAGTCCATGCTCTTGCACTCCTTGCTTGTTCCCTTGACACTTCATTGCTCTCTCTTCGGACACTCATTACCTCTTTCTTCTGGCCCCCTTTGGCCTCTCTAATGACACTCTATCCCCCTCTTCTGGCAGTCCGTGCTCCTTCACTCCATGCTTGCTCTCCTGACACTCCATCCCTCCCTCACCTGACACCCATTACCTCTCTCTTCTGGCCCCCTTTGGCCACTCTACTGACACTCTATCCCTCTCCTCTGCCAGTCCATGATCTTTCACTCCATGCTTGCTCGCCTGACACTCCCTCCCTCGCCCCCTCACGTGACACCCATTACCTCTCTCTTCTGGCCCCCTTTGACCTCTCTACTGACGCTCTATCCCCCTCTTCTGGCAGTCCATGCTCTTGCACTCCTTGCTTGTTCCCTTGACACTTCATTGCTCTCTCTTCGGACACCCATTACCTCTTTCTTCTGGCCCCTTTTGGCCTCTCTCCCGACGCTCCATCCCTCCCTCACCTGACACCCATTACCTCTCTCTTCTGGCCCCCTTTGGCCACTCTACTGACACTCTATCCCCCTCTTCTGCCAGTCCATGCTCTTTCACTCCATGCTTGCTCGCCTGACACTCCCTCCCTCCCCCCCTCACGTGACACCCATTACCTCTCTCTTCTGGCCCCCTTTGGCCTCTCTAATGACACACTATCCCCCTCTTCTGGCAGTCCATGCTCCTTCACTCCATGCTTGCTCTCCTGACACTCCATCCCTCCCTCACCTGACACCCATTACCTCTCTCTTCTGGCCCCCTTTGGCCTCTCTAATGACACTCTATCCCCCTCTTCTGGCAGTCCGTGCTCCTTCACTCCATGCTTGCTCTCCTGACACTCCATTCCTCCCTCACCTGACACCCATTACCTCTCTCTTCTGGCCCCCTTTGGCCACTCTACTGACACTCTATCCCTCTCCTCTGCCAGTCCATGCTCTTTCACTCCATGCTTGCTCTCCTGACACTCCATCTCTCCCTCACCTGACACCCATTACCTCTTTCTTCTGGCCCCCTTTGGCCTCTCTCCCGACGCTCCATCCCTCCCTCACCTGACACCCATTACCTCTCTCTTCTGGCCCCCTTTGGCCTCTCTAATGACACTCTATCCCCCTCTTCTGCCAGTCCGTGCTCCTTCACTTCATGCTTGCTCTCCTGACACTCCATCTCTCCCTCACCTGACACCCATTACCTCTCTCTTCTGGCCCCCTTTGGCCACTCTACTGACACTCTATCCCTCTCCTCTGCCAGTCCATGCTCTTTCACTCCATGCTTGCTCTCCTGACACTCCCTCCATCCCTCCCTCACCTGACACCCATTACCTCTCTCTTCTGGCCCCCTTTGGCCACTCTACTGACACTCTATCCCCCTCTTCTGCCAGTCCATGCTCTTTCACTCCATGCTTGCTCGCCTGACACTCCCTCCCTCCCCCCCTCACGTGACACCCATTACCTCTCTCTTCTGGCCACCTTTGGCCTCTCTAATGACACACTATCCCCCTCTTCTGGCAGTCCATGCTCCTTCACTCCATGCTTGCTCTCCTGACACTCCATCTCTCCCTCACCTGACACCCATTACCTCTTTCTTCTGGCCCCCTTTGGCCTCTCTCCTGACACTCCATCTCTCCCTCACCTGACACCCATTACCTCTCTCTTCTGGCCCCCTTTGGCCACTCTACTGACACTCTATCCCCCTCTTCTGCCAGTCCATGCTCTTTCACTCCATGCTTGCTCTCCTGACACTCCCTCCATCCCTCCCTCACCTGACACCCATTACCTCTCTCTTCTGGCCCCCTTTGGCCACTCTACTGACACTCTATCCCCCTCTTCTGCCAGTCCATGCTCTTTCACTCCATGCTTGCTCGCCTGACACTCCCTCCCCCCCCCCCTCACGTGACACCCTTTACCTCTCTCTTCTGGCCCCCTTTGGCCTCTCTAATGACACACTATCCCCCTCTTCTGGCAGTCCATGCTCCTTCACTCCATGCTTGCTCTCCTGACACTCCATCTCTCCCTCACCTGACACCCATTACCTCTTTCTTCTGGCCCCCTTTGGCCTCTCTCCTGACACTCCATCTCTCCCTCACCTGACACCCATTACCTCTCTCTTCTGGCCCCCTTTGGCCACTCTACTGACACTCTATCCCCCTCTTCTGCCAGTCCATGCTCTTTCACTCCATGCTTGCTCGCCTGACACTCCCTCCCTCCCCCCCTCACGTGACACCCATTACCTCTCTCTTCTGGCCCCCTTTGGCCACTCTACTGACACTCTATCCCCCTCTTCTGCCAGTCCATGCTCTTTCACTCCATGCTTGCTCGCCTGACACTCCCTCCCTCCCCCCCTCACGTGACACCCATTACCTCTTTCTTCTGGCCCCCTTTGGCCTCTCTAATGACACTCTATCCCCCTCTTCTGGCAGTCCATGCTCTTTCACTCCATGCTTGCTCGCCTGACACTCCCTCCCTCCCCCCCTCACGTGACACCCATTACCTCTCTCTTCTGGCCCCCTTTGGCCACTCTACTGACACTCTATCCCTCTCCTCTGCCAGTCCATGCTCTTTCACTCCATGCTTGCTCGCCTGACACTCCCTCCCTCCCCCCCTCACGTGACACCCATTACCTCTCTCTTCTGCCCCCCTTTGGCCTCTCTACTGACACTCTATCCCCCTCTTCTGGCAGTCCATGCTCTTTCACTCCATGCTTGCTCTCCTGACACTCCATTCCTCTCTCACCTGACACCCATTACCTCTCTCTTCTGGCCCCCTTTGGCCACTCTACTGACACTCTATCCCCCTCTTCTGCCAGTCCATGCTCTTTCACTCCATGCTTGCTCGCCTGACACTCCCTCCCTCCCCCCCTCACGTGACACCCATTACCTCTCTCTTCTGGCCCCCTTTGGCCACTCTACTGACACTCTATCCCCCTCTTCTGCCAGTCCATGCTCTTTCACTCCATGCTTGCTCGCCTGACACTCCCTCCCTCCCCCCCCTCACGTGACACCCATTACCTCTCTCTTCTGGCCCCCTTTGGCCACTCTACTGACACTCTATCCCTCTCCTCTGCCAGTCCATGCTCTTTCACTCCATGCTTGCTCTCCTGACACTCCATCTCTCCCTCACGTGACACCCATTACCTCTCTCTTCTGGCCCCCTTTGGCCACTCTACTGACACTCTATCCCCCTCTTCTGTCAGTCCATGCTCTTTCACTCCATGCTTGCTCGCCTGACACTCCCTCCCTCCCCCCCTCACCTGACACCCATTACCTCTCTCTTCTGGCCCCCTTTGGCCTCTCTACTGACACTCTATCCCCCTCTTCTGCCAGTCCATGCTCTTTCACTCCATGCTTGCTCGCCTGAAACTCCCTCCCTCCCCCCCTCACCTGACACCCATTACCTCTCTCTTCTGGCCCCCTTTGGCCTCTCTAATGACACACTATCCCCCTCTTCTGGCAGTCCATGCTCCTTCACTCCATGCTTGCTCTCCTGACACTCCATCTCTCCCTCACCTGACACCCATTACCTCTTTCTTCTGGCCCCCTTTGGCCTCTCTCCTGACACTCCATCTCTCCCTCACCTGACACCCATTACCTCTCTCTTCTGGCCCCCTTTGGCCACTCTACTGACACTCTATCCCCCTCTTCTGCCAGTCCATGCTCTTTCACTCCATGCTTGCTCTCCTGACACTCCCTCCATCCCTCCCTCACCTGACACCCATTACCTCTCTCTTCTGGCCCCCTTTGGCCACTCTACTGACACTCTATCCCCCTCTTCTGCCAGTCCATGCTCTTTCACTCCATGCTTGCTCGCCTGACACTCCCTCCCTCCCCCCCTCACGTGACACCCTTTACCTCTCTCTTCTGGCCCCCTTTGGCCTCTCTAATGACACACTATCCCCCTCTTCTGGCAGTCCATGCTCCTTCACTCCATGCTTGCTCTCCTGACACTCCATCTCTCCCTCACCTGACACCCATTACCTCTTTCTTCTGGCCCCCTTTGGCCTCTCTCCTGACACTCCATCTCTCCCTCACCTGACACCCATTACCTCTCTCTTCTGGCCCCCTTTGGCCACTCTACTGACACTCTATCCCCCTCTTCTGCCAGTCCATGCTCTTTCACTCCATGCTTGCTCGCCTGACACTCCCTCCCTCCCCCACTCACGTGACACCCATTACCTCTCTCTTCTGGCCCCCTTTGGCCACTCTACTGACACTCTATCCCCCTCTTCTGCCAGTCCATGCTCTTTCACTCCATGCTTGCTCGCCTGACACTCCCTCCCTCCCCCCCTCACGTGACACCCATTACCTCTTTCTTCTGGCCCCCTTTGGCCTCTCTAATGACACTCTATCCCCCTCTTCTGGCAGTCCATGCTCTTTCACTCCATGCTTGCTCGCCTGACACTCCCTCCCTCCCCCCCTCACGTGACACCCATTACCTCTCTCTTCTGGCCCCCTTTGGCCACTCTACTGACACTCTATCCCTCTCCTCTGCCAGTCCATGCTCTTTCACTCCATGCTTGCTCGCCTGACACTCCCTCCCTCCCCCCTCACGTGACACCCATTACCTCTCTCTTCTGCCCCCCTTTGGCCTCTCTACTGACACTCTATCCCCCTCTTCTGGCAGTCCATGCTCTTTCACTCCATGCTTGCTCTCCTGACACTCCATTCCTCTCTCACCTGACACCCATTACCTCTCTCTTCTGGCCCCCTTTGGCCACTCTACTGACACTCTATCCCCCTCTTCTGCCAGTCCATGCTCTTTCACTCCATGCTTGCTCGCCTGACACTCCCTCCCTCCCCCCCTCACGTGACACCCATTACCTCTCTCTTCTGGCCCCCTTTGGCCACTCTACTGACACTCTATCCCCCTCTTCTGCCAGTCCATGCTCTTTCACTCCATGCTTGCTCGCCTGACACTCCCTCCCTCCCCCCCCTCACGTGACACCCATTACCTCTCTCTTCTGGCCCCCTTTGGCCACTCTACTGACACTCTATCCCTCTCCTCTGCCAGTCCATGCTCTTTCACTCCATGCTTGCTCTCCTGACACTCCATCTCTCCCTCACGTGACACCCATTACCTCTCTCTTCTGGCCCCCTTTGGCCACTCTACTGACACTCTATCCCCCTCTTCTGTCAGTCCATGCTCTTTCACTCCATGCTTGCTCGCCTGACACTCCCTCCCTCCCCCCCTCACCTGACACCCATTACCTCTCTCTTCTGGCCCCCTTTGGCCTCTCTACTGACACTCTATCCCCCTCTTCTGCCAGTCCATGCTCTTTCACTCCATGCTTGCTCGCCTGACACTCCCTCCCTCCCCCCCTCACCTGACACCCATTACCTCTCTCTTCTGGCCCCCTTTGGCCTCTCTACGGACACTCTATCCCCCTCTTCTGGCAGTCCATGCTCCTTCACTCCATGCTTGCTCTCCTGACACTCCCTCCCTCCCCCCCTCACGTGACACCCATTACCTCTCTCTTCTGGCCCCCTTTGGCCTCTCTACTGACACTCTATCCCCCTCTTCTGCCAGTCCATGCTCTTTCACTCCATGCTTGCTCGCCTGACACTCCCTCCCTCCCCCCCTCACGTGACACCCATTACCTCTCTCTTCTGGCCCCCTTTGGCCTCTCTACTGACACTCTATCCCCCTCTTCTGGCAGTCCATGCTCCTTCACTCCATGCTTGCTCTCCTGACACTCCATTCCTCTCTCACCTGACACCCATTACCTCTCTCTTCTGGCCCCCTTTGGCCACTCTACTGACACTCTATCCCCCTCTTCTGGCAGTCCATGCTCTTTCACTCCATGCTTGCTCGCCTGACACTCCCTCCCTCCCTCACGTGACACCCATTACCTGTCTCTTCTGGCCCCCTTTGGCCTCTCTACTGACACTCTATCCCCCTCTTCTGGCAGTCCATGCTCCTTCACTCCATGCTTGCTCTCCTGACACTCCATTCCTTTCTCACCTGACACCCATTACCTCTCTCTTCTGCCCCCCTTTGGCCTCTCTACTGACACTCTATCCCCCTCTCCTCTGGCAGTCCATGCTCTTTCACTCCATGCTTGCTCGCCTGACACTCCATCTCTCCCTCACCTGACACCCATTACCTCTCTCTTCTGGCCCCCTTTGGCCTCTCTACTGACACTCTATCCCCCTCTTCTGGCAGTCCATGCTCTTTCACTCCATGCTTGCTCTCCTGACACTCCATTCCTCTCTCACCTGACACCCATTACCTCTCTCTTCTGGCCCCCTTTGGCCACTCTACTGACACTCTATCCCCCTCTTCTGGCAGTCCATGCTCTTTCACTCCATGCTTGCTCGCCTGACACTCCCTCCCTCCCCCCTCACGTGACACCCATTACCCCTCTCTTCTGGCCCCCTTTGGCCTCTCTACTGACACTCTATCCCCCTCTTCTGGGAGTCCATGCTCTTTCACTCCATGCTTGCTCGCCTGACACTCCCTCCCTCCCCCCCTCACGTGACACCCATTACCTCTCTCTTCTGGCCCCCTTTGGCCTCTCTACTGACACTCTATCCCCCTCTTCTGGCAGTCCATGCTCTTTCACTCCATGCTTGCTCGCCTGACACTCCATCTCTCCCTCACCTGACACCCATTACCTCTCTCTTCTGGCCCCCTTTGGCCTCTCTACTGACACTCTATCCCCCTCTTCTGGCAGTCCATGCTCTTTCACTCCATGCTTGCTCTCCTGACACTCCCTCCCTCCCCCCCTCACGTGACACCCATTACCTGTCTCTTCTGGCCCCCTTTGGCCACTCTACTGACACTCTATCCCCCTCTCCTCTGGCAGTCCATGCTCTTTCACTCCATGCTTGCTCGCCTGACACTCCATCTCTCCCTCACCTGACACCCATTACCTCTCTCTTCTGGCCCCCTTTGGCCACTCTACTGACACTCTATCCCCCTCTTCTGGCAGTCCATGCTCTTTCACTCCATGCTTGCTCTCCTGACACTCCCTCCCTCCCCCCCTCACGTGACACCCATTACCTGTCTCTTCTGGCCCCCTTTGGCCACTCTACTGACACTCTATCCCCCTCTCCTCTGGCAGTCCATGCTCCTTCACTCCATGCTTGCTCTCCTGACACTCCATCTCTCCCTCACCTGACACCCATTACCTCTCTCTTCTGGCCCCCTTTGGCCACTCTACTGACACTCTATCCCCCTCTTCTGGCAGTCCATGCTCTTTCACTCCATGCTTGCTCTCCTGACACTCCATTCCTTTCTCACCTGACACCCATTACCTCTCTCTTCTGGCCCCCTTTGGCCACTCTACTGACACTCTATCCCCCTCTTCTGCCAGTCCATGCTCTTTCACTCCATGCTTGCTCTCCTGACACTCCATTCCTCTCTCACCTGACACCCATTACCTCTCTCTTCTGGCCCCCTTTGGCCACTCTACTGACACTCTATCCCCCTCTTCTGGCAGTCCATGCTCTTTCACTCCATGCTTGCTCTCCTGACACTCCCTCCCTCCCCCCCTCACGTGACACCCATTACCTGTCTCTTCTGGCCCCCTTTGGCCACTCTACTGACACTCTATCCCCCTCTCCTCTGGCAGTCCATGCTCCTTCACTCCATGCTTGCTCTCCTGACACTCCATCTCTCCCTCACCTGACACCCATTACCTCTCTCTTCTGGCCCCCTTTGGCCACTCTACTGACACTCTATCCCCCTCTTCTGGCAGTCCATGCTCTTTCACTCCATGTTTGCTCTCCTGACACTCCATTCCTTTCTCACCTGACACCCATTACCTCTCTCTTCTGGCCCCCTTTGGCCACTCTACTGACACTCTATCCCCCTCTTCTGCCAGTACATGCTCTTTCACTCCATGCTTGCTCTCCTGACACTCCATTCCTTTCTCACCTGACACCCATTACCTCTCTCTTCTGGCCCCTTTTGGCCACTCTACTGACACTCTATCCCCCTCTTCTGGCAGTCCATGCTCTTTCACTCCATGCTTGCTCGCCTGACACTCCCTCCCTCCATCCCTCCCTCACCTGACACCCATTACCTCTCTCTTCTGGCCCCCTTTGGCCACTCTACTGACACTCTATCCCCCTCTTCTGCCAGTCCATGCTCTTTCACTCCATGCTTGCTCGCCTGACACTCCCTCCCTCCCCCCCTCACGTGACACCCATTACCTCTCTCTTCTGGCCCCCTTTGGCCTCTCTACTGACACTCTATCCCCCTCTTCTGGCAGTCCATGCTCTTTCACTCCATGCTTGCTCGCCTGACACTCCCTCCCTCCCCCCCTCACGTGACACCCATTACCTCTCTCTTCTGGCCCCCTTTGGCCTCTCTACTGACACTCTATCCCCCTCTTCTGCCAGTCCATGCTCTTTCACTCCATGCTTGCTCTCCTGACACTCCATTCCTTTCTCACCTGACACCCATTACCTCTCTCTTCTGGCCCCCTTTGGCCACTCTACTGACACTCTATCCCCCTCTTCTGCCAGTCCATGCTCTTTCACTCCATGCTTGCTCGCCTGACACTCCCTCCCTCCCCCCCTCACGTGACACCCATTACCTCTCTCTTCTGGCCCCCTTTGGCCTCTCTACTGACACTCTATCCCCCTCTTCTGGCAGTCCATGCTCTTTCACTCCATGCTTGCTCGCCTGACACTCCCTCCCTCCCCCCCTCACGTGACACCCATTACCTCTCTCTTCTGGCCCCCTTTGGCCTCTCTACTGACACTCTATCCCCCTCTTCTGCCAGTCCATGCTCTTTCACTCCATGCTTGCTCGCCTGACACTCCCTCCCTCCCCCCCTCACGTGACACCCATTACCTCTCTCTTCTGGCCCCCTTTGGCCACTCTACTGACACTCTATCCCCCTCTTCTGGCAGTCCATGCTCTTGCACTCCTTGCTTGCTCTCCTGACACTCCATTCCTTTCTCACCTGACACCCATTACCTCTCTCTTCTGGCCCCCTTTGGCCTCTCTACTGACACACTATCCCCCTCTTCTGCCAGTCCATGCTCTTTCACTCCATGCTTGCTCGCCTGACACTCCCTCCCTCCCCCCCTCACGTGACACCCATTACCTCTCTCTTCTGGCCCCCTTTGGCCACTCTACTGACTCTCTATCCCCCTCTTCTGCCAGTCCATGCTCTTTCACTCCATGCTTGCTCGCCTGACACTCCCTCCCTCCCCCCCTCACGTGACACCCATTACCTCTCTCTTCTGGCCCCCTTTGGCCTCTCTACTGACACTCTATCCCCCTCTTCTGCCAGTCCATGCTCTTTCACTCCATGCTTGCTCTCCTGACACTCCATTCCTCTCTCACCTGACACCCATTACCTCTCTCTTCTGGCCCCCTTTGGCCACTCTACTGACACTCTATCCCCCTCTTCTGCCAGTCCATGCTCTTTCACTCCATGCTTGCTCGCCTGACACTCCCTCCCTCCCCCCCTCACGTGACACCCATTACCTCTCTCTTCTGGCCCCCTTTGGCCTCTCTACTGACACTCTATCCCCCTCTTCTGCCAGTCCATGCTCTTTCACTCCATGCTTGCTCGCCTGACACTCCCTCCCTCCCCCCCTCACGTGACACCCATTACCTCTCTCTTCTGGCCCCCTTTGGCCACTCTACTGACACTCTATCCCCCTCTTCTGGCAGTCCATGCTCTTTCACTCCATGCTTGCTCTCCTGACACTCCATCCCTCCCTCACCTGACACCCATTACCTCTCTCTTCTGGCCCCCTTTGGCCACTCTACTGACACTCTATCCCCCTCTTCTGCCAGTCCATGCTCTTTCACTCCATGGTTGCTCGCCTGACACTCCCTCCCTCCCCCCCTCACGTGACACCCATTACCTCTCTCTTCTGGCCCCCTTTGGCCTCTCTACTGACACTCTATCCCCCTCTTCTGGCAGTCCATGCTCTTTCACTCCATGCTTGCTCGCCTGACACTCCCTCCCTCCCCCCCTCACGTGACACCCATTACCTCTCTCTTCTGGCCCCCTTTGGCCACTCTACTGACACTCTATCCCCCTCTTCTGCCAGTCCATGCTCTTTCACTCCATGCTTGCTCGCCTGACACTCCCTCCCTCCCCCCCTCACGTGACACCCATTACCTCTCTCTTCTGGCCCCCTTTGGCCTCTCTACTGACACTCTATCCCCCTCTTCTGGCAGTCCATGCTCTTTCACTCCATGCTTGCTCGCCTGACACTCCCTCCCTCCCCCCCTCACGTGACACCCATTACCTCTCTCTTCTGGCCCCCTTTGGCCACTCTACTGACACTCTATCCCCCTCTTCTGCCAGTCCATGCTCTTTCACTCCATGCTTGCTCTCCTGACACTCCATTCCTCTCTCACCTGACACCCATTATCTCTCTCTTCTGGCCCCCTTTGGCCACTCTACTGACACTCTATCCCTCTCCTCTGCCAGTCCATGCTCTTTCACTCCATGCTTGCTCTCCTGACACTCCCTCCCTCCCCCCCTCACGTGACACCCATTACCTGTCTCTTCTGGCCCCCTTTGGCCACTCTACTGACACTCTATCCCTCTCCTCTGCCAGTCCATGCTCTTTCACTCCATGCTTGCTCTCCTGACACTCCCTCCCTCCCCCCCTCACGTGACACCCATTACCTGTCTCTTCTGGCCCCCTTTGGCCACTCTACTGACACTCTATCCCCCTCTTCTGCCAGTCCATGCTCTTTCACTCCATGCTTTCTCTCCTGACACTCCATTCCTCTCTCACCTGACACCCATTACCTCTCTCTTCTGGCCCCCTTTGGCCACTCTACTGACACTCTATCCCCCTCTTCTGCCAGTCCATGCTCTTTCACTCCATGCTTGCTCTCCTGACACTCCCTCCCTCCCCCCCTCACCTGACACCCATTACCTCTCTCTTCTGGCCCCCTTTGGCCTCTCTACTGACACTCTATCCCCCTCTTCTGCCAGTCCATGCTCTTTCACTCCATGCTTGCTCTCCTGACACTCCATCCCTCCCTCACCTGACACCCATTACCTCTCTCTTCTGGCCCCCTTTGGCCACTCTACTGACACTCTATCCCCCTCTTCTGCCAGTCCATGCTCTTTCACTCCATGCTTGCTCTCCTGACACTCCCTCCCTCCCCCCCTCACGTGACACCCATTACCTCTCTCTTCTGGCCCCCTTTGGCCACTCTACTGACACTCTATCCCCCTCTTCTGGCAGTCCATGCTCTTTCACTCCATGCTTGCTCGCCTGACACTCCCTCCCTCCCCCCCTCACGTGACACCCATTACCTCTCTCTTCTGGCCCCCTTTGGCCACTCTACTGACACTCTATCCCCCTCTTCTGCCAGTCCGTGCTCTTTCACTCCATGCTTGCTCGCCTGACACTCCCTCCCTCCCCCCTCACGTGACACCCATTACCTGTCTCTTCTGGCCCCCTTTGGCCTCTCTACTGACACTCTATCCCCCTCTTCTGCCAGTCCATGCTCTTTCACTCCATGCTTGCTCTCCTGACACTCCATTCCTCTCTCACCTGACACCCATTACCTCTCTCTTCTGGCCCCCTTTGGCCACTCTACTGACACTCTATCCCCCTCTTCTGGCAGTCCATGCTATTTCACTCCATGCTTGCTCGCCTGACACTCCCTCCCTCCCCCCCTCACGTGACACCCATTACCTGTCTCTTCTGGCCCCCTTTGGCCTCTCTACTGACACTCTATCCCCCTCTTCTGCCAGTCCATGCTCTTTCACTCCATGCTTGCTCTCCTGACACTCCATTCCTCTCTCACCTGACACCCATTACCTCTCTCTTCTGGCCCCCTTTGGCCACTCTACTGACACTCTATCCCCCTCTTCTGGCAGTCCATGCTCTTTCACTCCATGCTTGCTCGCCTGACACTCCCTCCCTCCCCCCTCACGTGACACCCATTACCTGTCTCCTCTGGCCCTCTTTGGCCTCTCTACTGACACTCTATCCCCCTCTTCTGCCAGTCCATGCTCTTTCACTCCATGCTTGCTCGCCTGACACTCCATTCCTCTCTCACCTGACACCCATTACCTCTCTCTTCTGGCCCCCTTTGGCCACTCTACTGACACTCTATCCCCCTCTTCTGCCAGTCCATGCTCTTTCACTCCATGCTTGCTCTCCTGACACTCCCTCCCTCCCCCCCTCACGTGACACCCATTACCTCAATCTTCTGGCCCCCTTTGGCCACTCTACTGACACTCTATCCCTCTCCTCTGCCAGTCCATGCTCTTTCACTCCATGCTTGCTCTCCTGACACTCCCTCCCTCCCCCCCTCACGTGACACCCATTACCTGTCTCTTCTGGCCCCCTTTGGCCTCTCTACTGACACTCTATCCCCCTCTTCTGGCAGTCCGTGCTCTTTCACTCCATGCTTGCTCGCCTGACACTCCCTCCCTCCCCCCCTCACGTGACACCCATTACCTCTCTCTTCTGGCCCCCTTTGGCCTCTCTACTGACACTCTATCCCCCTCTTCTGGCAGTCCGTGCTCTTTCACTCCATGCTTGCTCGCCTGACACTCCCTCCCTCCCCCCCTCACGTGACACCCATTACCTCTCTCTTCTGGCCCCCTTTGGCCTCTCTACTGACACTCTATCCCCCTCTTCTGCCAGTCCATGCTCTTTCACTCCATGCTTGCTCTCCTGACACTCCATTCCTCTCTCACCTGACACCCATTACCTCTCTCTTCTGGCCCCCTTTGGCCTCTCTAATGACACTTTATCCCCCTCTTCTGGCAGTCCATGCTCCTACACTCCATGCTTGCTCTCCTGACACTCCATTCCTTTCTCACCTGACACCCATTACCTGTCTCTTCTGGCCCCCTTTGGCCTCTCTACTGACACTCTATCCCTCTCCTCTGGCAGTCCATGCTCTTTCACTCCATGCTTGCTCTCCTGACACTCCATCCCTCCCCCCTCACGTGACACCCATTACCTCTCTCTTCTGGCCCCCTTTGGCCACTCTACTGACACTCTATCCCCCTCTTCTGCCAGTCCATGCTCTTTCACTCCATGCTTGCTCTCCTGACACTCCATCCCTCCCTCACCTGACACCCATTACCTCTCTCTTCTGGCCCCCTTTGGCCACTCTACTGACACTCTATCCCCCTCCTCTGGCAGTCCATGCTCTTTCACTCCATGCTTGCTCTCCTGACACTCCATTCCTTTCTCACCTGACATCCATTACCTCTCTCTTCTGGCCCCCTTTGGCCACTCTACTGACACTCTATCCCCCTCTTCTGGCAGTCCATGCTCTTTCACTCCATGCTTGCTCTCCTGACACTCCATCCCTCCCTCACCTGACACCCATTACCTCTCTCTTCTGGCCCCCTTTGGCCTCTCTACTGACACTCTATCCCCCTCTTCTGCCAGTCCATGCTCTTTCACTCCATGCTTGCTCGCCTGACACTCCCTCCCTCCCCCCCTCACGTGACACCCATTACCTCTCTCTTCTAGCCCCCTTTGGCCTCTCTACTGACACTCTATCCCCCTCTTCTGCCAGTCCATGCTCTTTCACTCCATGCTTGCTCTCCTGACAGTCCATCCCTCCCTCACCTGACACCCATTACCTCTCTCTTCTGGCCCCCTTTGGCCTCTCTACTGACACTCTATCCCCCTCTTCTGCCAGTCCATGCTCTTTCACTCCATGCTTGCTCGCCTGACACTCCCTCCCTCCCCCCCTCACGTGACACCCATTACCTCTCTCTTCTGGCCCCCTTTGGCCACTCTACTGACACTCTATCCCCCTCTTCTGCCAGTCCGTGCTCTTTCACTCCATGCTTGCTCGCCTGACACTCCCTCCCTCCCCCCCCTCACGTGACACCCATTACCTCTCTCTTCTGGCCCCCTTTGGCCTCTCTACTGACACTCTATCCCCCTCTTCTGCCAGTCCGTGCTCTTTCACTCCATGCTTGCTCTCCTGACAGTCCATCCCTCCCTCACCTGACACCCATTACCTCTCTCTTCTGGCCCCCTTTGGCCACTCTACTGACACTCTATCCCCCTCTTCTGGCAGTCCATGCTCTTTCACTCCATGCTTGGTCGCCTGACACTCCCTCCCTCCCCCCCTCACGTGACACCCATTACCTCTCTCTTCTGGCCCCCTTTGGCCTCTCTACTGACACTCTATCCCCCTCTTCTGCCAGTCCATGCTCTTTCACTCCATGCTTGCTCGCCTGACACTCCCTCCCTCCCCCCCTCACGTGACACCCATTACCTCTCTCTTCTGGCCCCCTTTGGCCACTCTACTGACACTCTATCCCCCTCTTCTGCCAGTCCGTGCTCTTTCACTCCATGCTTGCTCGCCTGACACTCCCTCCCTCCCCCCCTCAAGTGACACCCATTACCTCTCTCTTCTGGCCCCCTTTGGCCTCTCTACTGACACTCTATCCCCCTCTTCTGCCAGTCCGTGCTCTTTCACTCCATGCTTGCTCTCCTGACACTCCCTCCCTCCCGGCCCCCTTTGGCCTCTCTACTGACACTCTATCCCCCTCTTCTGCCAGTCCATGCTCTTTCACTCCATGCTTGCTCGCCTGACACTCCCTCCCTCCCTCCCTCACCTGACACCCATTACCTGTCTCTTCTGGCCCCCTTTGGCCACTCTACTGACACTCTATCCCCCTCTTCTGCCAGTCCATGCTCTTTCACTCCATGCTTGCTCTCCTGACACTCCATCCCTCCCTCACCTGACACCCATTACCTCTCTCTTCTGGCCCCCTTTGGCCTCTCTACTGACACTCTATCCCCCTCTTCTGGCAGTCCATGCTCTTTCACTCCATGCTTGCTCTCCTGACACTCACTCCCTCCCTCACGTGACACCCATTACCTCTCTCTTCTGGCCCCCTTTGGCCACTCTACTGACACTCTATCCCCCTCTTCTGGCAGTCCATGCTCTTTCACTCCATGCTTGCTCGCCTGACACTCACTCCCTCCCCCCCTCCCTCACGTGACACCCATTACCTCTCTCTTCTGGCCCCCTTTGGCCTCTCTACTGACACTCTATCCCCCTCTTCTGCCAGTCCATGCTCTTTCACTCCATGCTTGCTCTCCTGACACTCCATCCCTCCCTCACCTGACACCCATTACCTCTCTCTTCTGGCCCCCTTTGGCCTCTCTACTGACACTCTATCCCCTTCTTCTGGCAGTCCATGCTCTTTCACTCCATGCTTGCTCGCCTGACACTCCCTCCCTCCCCCCCTCACCTGACACCCATTACCTCTCTCTTCTGGCCCCCTTTGGCCTCTCTACTGACACTCTATCCCCCTCTTCTGGCAGTCCATGCTCTTTCACTCCATGCTTGCTCTCCTGACACTCCATCCCTCCCTCACCTGACACCCATTACCTCTCTCTTCTGGCCCCCTTTGGCCACTCTACTGACACTCTATCCCCCTCTTCTGCCAGTCCATGCTCTTTCACTCCATGCTTGCTCGCCTGACACTCCCTCCCTCCCCCCCTCACGTGACACCCATTACCTCTCTCTTCTGGCCCCCTTTGGCCTCTCTACTGACACTCTATCCCCGTCTTCTGCCAGTCCATGCTCTTTCACTCCATGCTTGCTCTCCTGACACTCCCTCCCTCCCCCCCTCATGTGACACCCATTACCTCTCTCTTCTGGCCCCCTTTGGCCACTCTACTGACACTCTATCCCCCTCTTCTGCCAGTCCATGCTCTTTCACTCCATGCTTGCTCTCCTGACACTCCCTCCCTCCCCCCTCACGTGACACCCATTACCTCTCTCTTCTGGCCCCCTTTGGCCTCTCTACTGACACTCTATCCCCCTCTTCTGCCAGTCCGTGCTCTTTCACTCCATGCTTGCTCGCCTGACACTCCCTCCCTCCCCCCCTCACGTGACACCCATTACCTCTCTCTTCTGGCCCCCTTTGGCCTCTCTACTGACACTCTATCCCCCTCTTCTGCCAGTCCGTGCTCTTTCACTCCATGCTTGCTCTCCTGACACTCCATTCCTCTCTCACGTGACACCCATTACCTCTCTCTTCTGGCCCCCTTTGGCCTCTCTACTGACACTCTATCCCCCTCTTCTGCCATTCCATGCTCTTTCACTCCATGCTTGCTCTCCTGACAGTCCATCCCTCCCTCACCTGACACCCATTACCTCTCTCTTCTGGCCCCCTTTGGCCTCTCTACTGACACTCTATCCCCCTCTTCTGCCAGTCCGTGCTCTTTCACTCCATGCTTGCTCGCCTGACACTCCCTCCCTCCCCCCCTCACGTGACACCCATTACCTCTCTCTTCTGGCCCCCTTTGGCCTCTCTACTGACACTCTATCCCCCTCTTCTGCCAGTCCGTGCTCTTTCACTCCATGCTTGCTCTCCTGACACTCCCTCCCTCACGTGACACCCATTACCTCTCTCTTCTGGCCCCCTTTGGCCTCTCTACTGACACTCTATCCCCCTCTTCTGCCAGTCCATGCTCTTTCACTCCATGCTTGCTCTCCTGACACTCCATCCCTCCCTCACCTGACACCCATTACCTCTCTCTTCTGGCCCCCTTTGGCCACTCTACTGACACTCCATCTCTCCCTCACCTGACACCCATTACCTCTCTCTTCTGGCCCCCTTTGGCCACTCTACTGACACTCTATCCCCCTCTTCTGCCAGTCCATGCTCTTTCACTCCATGCTTGCTCGCCTGACACTCCCCCCCCCCCTCACCTGACACCCATTACCTCTCTCTTCTGGCCCCCTTTGGCCTCTCTAATGACACTCTATCCCCCTCTTCTGCCAGTCCATGCTCTTTCACTCCATGCTTGCTCTCCTGACACTCCCTCCCCCCCCCTCACCTGACACCCATTACCTCTCTCTTCTGGCCCCCTTTGGCCACTCTACTGACACTCTATCCCCCTCTTCTGCCAGTCCATGCTCTTTCACTCCATGCTTGCTCGCCTGACACTCCATCCCTCCCTCACCTGACACCCATTACCTCTCTCTTCTGGCCCCCTTTGGCCTCTCTACTGACACTCTATCCCCCTCTTCTGCCAGTCCATGCTCTTTCACTCCATGCTTGCTCTCCTGACACTCCCTCCCTCCCCCCCTCACGTGACACCCATTACCTCTCTCTTCTGGCCCCCTTTGGCCTCTCTACTGACACTCTATCCCCCTCTTCTGCCAGTCCATGCTCTTTCACTCCATGCTTGCTCGCCTGACACTCCCTCCCTCCCCCCCTCACGTGACACCCATTACCTCTCTCTTCTGGCCCCCTTTGGCCACTCTACTGACACTCTATCCCCCTCTTCTGCCAGTCCATGCTCTTTCACTCCATGCTTGCTCTCCTGACACTCCATTCCTCTCTCCTCTCTCACCTGACACCCATTACCTCTCTCTTCTGGCCCCCTTTGGCCTCTCTACTGACACTCTATCCCCCTCTTCTGCCAGTCCATGCTCTTTCACTCCATGCTTGCTCGCCTGACACTCCCTCCCTCCCCCCCTCACGTGACACCCATTACCTCTCTCTTCTGGCCCCCTTTGGCCTCTCTACTGACACTCTATCCCCCTCTTCTGCCAGTCCATGCTCTTTCACTCCATGCTTGCTCTCCTGACACTCCCTCCCTCCCCCCCTCACGTGACACCCATTACCTCTCTCTTCTGGCCCCCTTTGGCCTCTCTACTGACACTCTATCCCCCTCTTCTGGCAGTCCATGCTCTTTCACTCCATGCTTGCTCTCCTGACACTCCCTCCCTCCCCCCCTCACGTGACACCCATTACCTCTCTCTTCTGGCCCCCTTTGGCCTCTCTACTGACACTCTATCCCCCTCTTCTGCCAGTCCATGCTCTTTCACTCCATGCTTGCTCGCCTGACACTCCCTCCCTCCCCCCCTCATGTGACACCCATTACCTCTCTCTTCTGGCCCCCTTTGGCCACTCTACTGACACTCTATCCCCCTCTTCTGCCAGTCCATGCTCCTTCACTCCATGCTTGCTCGCCTGACACTCCCTCCCTCCCCCCCTCACGTGACACCCATTACCTCTCTCTTCTGGCCCCCTTTGGCCTCTCTACTGACACTCTATCCCCCTCTTCTGCCAGTCCATGCTCTTTCACTCCATGCTTGCTCGCCTGACACTCCCTCCCTCCCCCCCTCACGTGACACCCATTACCTCTCTCTTCTGGCCCCCTTTGGCCTCTCTACTGACACTCTATCCCCCTCTTCTGGCAGTCCATGCTCTTTCACTCCATGCTTGCTCGCCTGACACTCCCTCCCTCCCCCCCTCACGTGACACCCATTACCTCTCTCTTCTGGCCCCCTTTGGCCTCTCTACTGACACTCTATCCCCCTCTTCTGGCAGTCCATGCTCTTTCACTCCATGCTTGCTCTCCTGACACTCCCTCCCTCCCCCCCTCACGTGACACCCATTACCTCTCTCTTCTGGCCCCCTTTGGCCTCTCTACTGACACTCTATCCCCCTCTTCTGCCAGTCCATGCTCTTTCACTCCATGCTTGCTCTCCTGACACTCCCTCCCTCCCCCCCTCACGTGACACCCATTACCTCTCTCTTCTGGCCCCCTTTGGCCTCTCTACTGACACTCTATCCCCCTCTTCTGCCAGTCCATGCTCTTTCACTCCATGCTTGCTCGCCTGACACTCCCTCCCTCCCCCCCTCACGTGACACCCATTACCTCTCTCTTCTGGCCCCCTTTGGCCACTCTACTGACACTCTATCCCCCTCTTCTGCCAGTCCGTGCTCTTTCACTCCATGCTTGCTCGCCTGACACTCCCTCCCTCCCCCCCTCACGTGACACCCATTACCTGTCTCTTCTGGCCCCCTTTGGCCTCTCTACTGACACTCTATCCCCCTCTTCTGCCAGTCCATGCTCTTTCACTCCATGCTTGCTCTCCTGACACTCCCTCCCTCCCCCCTCACGTGACACCCATTACCTCTCTCTTCTGGCCCCCTTTGGCCTCTCTACTGACACTCTATCCCCCTCTTCTGCCAGTCCATGCTCTTTCACTCCATGCTTGCTCGCCTGACACTCCATCCCTCCCTCACGTGACACCCATTACCTCTCTCTTCTGGCCCCCTTTGGCCTCTCTACTGACACTCTATCCCCCTCTTCTGCCAGTCCATGCTCTTTCACTCCATGCTTGCTCTCCTGACACTCCCTCCCTCCCCCCCTCACGTGACACCCATTACCTCTCTCTTCTGGCCCCCTTTGGCCTCTCTACTGACACTCTATCCCCCTCTTCTGCCAGTCCGTGCTCTTTCACTCCATGCTTGCTCGCCTGACACTCCCTCCCTCCCCCCCTCACGTGACACCCATTACCTCTCTCTTCTGGCCCCCTTTGGCCTCTCTACTGACACTCTATCCCCCTCTTCTGCCAGTCCATGCTCTTTCACTCCATGCTTGCTCGCCTGACACTCCCTCCCTCCCCCCCTCACGTGACACCCATTACCTGTCTCTTCTGGCCCCCTTTGGCCACTCTACTGACACTCTATCCCCCTCTTCTGCCAGTCCGTGCTCTTTCACTCCATGCTTGCTCGCCTGACACTCCCTCCCTCCCCCCCTCACGTGACACCCTTTACCTCTCTCTTCTGGCCCCCTTTGGCCTCTCTAATGACACACTATCCCCCTCTTCTGGCAGTCCATGCTCCTTCACTCCATGCTTGCTCTCCTGACACTCCATCTCTCCCTCACCTGACACCCATTACCTCTTTCTTCTGGCCCCCTTTGGCCTCTCTCCTGACACTCCATCTCTCCCTCACCTGACACCCATTACCTCTCTCTTCTGGCCCCCTTTGGCCTCTCTACTGACACTCTGTCCCCCTCTTCTGCCAGTCCATGCTCTTTCACTCCATGCTTGCTCTCCTGACACTCCCTCCCTCCCCCCCTCACGTGACACCCATTACCTCTCTCTTCTGGCCCCCTTTGGCCTCTCTACTGACACTCTATCCCCCTCTTCTGCCAGTCCATGCTCTTTCACTCCATGCTTGCTCGCCTGACACTCCCTCCCTCCCCCCCTCACGTGACACCCATTACCTCTCTCTTCTGGCCCCCTTTGGCCACTCTACTGACACTCTATCCCTCTCCTCTGCCAGTCCATGCTCTTTCACTCCATGCTTGCTCTCCTGACAGTCCATCCCTCCCTCACCTGACACCCATTACCTCTCTCTTCTGGCCCCCTTTGGCCTCTCTACTGACACTCTATCCCTCTCCTCTGGCAGTCCATGCTCTTTCACTCCATGCTTGCTCTCCTGACACTCCATCCCTCCCTCACCTGACACCCATTACCTCTCTCTTCTGGCCCCCTTTGGCCTCTCTACTGACACTCTATCCCCCTCTTCTGCCAGTCCATGCTCTTTCACTCCATGCTTGCTCTCCTGACACTCCCTCCCTCCCCCCCTCACGTGACACCCATTACCTCTCTCTTCTGGCCCCCTTTGGCCTCTCTACTGACACTCTATCCCCCTCTTCTGCCAGTCCGTGCTCTTTCACTCCATGCTTGCTCGCCTGACACTCCCTCCCTCCCCCCCTCACGTGACACCCATTACCTCTCTCTTCTGGCCCCCTTTGGCCTCTCTACTGACACTCTATCCCTCTCCTCTGGCAGTCCATGCTCTTTCACTCCATGCTTGCTCTCCTGACACTCCATCCCTCCCTCACCTGACACCCATTACCTCTCTCTTCTGGCCCCCTTTGGCCTCTCTAATGACACTCTATCCCCCTCTTCTGGCAGTCCATGCTCTTTCACTCCATGCTTGCTCTCCTGACACTCCATTCCTTTCTCACCTGACACCCATTACCTGTCTCTTCTGGCCCCCTTTGGCCTCTCTACTGACACTCTATCCCCCTCTTCTGGCAGTCCATGCTCTTTCACTCCATGCTTGCTCTCCTGACACTCCATTCCTTTCTCACCTGACACCCATTACCTCTCTCTTCTGGCCGCCTTTGGCCTCTCTACTGACACTCTATCCTCCTCTTCTGGCAGTCCATGCTCTTTCACTCCATGCTTGCTCTCCTGACACTCCCTCCCTCCCCCCCTCACGTGACACCCATTACCTGTCTCTTCTGGCCCCCTTTGGCCTCTCTACTGACACTCTATCCCCCTCTTCTGCCAGTCCATGCTCTTTCACTCCATGCTTGCTCGCCTGACACTCCCTCCCTCCCTCCCCCCCTCACCTGACACCCATTACCTCTCTCTTCTGGCCCCCTTTGGCCTCTCTCCTGACACTCCATCCCTCCCTCACGTGACACCCATTACCTGTCTCTTCTGGCCCCCTTTGGCCACTCTACTGACACTCTATCCCCCTCTTCTGCCAGTCCATGCTCTTTCACTCCATGCTTGCTCGCCTGACACTCCCTCCCCTCCCCCCCTCACGTGACACCCATTACCTCTCTCTTCTGGCCCCCTTTGGCCTCTCTACTGACACTCTATCCCCCTCTTCTGCCAGTCCATGCTCTTTCACTCCATGCTTGCTCTCCTGACACTCCCTCCCTCCCTCCCCCCCTCACGTGACACCCATTACCTCTCTCTTCTGGCCCCCTTTGGCCTCTCTACTGACACTCTATCCCCCTCTTCTGGCAGTCCATGCTCTTTCACTCCATGCTTGCTCTCCTGACACTCCCTCCCTCCCCCCCTCACGTGACACCCATTACCTCTCTCTTCTGGCCCCCTTTGGCCTCTCTACTGACACTCTATCCCCCTCTTCTGGCAGTCCATGCTCTTTCACTCCATGCTTGCTCTCCTGACACTCCCTCCCTCCCCCCCTCACGTGACACCCATTACCTGTCTCTTCTGGCCCCCTTTGGCCTCTCTACTGACACTCTATCCCCCTCTTCTGCCAGTCCATGCTCTTTCACTCCATGCTTGCTCGCCTGACACTCCATCCCTCCCTCACCTGACACCCATTACCTGTCTCTTCTGGCCCCCTTTGGCCTCTCTACTGACACTCTATCCCCCTCTTCTGCCAGTCCATGCTCTTTCACTCCATGCTTGCTCTCCTGACACTCCCTCCCTCCCTCCCCCCCTCACGTGACACCCATTACCTCTCTCTTCTGGCCCCCTTTGGCCTCTCTACTGACACTCTATCCCCCTCTTCTGCCAGTCCATGCTCTTTCACTCCATGCTTGCTCGCCTGACACTCCATCCCCCCCTCACCTGACACCCATTACCTCTCTCTTCTGGCCCCCTTTGGCCACTCTACTGACACTCTATCCCCCTCTTCTGCCAGTCCATGCTCTTTCACTCCATGCTTGCTCGCCTGACACTCCATCCCTCCCTCACCTGACACCCATTACCTCTCTCTTCTGGCCCCCTTTGGCCTCTCTACTGACACTCTATCCCCCTCTTCTGCCAGTCCATGCTCTTTCACTCCATGCTTGCTCTCCTGACACTCCCTCCCTCCCCCCCTCACGTGACACCCATTACCTCTCTCTTCTGGCCCCCTTTGGCCTCTCTACTGACACTCTATCCCCCTCTTCTGCCAGTCCATGCTCTTTCACTCCATGCTTGCTCGCCTGACACTCCCTCCCTCCCCCCCTCACGTGACACCCATTACCTCTCTCTTCTGGCCCCCTTTGGCCACTCTACTGACACTCTATCCCCCTCTTCTGCCAGTCCATGCTCTTTCACTCCATGCTTGCTCTCCTGACACTCCATTCCTCTCTCCTCTCTCACCTGACACCCATTACCTCTCTCTTCTGGCCCCCTTTGGCCTCTCTACTGACACTCTATCCCCCTCTTCTGCCAGTCCATGCTCTTTCACTCCATGCTTGCTCGCCTGACACTCCCTCCCTCCCCCCCTCACGTGACACCCATTACCTCTCTCTTCTGGCCCCCTTTGGCCTCTCTACTGACACTCTATCCCCCTCTTCTGCCAGTCCATGCTCTTTCACTCCATGCTTGCTCTCCTGACACTCCCTCCCTCCCCCCCTCACGTGACACCCATTACCTCTCTCTTCTGGCCCCCTTTGGCCTCTCTACTGACACTCTATCCCCCTCTTCTGGCAGTCCATGCTCTTTCACTCCATGCTTGCTCTCCTGACACTCCCTCCCTCCCCCCCTCACGTGACACCCATTACCTCTCTCTTCTGGCCCCCTTTGGCCTCTCTACTGACACTCTATCCCCCTCTTCTGCCAGTCCATGCTCTTTCACTCCATGCTTGCTCGCCTGACACTCCCTCCCTCCCCCCCTCATGTGACACCCATTACCTCTCTCTTCTGGCCCCCTTTGGCCACTCTACTGACACTCTATCCCCCTCTTCTGCCAGTCCATGCTCCTTCACTCCATGCTTGCTCGCCTGACACTCCCTCCCTCCCCCCCTCACGTGACACCCATTACCTCTCTCTTCTGGCCCCCTTTGGCCTCTCTACTGACACTCTATCCCCCTCTTCTGCCAGTCCATGCTCTTTCACTCCATGCTTGCTCGCCTGACACTCCCTCCCTCCCCCCCTCACGTGACACCCATTACCTCTCTCTTCTGGCCCCCTTTGGCCTCTCTACTGACACTCTATCCCCCTCTTCTGGCAGTCCATGCTCTTTCACTCCATGCTTGCTCGCCTGACACTCCCTCCCTCCCCCCCTCACGTGACACCCATTACCTCTCTCTTCTGGCCCCCTTTGGCCTCTCTACTGACACTCTATCCCCCTCTTCTGGCAGTCCATGCTCTTTCACTCCATGCTTGCTCTCCTGACACTCCCTCCCTCCCCCCCTCACGTGACACCCATTACCTCTCTCTTCTGGCCCCCTTTGGCCTCTCTACTGACACTCTATCCCCCTCTTCTGCCAGTCCATGCTCTTTCACTCCATGCTTGCTCTCCTGACACTCCCTCCCTCCCCCCCTCACGTGACACCCATTACCTCTCTCTTCTGGCCCCCTTTGGCCTCTCTACTGACACTCTATCCCCCTCTTCTGCCAGTCCATGCTCTTTCACTCCATGCTTGCTCGCCTGACACTCCCTCCCTCCCCCCCTCACGTGACACCCATTACCTCTCTCTTCTGGCCCCCTTTGGCCACTCTACTGACACTCTATCCCCCTCTTCTGCCAGTCCGTGCTCTTTCACTCCATGCTTGCTCGCCTGACACTCCCTCCCTCCCCCCCTCACGTGACACCCATTACCTGTCTCTTCTGGCCCCCTTTGGCCTCTCTACTGACACTCTATCCCCCTCTTCTGCCAGTCCATGCTCTTTCACTCCATGCTTGCTCTCCTGACACTCCCTCCCTCCCCCCCTCACGTGACACCCATTACCTCTCTCTTCTGGCCCCCTTTGGCCTCTCTACTGACACTCTATCCCCCTCTTCTGCCAGTCCATGCTCTTTCACTCCATGCTTGCTCGCCTGACACTCCATCCCTCCCTCACGTGACACCCATTACCTCTCTCTTCTGGCCCCCTTTGGCCTCTCTACTGACACTCTATCCCCCTCTTCTGCCAGTCCATGCTCTTTCACTCCATGCTTGCTCTCCTGACACTCCCTCCCTCCCCCCCTCACGTGACACCCATTACCTCTCTCTTCTGGCCCCCTTTGGCCTCTCTACTGACACTCTATCCCCCTCTTCTGCCAGTCCGTGCTCTTTCACTCCATGCTTGCTCGCCTGACACTCCCTCCCTCCCCCCCTCACGTGACACCCATTACCTCTCTCTTCTGGCCCCCTTTGGCCTCTCTACTGACACTCTATCCCCCTCTTCTGCCAGTCCATGCTCTTTCACTCCATGCTTGCTCGCCTGACACTCCCTCCCTCCCCCCCTCACGTGACACCCATTACCTGTCTCTTCTGGCCCCCTTTGGCCACTCTACTGACACTCTATCCCCCTCTTCTGCCAGTCCGTGCTCTTTCACTCCATGCTTGCTCGCCTGACACTCCCTCCCTCCCCCCCTCACGTGACACCCTTTACCTCTCTCTTCTGGCCCCCTTTGGCCTCTCTAATGACACACTATCCCCCTCTTCTGGCAGTCCATGCTCCTTCACTCCATGCTTGCTCTCCTGACACTCCATCTCTCCCTCACCTGACACCCATTACCTCTTTCTTCTGGCCCCCTTTGGCCTCTCTCCTGACACTCCATCTCTCCCTCACCTGACACCCATTACCTCTCTCTTCTGGCCCCCTTTGGCCTCTCTACTGACACTCTGTCCCCCTCTTCTGCCAGTCCATGCTCTTTCACTCCATGCTTGCTCTCCTGACACTCCCTCCCTCCCCCCCTCACGTGACACCCATTACCTCTCTCTTCTGGCCCCCTTTGGCCTCTCTACTGACACTCTATCCCCCTCTTCTGCCAGTCCATGCTCTTTCACTCCATGCTTGCTCGCCTGACACTCCCTCCCTCCCCCCCTCACGTGACACCCATTACCTCTCTCTTCTGGCCCCCTTTGGCCACTCTACTGACACTCTATCCCTCTCCTCTGCCAGTCCATGCTCTTTCACTCCATGCTTGCTCTCCTGACAGTCCATCCCTCCCTCACCTGACACCCATTACCTCTCTCTTCTGGCCCCCTTTGGCCTCTCTACTGACACTCTATCCCTCTCCTCTGGCAGTCCATGCTCTTTCACTCCATGCTTGCTCTCCTGACACTCCATCCCTCCCTCACCTGACACCCATTACCTCTCTCTTCTGGCCCCCTTTGGCCTCTCTACTGACACTCTATCCCCCTCTTCTGCCAGTCCATGCTCTTTCACTCCATGCTTGCTCTCCTGACACTCCCTCCCTCCCCCCCTCACGTGACACCCATTACCTCTCTCTTCTGGCCCCCTTTGGCCTCTCTACTGACACTCTATCCCCCTCTTCTGCCAGTCCGTGCTCTTTCACTCCATGCTTGCTCGCCTGACACTCCCTCCCTCCCCCCCTCACGTGACACCCATTACCTCTCTCTTCTGGCCCCCTTTGGCCTCTCTACTGACACTCTATCCCTCTCCTCTGGCAGTCCATGCTCTTTCACTCCATGCTTGCTCTCCTGACACTCCATCCCTCCCTCACCTGACACCCATTACCTCTCTCTTCTGGCCCCCTTTGGCCTCTCTAATGACACTCTATCCCCCTCTTCTGGCAGTCCATGCTCTTTCACTCCATGCTTGCTCTTCTGACACTCCATTCCTTTCTCACCTGACACCCATTACCTGTCTCTTCTGGCCCCCTTTGGCCTCTCTACTGACACTCTATCCCCCTCTTCTGGCAGTCCATGCTCTTTCACTCCATGCTTGCTCTCCTGACACTCCATTCCTTTCTCACCTGACACCCATTACCTCTCTCTTCTGGCCGCCTTTGGCCTCTCTACTGACACTCTATCCTCCTCTTCTGGCAGTCCATGCTCTTTCACTCCATGCTTGCTCTCCTGACACTCCCTCCCTCCCCCCCTCACGTGACACCCATTACCTGTCTCTTCTGGCCCCCTTTGGCCTCTCTACTGACACTCTATCCCCCTCTTCTGCCAGTCCATGCTCTTTCACTCCATGCTTGCTCGCCTGACACTCCCTCCCTCCCTCCCCCCCTCACCTGACACCCATTACCTCTCTCTTCTGGCCCCCTTTGGCCTCTCTCCTGACACTCCATCCCTCCCTCACGTGACACCCATTACCTGTCTCTTCTGGCCCCCTTTGGCCACTCTACTGACACTCTATCCCCCTCTTCTGCCAGTCCATGCTCTTTCACTCCATGCTTGCTCGCCTGACACTCCCTCCCCTCCCCCCCTCACGTGACACCCATTACCTCTCTCTTCTGGCCCCCTTTGGCCTCTCTACTGACACTCTATCCCCCTCTTCTGCCAGTCCATGCTCTTTCACTCCATGCTTGCTCTCCTGACACTCCCTCCCTCCCTCCCCCCCTCACGTGACACCCATTACCTCTCTCTTCTGGCCCCCTTTGGCCTCTCTACTGACACTCTATCCCCCTCTTCTGGCAGTCCATGCTCTTTCACTCCATGCTTGCTCTCCTGACACTCCCTCCCTCCCCCCCTCACGTGACACCCATTACCTCTCTCTTCTGGCCCCCTTTGGCCTCTCTACTGACACTCTATCCCCCTCTTCTGGCAGTCCATGCTCTTTCACTCCATGCTTGCTCTCCTGACACTCCCTCCCTCCCCCCCTCACGTGACACCCATTACCTGTCTCTTCTGGCCCCCTTTGGCCTCTCTACTGACACTCTATCCCCCTCTTCTGCCAGTCCATGCTCTTTCACTCCATGCTTGCTCGCCTGACACTCCATCCCTCCCTCACCTGACACCCATTACCTGTCTCTTCTGGCCCCCTTTGGCCTCTCTACTGACACTCTATCCCCCTCTTCTGCCAGTCCATGCTCTTTCACTCCATGCTTGCTCTCCTGACACTCCCTCCCTCCCTCCCCCCCTCACGTGACACCCATTACCTCTCTCTTCTGGCCCCCTTTGGCCTCTCTACTGACACTCTATCCCCCTCTTCTGGCAGTCCATGCTCTTTCACTCCATGCTTGCTCGCCTGACACTCCCTCCCTCCCCCCCTCACGTGACACCCATTACCTCTCTCTTCTGGCCCCCTTTGGCCACTCTACTGACACTCTATCCCTCTCCTCTGCCAGTCCATGCTCTTTCACTCCATGCTTGCTCTCCTGACACTCCCTCCCTCCCCCCCTCACGTGACACCCATTACCTCTCTCTTCTGGCCCCCTTTGGCCTCTCTACTGACACTCTATCCCCCTCTTCTGGCAGTCCATGCTCTTTCACTCCATGCTTGCTCGCCTGACACTCCCTCCCTCCCCCCCTCACGTGACACCCATTACCTGTCTCTTCTGGCCCCCTTTGGCCTCTCTACTGACACTCTATCCCCCTCTTCTGGCAGTCCATGTTGTGTTACACTTCCCCTGGGGCAGGCCTCACTGAGCCAGAACGAGTGAGGCCTGCCAGGCCTTCCGGCACACAGGACAGGACTCGCTCGCTGATTTACTCGGTCCCGTCCCGAAGACCCCGGACTCCGGAATGACTCCCTCTTTCCGGTCGCTCTTAGTCCCGCCCCCTGTCACGTGGTTCCATTGCTGATTTACTCGGTCCGGAATGACTCTCCCCTTCCGGCTGCTCTTTAGTCCCGCCCCCTGTCACGTGGTTCGGGTATGCCCTCACTCACGTGATGGGGCCCAGTCTGTGGCACCACAAAATGGAGTTGCAACAAGCAGGAATGCCAGTACATCAAATGGAGTGAGTTCAAGTGGGCAGCAAATCCCAAAGAAGCAGCTGCAAAGGCAGGACTATCTTGAGTGCAGAAGCTCAGTTTAAAGGAATGAAGGGGATTCTAGAACTGGCAGCTTCAGGAAGGACAGCTTGAAATGGAACTCCTGCTTCACCTGTAGCTATAGCTCATGCTCTATCCTGAGGCACTGACCCTAGCTAAGCGACAGACGGGAACACAACCATATCCCCCCGCGCAGTGCATAAATGGCACCTTCCACTGTCTGCAGGCTTCCTGTCTCAGTGCTCCCCCAAAGATGGAACTAAGAGTGATACGTCTTTAGCAAATGATGGGACAGTTACTGGCGCGCTCTGACCCTCCAGACTCCGCTCTTGTAATGTGTCACCCTCTTCCTCTCTTTAATGTACCACACCCTTTTCTTCTGATGTGTCAATCTTCACACACTGTGCTGATTCCTGACCTCTGACAGTTCAGCATACTCCCTACTCTCCAGCGCCTCCTCTCACACACAAAACACCCCTCCCCCATGACAGCCATGGTCTTTGTGATGTCACTCTCCCAAGGCCTATATAGCCTGGGGGCGGCCTGTCAGCTGCTCAGTGGTGATCAGCAAGAGAGACATGCTGCGGAGGGGCTTTGGTGGATGTCGAGGGTCACCTTCTACCTTCATCTTCTCTCCTCCCCCCTGAGGAGGGACAGGCAGGATAAGCTTTTTTTGTCACCTGCTGTGGTTTCCTCGTTGGTCCCTCCTCAGGGATCCAGTTTATGCCGCTTGACCTGTTTTGAAATGCTGCGAGAGGACCTGGAGGGGTCGTTCTCTGCAGCATGAGTGTCTGCCTGGGCCTTGCATGGTATGAGTCAGGGGACTTTTAGTGAGCTGGGGCCCCAGTGTGTCGTCTCATTGTGCAACTTGATTAGCAGTGGGAATGCTCTGCCTCGTGGAGTCCACACATTTTCAGAGGGAGAAGTGGGCTTTGCTGATGCAAACCAGACTCATTGTATTCTTGGGGCAAACGATGCAGTACCTCCCACGGGAAGCGGCTTCAGTGTACCTGCGTTCACGTGTGAGTGGTGTGACTGGACAGTAGCGAGGGTCAGAACCGTGACGTGGTGCTGCTGCTCACTAGTTCTAACAAGACTAGTGCTAATCTGACCTTTTCTGTGTATGAGTGCTGATGTGAATCCCTGCGCAGGTCTAAAGGTAGAGTCTCAGGGGTACAACTAGAACGTTCTAAGCTTGCCATGAGCAGGAGAACTGGGAAATGGGTAGAATGCAGAACGAGTGGTGGAGCCAGCCGGTGGGTTGCCCTAAGTGTAACTGGTCAGGGAGTGCTGGTTCACCTGCGCACTGCACGTGTTGTGGATCACTGAAGCCTGCAGTGAGGTTTGGAAGCACAGGCCAGCCTATATTTGCTGAATTGCTTTTATTGCCACCAGCCGGATGGATTTTTCTGGTAAGATAGACCTGAGCATTGTTGGGCTCTTATTTCACTGGCAACACACGGGCAGCCTCCATCAGAGCTAGGTGGAATACCACTTGCAAAGGTGTGAGCATGCAAATACCAGAGGGGTTAAGGAGAAGTGGAGCGACTGTCCACGATGCACAAGGAACCGATTCCGGAGAGACCAGGTAGAAGGTGCACCAGGACACTTTAGACCAGGAGCCTGCGATCCTCCCCTCTAGCCTGGACTGGATGCCATGCTGTTCCTATCCTGCTGTCGCCACACACCTCTACCCTCCCCCCTGCCAAAAGAAACCTTCACATGCAGGGGGTGGGGGGGGTTGTGGTGTATGGCGCCAGCAGGATAGGACCAGTATGGAATATAAAAGACTAAGGCTTGTTCCATCTCAACAAGCTAATCCTGGGTGACACCTTGTTGATACTCTTGGAAGCAAATGTACGAATGAGCGAGTTATGGTTAGTCCTCCACTGCGGTGTAATTGGCTGTAATACTATTACCACTCAAAAATTGGGTCGCAATGGAATTACAGTCAAAAATGAAGTGCACCGCTGAACCCTTAAGAGGCCCAGAGTCTGAACAAGAACCCCTCAGTCGAAACACTTGCCACCTCCAGTCTGCTCCACCAGCGCACACCCTCACCCCAGAGAAGAGGTTTGAACAAGAATCCCTCAGTCCAAAGACTTGCCACCTCCATTCTCATCCATCAGTGTACACCCAAACGCCAGAGATAAGAGGTCTGAACAAGTATCCATCAATCCAAAGACTTGCCACCTCCATTCTCCTCCACCACCGCACACCCAAACACCAGAGATAAGAGATCTGAACAAGTATCCATCGATCCAAAGACTTGCCACCTCCATTCTCCTCCACCACCGCACACCCAAACACCAGAGATAAGAGATCTGAACAAGTATCCATCGATCCAAAGACTTGCCACCTCCATTCTCCTCCACCACCGCACACCCTCACCCCAGAGAGAAGGTCTGAACAGGAAACCCTCTGTCCAAAGGCTTGCCACCTCCATTCAGCTCCACCAGCGCACATCCCTGTCCAGAGAGAAGAGGCCTGAACAAGAATCCCACTGTCCAAACACTTGCCACCTCCATTCTGCTCCACCACTGCACATCCCTGCCCAGCGAGAAGAGGTCTGAACAGGAATCCCTCCGTCCAAAGACTTGCCACCTCCATTCTGTTCCACCACTGCCCATCCCTGCCCAGTGAGAAGAGGTCTGAACAGGAATCCCTCCGTCCAAAGACTTGCCACCTCCATTCTGCACCACCAGTTCACACCTCTGCCCCAGAGAGTAGAGGCCTGTCCAAGAATCGCTCCGTCCAAAGACTTGCCACCTCCATTCAGCTCCACCAACGCGCACCCCTACCCCAGAGAGAAAAGGCCTGAACAAGAATCCCTCCACCCCTCCATCCTTAGACTTGCCACCTCCATTCTCCTCCACCAGCGCACACCCCTACCCTAGAGAGGAGGCCTGAACAAGAATCCCTGCGTCCAAAGAGTTGCCACCTCCATTCAGCTCCACCAGTGCACACCCTCACGCCAGAGAAGAGGTCTGAACGAGAATCCCTGCGTCCAAAGAGTTGCCACCTCCATTCTGCTCCACCAGTGCACACCCTCACGCCAGATAAGAGGTCTGAACAAGAATCCCTGCGTCCAAAGACTTGCCACCTCCATTCTGCTCCACCAGCGCACAACCCCTGCCCAGAGAGAAGAGGCCTGAGCAAGAATCCCTCCGTCCAAAGACTTGCCACCTCCATTCTGTGATGAAGAAATAGAAAGAAGCTCAGTCTAAAAGGATGAAGGGGATGGCACTCAGAATGTCCTACACCCTCAGGTGACTTCAATAGCTAGGACACTGTGGACATGAATGTATCACTTATTACTCTTTAACTGTAATACTGAAGTTGTGGCAAAAAGGAAAAGGTTAGGGAAGAAAACAATGGTTAACAAGTTTCTCAAACAGGTAAGCACTTTTGACCCCTGTAGGGTATTTTGTGTAGATTTGGGGCATAGCGGTATTTTCTTACCACCAAAAATAAAAGTAATTTAGCAATAATCACTCCTTGCATTCAGATTGGGTTTGGTATTATAGTGGTATCGTGGCTATTATTTGTTTGTGGCCCCAACATAGAAAACCCCTTTCTTTTGTTTAGACTGTTCTTGTGATCTCTAGAGGCCTCAGGCTTCTACATTATTCAAGAACACCACATTTTCATATGAAGTGCCACTTATGGCTGTTATCACTGATTTATATACACTAGTGAGCTATGCTTCCATAAAGTATTCACAATAACATGTGGTATAATCACTAATTTATTTACATTAGTGAAACTATTTCCAGAGGCCTCTCTCTCTGCTGACTCATGTACGTCCAGCAGACTATCAGATTGTGTTCCAGTTAGAAGTCACACACACATATACACTGAGTGGAACCACGCACACAGCTATTTATAATTACTCATAACATAACTTTTTCCACATGGGATGCTTGGCATATATTACCTATTAACCTCCTTTTATCAGGTGATATGGACTAACTGCACCAGAGAAAAACAGAAGCAAATAGAAGCCTTTACACAGATTGTGATTTGCATCAGTTTCATTAAAAAAATCATACATTACCAGTTTTGCGAGGCAGTCTTTTCTTTTTTTTTAAGAATAATTTTTATTGGCATTTCAGAATTAAATCACAAACTGGTACCCTCCCTTCGTTAACCCCAACAGTTCCCCAAATCCCCCAGGCACCTGTCCCCCATGTGCATGCCGCCAAATTAGAACAGTTCTGTTGACAATACCACAAAACTACGTTACCCTAGTTTAACATTTCAAATTGTGCCCAACAGGCGCAGTCTTTGAGGGCAGTACTGGATGTTGAAGTCTTTATATAGAAATTTTAGCACCACATTCCAGTCTTCAGTAAACAAGGAGATCTCCCCCTGTAAGGAATATGTCAGCCATTCTAATGATCGAAAGTTCCATACTTTGGAAAACAATTCTGAAGTTTGAGGTGGAGCTCTTCACTTCCAATTCTGAGCAATTACAAGTAGAGCTGCTAATTCCAGTATCACAAACGCTTTCTGGTCGGCTTTCGGCCGTCGTCTAAAGTTTTCATCCGTCATGACTAGCAAGCAAGTACATAAAGCGAGAGGTGTATGAACAGAAAAGATTTCAAATACTTATGCATTCACCTCTCCCCAATATTTATCCAACCTCGGACCACTCAGCCATATATGTTCCAAATTCCCCACTTGGTCACATTCCCTCCAGCATTTATCAGATATGGTAGGTTTCATTTGGGCGAGGCGGGCTGGTGTGTAGTGTCATTGCCTCACGAGTTTGAGCCAAAATTCTTTAATTTGAATTGATCTTGTGGGTCTAGAGACTGTTTCGCCAAAGTGTCTACCATTCCTGATCAGTGACCTCTTGCCCCAATGTGGCCAACCAGCGTTTTTATTTTTAACTGATCCTCATTTTAGGTGTCCGTTCCCCCAATATTTTGTATAGATTAGAGATAAGGGCCTTGTTCACTGGATTAGATAATAAATATTGCTCAAAAAAAGTTCTTTCTCTGGTGGATGCCGCCTTAATCGGAGAAGCCAGAATCCAATCTCTCACCTAGAAGTATGGAAACCTACTACATTTTTCATGTAGCCCCAACTCCTGTTTGCATTGTGTAAATGGTTTTACAGTTCCCCCCTGAATACATATCTCTCAGCTTCTCACACCCATCCGCCCTTCCATTCCCTAAATGCATTTGGTTCTAGTCCCAGAGTAAATTGGGGATTAAAAATAGGGGTGTAAAAGGAGAGGGAAAAGTTGTTATACAGTGATTTTTCACTGCATGCATAATGTCACATCAGTTTGTTGGCTGGGCGATTGGATTTCAGTAACCATAGTACATCCTTTAGTCTAGGTCCCCCCACTGCTAGTTCCATCTGTATCCAACGCTTCTTGAGTATTGCCGCGGACCATTCCTTTATTACCCTAATTTGCAACACGCGGTTGCATGTCAAAAAGTTAGGCAGACCCATCCCTCCCTTATCTGGTGGAAGCATTAATGTAGTTAGAGCTATCCGCTGGGTTTTATTTTGCAATACGAAGGTAGAAACTGTAGGGTATTTTGTGGAGATTTGGGGCCTGACGGTATTTTATTACCGCCGAAAAATAACTTAGCAATAATCACTCCTTATATTCAGATTTGGCCATGTGCAACAATAATACAGTGGACATGCATTATTTCACCACCTAGACATGCATATTTGGTATGCGTGGTTGGTATGCGTGGTTGGTATGCGTGGTTGGTATGCGTGGTTGGTGGTATTTTGGTGAGCATAATTCCCTTGTTTTATTTGTGGCCCCAATGTCCAGAATCCCTTATCTTTGCTTAGATTTTTCGTGTAATCACTAGAGAGACCTCAGACCTACATTTTAGGAATACCACATTTTCAGTGTTAGTGTGCCACCATGGGCGATCTCACTGACTTATTTACGACAGAGAGCTATATGTGGTAATTTTGTGGTAATTTCCACTACCTTATATACGGTAGGGAACTATGTTCAGAGAGTCCCTCTTCCCGTTGGCTCATGTACCTCCAACGAGCTATGCTACAAACAATCACTCTCAACTGTCCATACTGAATATGATCATGCACACATCTGTCTTAAAATGACAATTGCATTGTTTAAAAATCTCCCCTCATCATCAGCACTGTATTGGTAAATAGAAGACACACCACCCGTCTGCTTTCAAATATTTTTCTGTATTATAAAAGTTGCATTTAAACACGATCTCACTCTTTACAGAAATAAATAAAACAGCACATTAACAGCATTGTCTGTAATACACTGAAAAAAAAATGGCGGAGAACAGAACACAATTTGCAACATTAACGTGTGATTAAGGCACCGGAATCTCCTTTCCTACTCTGACTGAACATTCTCGTACACACTCAGCTCCCACACTTATGTAATTACCTTATCTGTTCAGAGTTTTGTTCAGCTGTTCTCTTTCTGAATGTGGCTCCCTTGAAGATTAACCCCAGTGAAAAGGAGCGCCTTTCCTTCTCAAACCGGGGTCATTGCCTGGAATTCTCAGCTTTTGCAGATAGGAATGCTCCAACCAGGAAAAAGGTCTTTCTCCCAGCTCTGCCAAATCTTGACTGTCCTTCTCTCTCCTCAAACTCCCCCAAGCAAAACTCTGATCACTCCCTCTAGCATGATACTTGTGAAAGGAAGCGCCCCCAATTCAGCACGATCCTCCCCGCAATGAGAGACAATAAGGGACTCTCCCGTAGTGGGAATAAGACCAAGACAGAGTGCGGGTGAGCGTAAGTGGGAGTTTATCCAAGGATAAGGCATGCAAAGAACTCTGCAACCTACGAGAGCGCTCTGCCTGACAATAGCAAAGACAGGCGTATTTCTAATACAAAAAACGTCATCAACACCTAAACACTATAGGGGGCACAAGTCAATTGGGATTGGGTGGTGTCGACTAACTATAGGTGTTGCTGCCGCGGGGTTGGTCTTGGCGGGACGACGTCACTGGTCAGCCTCGTGGGTTGGGTTGGGCCTGGCAGGCCGGCTTGAGGTCATCCGTGCGGTGTTGATGTGCTGGGGCAGCCTGTGACAATGACGAATACCTTTCCTGTCTCATTTGCCCTAGGCCATGCACACTACAGTTATTCAGAAAATGACATTTACGTTCATTAATAAATCGCTTCACCAGCTTATCTTATAAAATAAACACAACACATGAGGAATGCACCTCGTGAGAGGTCTGGTGGTTGTCGGTTGGGGTGAGATTTACCTGTGTCTTATTGACCGGTATTTTAGGTCACGGGACGGGGCTCTGGGACCTGGGCCGAGTGATACATGTCTGTCTGCTGCGTTAGAAGTTATTATATAGATGGGTCTCTGTGTCTTGTCCCAATGATGGGGGTCGTCCTTACACGGGGTCAGGATTCTTGGGGGGTTCGTGGGGATTTATGAGAGGGTGCTGGTAGATCAGTGAGTTCATCCGTGGGTTTATTACCGTGCTGTAAATAACACAGGTGGCGGGCTGTGGCCTTGGTTGCGGCGCCGGGGCCTCTGACTCTCTGAAGTAACGCCAGCTTGGTTGGGGGAGGTGAGGGAGCGCGGCACAAGTCTTAGCTTTTTTATCTGGCAGGCTTGGTGGGGTGGGAGAGGGAATGACCTTGCATATACTCACAAAGGTATTTTCCTCGTGCGTTGCTGATCAGTGAATGCAGAAGTTTTATACTGTTCTGCCTTATTTTAACGTTATTCAGACACACATATATATATATATTTCATTTTCGTTACACATTTCTTTAATACAGTCGGTTCCAGTACCTTTTCATTACCTAACATTATGTTCACTACATTGTGTGCGTATTGTATGTACATTAGACGTTATACGAGGGATATCTAGGTTATGGCCTACAGAGATTGATGCTCGCCGCTTTGGGTGATTCAAAACATATATGAGTTCAAGTTTCTACATACTATTGAAAAACACTTTTACAAATAGAGGTTACACGTTTGGTCAACATCTTTCTCCGTGGTTATAGCAGCATTAGTCCAGACCTGGAGGGATATCATATAACGTTACATTTTTATGGTTCATTCACATTTTAAACAGAGGTAGTTCATTAATACCAATACTTGAACTATTTTCTACCTTCTTCAGATAGTGATGCTTCAGCTTTTTTCCCCGTTGCCCCGGCCTTGCGGTCCGGGTCATACGGGGTGCAATATCACATTGTTACTAATATAATGTTGCCGTGTTGGCATCTCGGGTTTAGCTCATCTCCGACTTTCTCATGGGAACGCGCTCGCAGCGGATCTGCCAGGGCTGCTGAGGCGGCAGAGATGCATGAAAGGCCCTCCAAAGGTGGGGGCCTCGTTACAGTGTGCTGAACTCACACCATGTTTGCTGTGCAAGATGGCGTCTAGGCCTAACTTAAGTTTCGGTAAATGCAAAGACAGGGTGCGTGTGGGCAATGTCGTCGGCGGGTGAACCCTCCTCCACCTGGGCCCGGGTGGCATGAGGGTGCTCCCACCGAGCCATGGTCCTCACCTGGGGAGGGAGCTGTAGGTGAGGAGGGCCTCGTGGCCATTCCTCCCCTACATTTCCCCCCTTTCGTTACTTAAAGTAACGAATTTCTTTAGCTCTTCTAATCTTCTACATTCTTGTTCCTCTAACACTGCACCATCCCATGCAGGGGTTCCTTTTATAGGCATCCATGCTCTGCACACCCCCCTTAAGCTCTCACCTCTCCTAGCATACTCGTCTGGTGTACATGTCAAATATATACAGTCGCCAGTCTCTTCCAGATCTACCCAGACCTCCTCATACCATTCCAGTTCTACGTCTCGTGGTTCTTTAATCGTGGTGTGCCATAGCTTATCTACTATGTACTTGTCACGGCACATAGGCACTAACTGGTACCTGGGGGTGTTGTCTGTTCCTGTCTGCACATGTACTTCTTGTGTTGCTTTAATTGTACCACCGGAGTTGCCCATTGTCACCATCATCATTGCACCGTTAGGGACTGCATTAGCACAACATCGGAGGCCCACCTGGCACAGGCAGAACATCACAAGGACGACCACCACTATTGGTATCAGGAACTTCATTGTCACTCCAAGCCATGAGGGAACCCAAGAGAAGATATTGTCGAACCACGAGCTATCCTCAGCTCCACCTTCCATTTTCATCTTCTCGCCCAGGTTATGTACTGCTTCAATAACGTGGGACAGGGACCCATTTTCTGCGTCTTCGGAAGGTACGAACGTGCAGCATGCACTTCCTATTTCTCGGCAAACACCTCCATCAATTGCTGTTAACAGGTCTAGAACATACCTGTTCTGCATGGTCATTAATCGCAGAGCTCGTAGTTCCACCTTTATTATGTTAAACCCTTCTTCAGTGTCATTGGCCAACTGGATCAGTTCCCACCGTGTGATCTGGAGCCATTTTGCATGTGCCCTTGCTTGGACACTTGATACTAGCGAAGCAAAGAATGTTTCCACGGAGCTGAACAGGCGATACTTGTCTGGGATCTGTGCCAATAAATCAGATGATGCTTGTGATATGTAGTTCGAGGCTCGCTTGTTCCTTGAGAGCTCTTCTCCTTTCCCTCCGGAGGACAGGACATAAAGGTGCGCTTGTGTAGTTGGAGACGCTGCATTCTGGTTCAAGCCTCCGTTCATCGTGTTACTTCTGTCAATATGGCTTTCGGGAATCACCATTAGTGTTGAATGCAAAGTGGCCATTGAGCAGCTACCACTCCATGATTGGGGAAGGTGCAGGTACGCCTTGTTTCCGCATACCCAGTAGGTGTCCATTAGTGCTGCTGTTCCTTTTTTCATATCTGGGATGGTGAGAGTTTTGTTACAGTTCTTGTTCGTTCCTATTGCCATTTTTCCTTCTCCCTTGAAACATAGTTCGTTTTGTATTTCACTTTGTAGCTTAAAGGGTTTTTCCATCGCTGTTACCCATGTTAATTTAGGGATGTGTTCTTTCCATATTGGCAAGCACGTTCTTTCCATCCACCGCAACTTTTCCGGTTGGACACCCTTCAGTGCTTCTGCCTTGCACAGCACTTCTTCGTCTTTCCATTTGTTTTCGGAAAACAGTGTCCCTTGTATTGCAAAGAAAGGTTCTTTAAGGCAGATCACTCCAGACGCTTGCGAATAGCACGTTTTGTTGTTCTGTACCATTCTGAAAGAGACATCGTGTGCTTGGAAAGTGTTCTTTATTCTACACAGCGTGAGATGAAGGAGACATTGGGCATCCACAATGGGCAATTCTCGTGGCAACAATACTTTAGGTGTGCCTGATGCATGGGGGATAAGTGAGCAGACATAACAGCTCTCATTGGTTGTTTGTTTAGCTGTTGTGCTCATATCTGCATACCATTTATTTGCTTGGTGAGGGTGTCGTGGGTCTTCCATTTTGTCTAACCCTAGCCCATAATACTCATCATACCCTTTTCCACCAGTCTCTCTTCTTCGCCTACTTTTCTCCCTTCTTCTGTACCTTCTCGTTATAGGAGGTGAAGAACCAGGCCCCCCTTCCTCCCTCCCACCCCCCTTTTCTAATTCTTCATATAGGGACTTGTGTTCTGTCATCATAATCACTTTTCCATCCTCCTTAATAAACAAGAGATCGTTGTTTGAAATTGGGGCGGGAGGGATCGTGTGGTTGTTGTATGTTCCAGGTTGGGACATTGTGTCATTATCTACATTTTTGGTTCTCCATTGTGAGAGGACAGCAGTGGGTGGTGTAGTATAGTATCCCCACACAAAGTGTGATCCATCCCAGATCAAGAAATCACCTTCTTTGATACCTACAGTCGGAATTGATTTCGTTCCAGGAGCAAGGGTGGTGTTGTTCCCCCCTCCCCCCTCGTTCATCTCGGTAGAGATGAACGCTATAATCCAGTGTAACACCAGACAAAACATTGAGATGAAGAACACAATAGCACACATTGATAAACCACATTCAAATGAATATGTTAATCTAGCCACTAACATTTCTCTAAATCTAACATATCTATTAGTTGCAGGCTGCCCATTCGATGCCATGATAAATCCTGTTTGAGACACAAAAGTTCATTAAATACAAACATGTAAGCATTTCCACATTGTAACGTTTCGGTGATAAAATATAGGGTTGGGTGAGGAAGGGGGTTTGTTGACAGACAAGGTAGCTTTCAGTCAATATTATTCGTACCTTACTATATATATATATATAAATAATAAAAAACATGACATTTTAAAAATAACAATAATAAAAAACATCTTAAAGAGCACAGGAAGGGAAAAAAGAACCCCACGCAAAACTTTCAAAAATTGTAAAAAAGAAAATTTACATATACATGTGTACATGTTTTAGTCCAGGACATTTGTTGCGCGCTAATTGTGTTCACTGTTCATCTCATCAAGCACACAAAATTCCAATCATTCATTCCGCACAACTTCATCGTCCGCTGTTGCCTGTGCCTCATCCTGCACCTCCCTCTCCGCAGCGCTGTAAGCTTTACGTACATCTGTCAAATGCACCCAATATCGCAGGCCCTTAACCTTTACTGCTGTAGGCGTGCAAAACACTACCTCATAGGGGCCATGGAAGCGTGGTGCGTTCCACCTCCGCACAAAACTTCTAACATATATAAGGTCACCAGGCATTAGCTGTAGTGGTTTTTCAGGCAAACCGTTTGGTTCAGTCGCGTTCCCCTCCTCTCTTGTCGAGGGGGGGGCTAGTTGCTTTGAAATTACGCGCGCTGCCCGTGTCAATTTTCGCAGGTATTCTGTGAACTCCTCCCCCAATATAGCTGCGCTTCTGTGTGCATCAGAACGCTCACGGAGAGGCGAATGCGCTGTGTGCATTCTTCTTCCCGTGACGATCTCGTGCGGGGACAAATGGTGATCCTTACTTGGCTGGTTTCGTAGTTCAAACAAGGCCAAAGGCAGGCAGTACATCCAAGTCTTTTTAAGGGAAAAACAAAGTTTTGATAATCTGCTTTTTAACAGGCCGTTTATCTTTTCTACGACGCCATTACTTTGAGGATGATAAATCGAACATAATTTGTGCTTTATTCCCAATAATGTAGTCACTTCTTTAAAGAGTTCATTAACAAAATGCGTCCCGTTATCTGAGCGAATAACGTCGCAAATTCCCCAGCGCGGAAACACTTCCCGCACTAGGAACTTCGCGGCGCCCTTCGCGTCAGGGCGGGCACAAGGGCCTGCCTCCACCCACCTCGAAAATGGACATACAACCACAATCATGTATCGAGCCCCGTTACACCTTTCTCCCATGTCTACATAATCAATGTGGAGCTCTCTGAATGGGCCACTTGGTTTTGGTATCGTACCCCTTAGTGTACGCAATGTCATACCTGAGTTGTAAATTTGACATGTCGTGCATTCTAGAGCTAACCTTGTGACGTGTTCCTGGAGGCAAGGTGTAAACCAATCTTCTTGTATCTCTGCCATTATGTGTTTCTTTGTGTTGTGTGCAGGAAAGTGTAGTTGTTGAAATGCTATTTCTAACAGCGTGATTGGCATTACCACTTTTCCTGAACTCTCTTGTCGCCACAATAAATCAGTCGGTGATTTGCTGCATCCTCTCTTAGTCCACAGCAATTTTTCCTCTGCACTAGCTCCCTCTTGCAGCTCTATTATCTCCTGTGTGGACATCATGTTGTATCCTGTGGGGACCTCTTGGCTTGCTGTGTGGTGCAACATGTACTCTCCTATTTCACCTTTTTGTAGATATGAAGCTGCTTTGGCAGCGGCGTCTGCTGCCGCGTTCCCCAAAGATACAAAATCTGTATTGGTGGTATGAGCTTGACATTTTACGATGGCCACTGCCGTGGGGTCTTGCAGGGCCTCAATCAGTTCTTTCAATAATTCTGCATGCTGGACTGGCGTTCCGTCTGCTCGTCGGAACCCTCTCCGCCCCCACCGGGCCAACCCACCGTGAACTGTTGTTGTCATGTATGCTGAGTCTGTATATATTGTCACTGCGCACCCCTTGGCGGCATGCAATGCTTCTATTAGCGCTATTAGTTCTGCTGCTTGCGCTGAATAGTGTGATGGGAGGCGGTGTTGTACTAGTATCTCATATTCATCTTCCTCTAATCGTACCACTGCCATACCCACATGCTTTTCTCCTGTCTCCATGTCGATTGATGCTGACCCGTCCACAAAATACACCTCACCCTCGGTCAGGGCATTTTCAAAAATCACTTGATCCTTACTTTCGTCACCTGTGTACGTGGCGCAGTTGTGGTTTTCCATGTCCTCTACGGTGCATGCCTCTGTGATGAATGTGGCTGGGTTCACTGTTTTACATCTTACTATATGGATGTTAGCGCTGGACAGTATTATCTCATATGCTGTGGCGCGTTGTGTTGTCAATGTGCTCTTTGTTCGCTCTAATATTGCAAAAAGTGAGTGTTCCACAAACAGTGTCACTGGGCAGCCCATCACTATCGTGGCACTTTTCTCAATTGCGAATGCGGCTGCAGCTAGGGATTGCTCGCACGCGAAATGACCTTGCATTACTGCGTCTAGGGTGCCGCTATAGTAAGCGAGTGGTTTGTGCCCTAAAGATGTTTTCTGTGTCAGTACTGCTGTCATCAGTGTTCCTTTGCAGTGTGAAAATAAGAAGAATTCGCGCCCATAATCTGGGTTTGCTAGTACTGGAGCGCTTGATATCAGCTCTTTTAGTGAGTTAAATGCTGTGTTCATCACCTCTGTCCATTCTATGTGTTTGTGTTCTTGTTGTGCTTCTTTCAGTGCCTGTAGCAGGGGCCTTGTGTACGCCGCATAGTCCAATATCCATGCTCGGCAATAGTTACACATACCCAGAAATTTCTGCATCTCCTTTACTGTTTTGGGCTCTCCAATTGTTCTAATCGCCTGTGCCCTGTCTGGTATAATTCGCTTTCCATCCTTTGATATCAACTGGCCCAAGTATAGGACCTCCGTCAGACAGTATTGTAACTTCCCCTTGTCCACCTTGTACCCCTTATTTGCCAATAATGTCAACAGTGTTATCGAGTCCTGTCTGCACTCTTCCTCAGCCTGGGCACAAACCAATAAATCATCAACGTACTGGATCACTGTGCTTTCTACAGACAAATTCCCCAGATCTTCATGTAGTACCCTGTTAAATATGCTTGGGCTCTCGCAATATCCTTGTGGTAATCTGCAGTGTTCGAACCTCCTTCCTCCCAATGTAAATGCTGTCAAGTACCTGCTCTCTTCTGCCAAGGGAATCGAAAAGAATGCATTTTTTAAGTCAATTACTGTGAAGTGTGATGCTTTTTTTGGAATGTTGCACAGTATTGTCGCCGGGTTCGGGACTAAAGGGAACTCCTTCATTACCACATCGTTCAATGGGCGTAAATCTTGTATCATCCTCCATGAACCCCCCTTCGCTTTTTTGATTGGGTAAATGCATGTGTTGCATGGGGAGTTTGAGGGCACTATTATACCCTGTGCTAGCAGTGCTTCTATTGTCTCTCTGATCCCTTCTTCTGCTTCTCGCGACAGTGGATATTGTTTCACCCGGGGTAGTATTGCTCCTTGTTTTACTTTTATCACCACAGGCTGAACTTCATGTAGCAACCCTACATCGTGGGGGCCATTAGTCCATAAGTTAGCGGGTACTGAACTCATGTCTTCATCAAAAAATGTATGCGGTGCTCCTACTACCGCCATTAGTTCAACTTTAGTTTGTCTGGCTGTAACTACAATGTCGCAGGGCATTGCCAGTTCCATCACTACTTCACCATCTCCCTCAGTGTCAGAAAATAGCTCCTCGTCCGAGAGCTCTCTCAGCGGGATATTTGCATTTGTACACAATACTGTCCGCCACTCACACCCTTCCATGTCAATACCAATCACACATATTCTGTTTGCTGATACATGTATTGCATGCAAATCCAACGATAGTACTTCCCCAAGAGCAGTGTCAGGGCTTGCTATGGGACGAAAAAGGAATTCTGCTGGGATTCTCCACTCCACCCTTTTTAGTTCTGGTACTATGAGAGCCAATGTTCTCATGCCTTCAACAAACATCTCCTCATTTCTTGGTACCCCTCTGATCTCTTTTATTATTGTGTGGCCGCGTATTACTGCTAATATACGGAGGGGGCATATGCCTGGCGTTGAACATACGATGCCGCTCCCTGTGAATGATATGGTCATGTTTAGTTTGCTCAAGAGATCTCTCCCCAGTAAGTTGATGGGAGAGTTTTCATAGTACAGTAAGGGTGCTTTCACTGTTTTACCCCCCACTGTCACATCCAATACCTCTGTGTAAGGAACTTCAATTACAGCCCCAGAGAACCCCTGCGTCTCTAACGTTCTATTAGATAACGGGAACCGGCCCTCTCTAATGCATGATTTCTCCGCTCCCGAATCCACCATGAATATGAATTGCTTGTCTCCTATCTGCGCTCCTATCAATGGTTCCTCTGATGCATTGTGGGTCGTAGACAGTACTGGACACGCAAGTGCTCTCTGTGGGCTGTCCTATGCGGGGTGTCTCATTGCCCCCCCTTGATCGAAAATGTTCCCCGAAACTACTGACACTCCACTGTAAGGTGCGGGGGCTGGTGCCCCATTAGCTCCTGTGGCGAAAGTATTACCAGGCGTGTAGTGCACATTGTCATTATTCTGTGGGCTGGTTTGTGTTCGGTATTGATGTCCGTGTAGTTGTGCGTTACTCCTTTGTACTACATTGTCTGGTTGCTGGTATTGTCCCATGGGGAGGCCGTAGGGGCTTCCTGGATGGGGGTGTCCGTACTGTTCTATCTCTTGGAAACCGTTGTTTTGTCTGCTCCTACATTCCCTTGAGTAATGCCCCCATCTCCCACAATTCCAACAGCTCCCCTGTGGACCTCTGGGACCCTGCCACCCATTTCCTCCCATTCCTCCATACCCTTGTCCTCCTCTTCGCCCCCTGTACCCACCTCTTCCTCCTCTTGGGGCCCACTCTTGCCACGTTGGACCTCCGTTCTGCTCCTGCTCTGTCCACGGTCGTTGCCCTTGTCCTGCCCAATTCGCTGCTATTCTTCCTTGTATTGCTATTTGCCCCTCCTCTCCTTCCTCTCCCTCCCGTATGAGTGGGAGTCCCGCTACCGCTGCTGCGACCTTCACCAATTTTGATTGCACCAACTTCGCCTCGTCCGCCAACCTTTTCTGTGCTACTTCCCTCTCTCTTTCTTTGATCCGTTTACAATGGTGTACTATTATGCTTTGGATCTCCGGCCAGCCTTTTGCCTCAACACCTGCTATTTTATCTAGTGCCTTTTGCACTTCCTTTGGGAGCCCTCTCTTAATGATGAAGTAAAATAGAGACGTGGATTGGTGCCAGGGCGTACCCGTTTCCGCTCTCCACATCTCCTGCACCCGGAGAATGTAATCCATAGCGTCCTCCCCATCATTCATGGTACATTGCATTACTGACTGCAAATCAGGGGTATCTGGGAAGGTTTCCCGCAGTGCGTCCCACACCCTTGCTCGCACGGTGTTAAAAGAAGCCCCATCATGGCGATCACACTCCAAAGTTACAGCTGGAAAACCCGCTTTAGCCCACACTCTGTCTGCCTGATCCCCTACTGCGGACACTAGTAGGCTTTTCACATCGCCTACTGCCAGCGGTATACCCGCGGTATGTTTCTCAAATGCATATATCCACTTGCTTGCCCCTCCTGACAGCTGTGGTAGTAATTTCATTAAGTTAGCCTTGTCCATCTGAGCCCACGGTATATAGTTCGGCCTCCCACCTCCCCTGTGGAGTAATGGGAGTTGTAATTTCCCTTTTGCCGTTGCAGCTTCCTTTTCCTTAGTCACTGCTGACTCTAATGACGCCATCTTCCCCACCCTATTTCTTAGTCGTCCTATCCATTCATCTTCTATAGTCCCCAGTGAACATGCCCCATCTAGCTCCTCGCCTTCTCCTCCTACTGCCATGCTCAATCTATCACTCTCATCCCCCCCTCCTCTGACATCACATAACAAATCCTCTCTGATCCCTCTCTCTCGCGAGACATCACCAATGCTTCCTTCTGCTGTCCCTACTTCTATTATCCTGGTCGGTTCTTCCTCAATTCTGAACAGTATTTCCCCCTTTTTCCATCCTTCCTCAATTTGTCTACTTTCGCTCGACGCTCTAGACGTGCGTCCAGATTGTGTGGGGGCGCATGCTGTGCGTTCACATATGTCTTTTATTCTTGAGAGCTCATCTCGTGCCACTGTAAGCCTCGACTCTAAGTCACTCGTTAACTTCTCTATGTCCACTCTCTGTGTGCCTCCCTGGGTGCGCTCTCTAGTGTTTTCGTATGGTGGGGGTGCAGTTGGTCTTTGTGGCGTGCTGGTTGAAGGGGGAGGCACATAAATCGGGTCGCTATATCCTGCTGCAGGGGCTGGTTTAGGTAATATTGGGTACAACATAACCACTTCCGCAGGCTGTTCTGTACTTAACTGTTCCTTTTCCTCTCGCGGGATCATTAGTGGATTGTCTGTGGTGGAGGGTAAATCAATATTTGGAGCTGGAGCTTTGGGTGGGGGTACTTCCTCAAACAATCTCCAAAGATCTAATATCTCCTTCCTGTTCTGCCATTGTTTTCCCTTATACTTGAGGCGAATACATGTACATACCATATCAAGAACGCTTTTGTCAAAAGACCCTCCTTCTGGCCAAATCTGGGGCAACCCCTCCCCTTTCAATTCTGTTAACCATTGATCATGATATTTATTTATGCGTTCAGCATATCCCGGCAAGCTCTTGCAAATGTGTGACAAGGGAGTTTCAGCCCCCATCCTTTAAATCGCTAGCGCTACCACGTTCGCTTTCGTTACTTTTTATTAGCTGTGAATATGCGTATGTATTCCTTTATGGCACAGACAAGAGCGGACCTCTTAAAATTATCACCCACCGTTATTCACTGCACAAATCTCTTCTCACTCACCATATCTCATCTCCTTCCCATTCCCAGGCACTCTTATGTGATCTCACTTGTAATTGATCAAGTACTGGTTATGGCCACACTCTCTGACACCACCTCGCGGCCACCCGTTCGTCTCTCACACTCGTACGGTGCGCGCACCCTTCACACTGCTTTCCACTCACACTCTTTGTCTTTCTCCTCCCTTTCCTCCCTAGCCAGCTGTCCCTGTTTTCCTGCTAAGGTTACTGTGTTCACGTCTGTACGTGCCACTACTGAGTCCCCGCTTTTTAAGATGTTCTAACTTCTTTATACCCTTCTCATTTTCGCCCCCTACCCCGTGGAAATGGAAAAAGAAGAAATAGAGAGAGAGAGCACAATCACTAAAAAATATTCCCGGTGTCTCCTTTTGCTAGACACCAATAACTTATTTCTCACTTCTTCATATATTCCCAGTACTAGTCTAGATAGCACTATGCGGCGCCGCCTTCCACCCCCTCTCGGAGCTAGGTTTCCGTCACTTCTACCACGTCACTTATTTCTTACTCCTAATGGCCATATGCAAAAGAAAGAATAAAGAAAATTTCAAGACCCGTCTGTAGTAGACCCCCGATATTCTTCTCCTCTACCTGTCCCCGTTCTGTTATTCCCAATTCCCTTTCTTTTCCCCTTGACGATCACTCGCACTCGGTACTCACGTGCCCGTCTTGAACCGATACTCTCCGAAACTGGGTCCGTCCAGGCGGCTTCACCGGTAACTCAACGGTCAGCCCCTGGCTCCGGCGAGCGGCACTCAAAGGGGATTTTTTTCCAATCGGGATCCCGTACCCTTTCTCATTGAGTGCGCACTTCTTATTGTGCCGGTCGCCGTTGGCGGGCGGCCTCCCGGAGACGGCTCACCGTGCGTATCCCTTCTCGACCGGAGATTCTCGTGCCACAAGGGGGTCGTTTAAGAAGGAGTTAGGAAAAATAGTTTGGAGATATCACGCTATCGGGGTCACCACTGAAAGGAAGCGCCCCCAATTCAGCACGATCCTCCCCGCAATGAGAGACAATAAGGGACTCTCCCGTAGTGGGAATAAGACCAAGACAGAGTGCGGGTGAGCGTAAGTGGGAGTTTATCCAAGGATAAGGCATGCAAAGAACTCTGCAACCTACGAGAGCGCTCTGCCTGACAATAGCAAAGACAGGCGTATTTCTAATACAAAAAACGTCATCAACACCTAAACACTATAGGGGGCACAAGTCAATTGGGATTGGGTGGTGTCGACTAACTATAGGTGTTGCTGCCGCGGGGTTGGTCTTGGCGGGACGACGTCACTGGTCAGCCTCGTGGGTTGGGTTGGGCCTGGCAGGCCGGCTTGAGGTCATCCGTGCGGTGTTGATGTGCTGGGGCAGCCTGTGACAATGACGAATACCTTTCCTGTCTCATTTGCCCTAGGCCATGCACACTACAGTTATTCAGAAAATGACATTTACGTTCATTAATAAATCGCTTCACCAGCTTATCTTATAAAATAAACACAACACATGAGGAATGCACCTCGTGAGAGGTCTGGTGGTTGTCGGTTGGGGTGAGATTTACCTGTGTCTTATTGACCGGTATTTTAGGTCACGGGACGGGGCTCTGGGACCTGGGCCGAGTGATACATGTCTGTCTGCTGCGTTAGAAGTTATTATATAGATGGGTCTCTGTGTCTTGTCCCAATGATGGGGGTCGTCCTTACACGGGGTCAGGATTCTTGGGGGGTTCGTGGGGATTTATGAGAGGGTGCTGGTAGATCAGTGAGTTCATCCGTGGGTTTATTACCGTGCTGTAAATAACACAGGTGGCGGGCTGTGGCCTTGGTTGCGGCGCCGGGGCCTCTGACTCTCTGAAGTAACGCCAGCTTGGTTGGGGGAGGTGAGGGAGCGCGGCACAAGTCTTAGCTTTTTTATCTGGCAGGCTTGGTGGGGTGGGAGAGGGAATGACCTTGCATATACTCACAAAGGTATTTTCCTCGTGCGTTGCTGATCAGTGAATGCAGAAGTTTTATACTGTTCTGCCTTATTTTAACGTTATTCAGACACACATATATATATATATTTCATTTTCGTTACACATTTCTTTAATACAGTCGGTTCCAGTACCTTTTCATTACCTAACATTATGTTCACTACATTGTGTGCGTATTGTATGTACATTAGACGTTATACGAGGGATATCTAGGTTATGGCCTACAGAGATTGATGCTCGCCGCTTTGGGTGATTCAAAACATATATGAGTTCAAGTTTCTACATACTATTGAAAAACACTTTTACAAATAGAGGTTACACGTTTGGTCAACATCTTTCTCCGTGGTTATAGCAGCATTAGTCCAGACCTGGAGGGATATCATATAACGTTACATTTTTATGGTTCATTCACATTTTAAACAGAGGTAGTTCATTAATACCAATACTTGAACTATTTTCTACCTTCTTCAGATAGTGATGCTTCAGCTTTTTTCCCCGTTGCCCCGGCCTTGCGGTCCGGGTCATACGGGGTGCAATATCACATTGTTACTAATATAATGTTGCCGTGTTGGCATCTCGGGTTTAGCTCATCTCCGACTTTCTCATGGGAACGCGCTCGCAGCGGATCTGCCAGGGCTGCTGAGGCGGCAGAGATGCATGAAAGGCCCTCCAAAGGTGGGGGCCTCGTTACAGTGTGCTGAACTCACACCATGTTTGCTGTGCAAGATGGCGTCTAGGCCTAACTTAAGTTTCGGTAAATGCAAAGACAGGGTGCGTGTGGGCAATGTCGTCGGCGGGTGAACCCTCCTCCACCTGGGCCCGGGTGGCATGAGGGTGCTCCCACCGAGCCATGGTCCTCACCTGGGGAGGGAGCTGTAGGTGAGGAGGGCCTCGTGGCCATTCCTCCCCTACACTTGCTATGACGCTGCTCCAATCAGAATCAATCATGCCATCTCCTCCTTCTCTACACAATGGCTCATTTTTATAGTAATACTTTGTAACCAACTGATTTTCTGTTCTTTCAAGCTCTTTTGCTTCCTGTAATTATGTGGACAGGGCAGCAGAAAAAAAAAATGGATGTGCGTTTAAAAGTTCACTTTCAGAATAGGCCTAATTCTGCAGTGGAGACACATTTTTATTAGTGGATTATGTTAACTTTAGTTTCATTAGTCAGGTTAGTTATAAGTAATGTTAGTTATTATTTTCAAATGTGTCTCTCGCACCATAGGCATTTCAGGTGAAAAATAGTGTGCATTTTTGAATGTGCACGTGTGCTTTTAACTGTAAAAATAGATTTGCATCTTATATGTTAAAATCGTTTTTGACTGAATGGCCTGTCTTTCCTTGTTAATCTGGTAACACATATAGCAATGCACCGCACCCTTGTGGTGGTGCTAAAAAAAAAAAAAATTGCTACCTGTGCAGTAGTGCTGTACTCTGTGCTGTTTGCTACCTGTGCAGTAGTGCTGTACTCTGTGCTGTAACACGCCAAATATCCTTACATACCCTCCTTTTGTTTTTAGAATCTGGCTACGATCCAAGCCAATTCCTAAAAACAATTTGTTCTTTTTCTTCTTTTCACAATATATCAATCCAATAAAATGAATATTCATGTTCATCAATGAAAAAGTTGCAATCAATACAGTATTCATCTGAGTTCATTAGTTTACAAAATGTTCTACATTTGCCTTCTCAGTGGAAGTGGCATTACTCTAAGTTTAGATTTTTCAAGTCAATTAAAACAATGAAATAAAACAACTAACCAAAACAAATAATTAATATAACAAATTAAAATAAATAATTAAAATAATAAATACGTGGAACTCCATATGTTAGCACTCTTGTCTGTCTCTGATATGTCCCGACCAGCGATGTTATTTGGTTCATTCGAGTACACTTTCATCTTGACAATCTTAGATCCATAGGAGTCATCTTTTTAGCATTCTGGTTATCTTGTCTTCACCTCCACCTGGAGGCAGGCATCTTTTGGTCTTCATCCAGGGGACTCCAGGACTCCATCGTCTCCCATGGCCTCTGATCCCGGAACCTCCGACCAAATAATGTTAATTTTCTAAATCAAATAGAAAATAAACAAATTAAGTACATAGCACAATACTAACTTCACCCTTTTGCCAAAAATAAAACATGCTTGGTAAAAATATTTCATTTTTTTCTTTTTCTGAAATTAAACACAAGTTAAAAGAAAACAAGCACACATAAACAGCATTCAATATTTAATACATTTTCTCTCTGCACATCAACCATGAGCTTCCGTTATATGTGCATTTATTTATTTATTTATTTATTTTATATTATATATTTTTACATATACTACAGTGTTTATGTGCCATCATAACAATCAACTTTTTAACTTCTTTGTCACTGCCTCCTGATTACACCCATTTATTTTCTCTTTTTGTGTTCAAGGGACTTTATCTGTTTCTACATGCTCAAGCTGCCTGATCTCATGTCTGGGATGGCATGGTTTGATTTGATTTACATGGACAAACTGCTCTATTGCTGTTTCACCTTCATTTTTCAAAATTTTATACACTACAGGAGAGACCTTATCTATAATTCGAAATGGCCCCTGCCAGGCTGCTAGAAATTTAGAATTTTTCTGTTTACTTTTTCCAAAATGAAACTTGTATACCTGATCCCCTACACTGTATTCCTTTACTGATGTCTTTTTATCATAATACGATTTTGCACTGTCAGCAGCTCTTTCCAGATTTCTCTGCACAAAAGCAAATGCATGTTGCAAATGCCTCCTCAGTTCATCAATATATTCATGAACTGTGGATGCACTCACAAGGGTTTGCTCATGTGTTCTGTATAGTAGGTGTTGTGTTAACACCATTTTCCTACCTGTTAAGACCTCATGGGGACTAACACCTGTTGCTTTGGCAGGAGTCGACCTGATTGCCATCAAAACCAACGGTAAACGTAAATCCCAGCTGGAACCTGCTTCTGCCACAAATTTCTTTAAAATATCCACAACAGACCTATTGCTTCTTTCAACTGTACCTGAAGACGCCGCCCGATATGCGATATGTAGTTTCCTTTTCACACCTAGTATTTGCCATACCTTACTCATTAGAGTACTTGTGAAATGACTTCCTCTGTCTGACTCAATTCTTTGTGGCAACCCAAACCTTGAGAACACATGATTCACCAGCAATGTGGCTGCTGTTTGCGCACTACAATCTGGTGCAGGAATGCATTCAATCCACTTCGACATCAAACATACCACACTCAAAATATAACGGTGTCCCCTGCTCGACCTTTTTAAAGGACCCACATAGTCTATTTGCAAATCTGACCATGGGAGAGTTAGGCCTCTTTTCATCAATGGTGCTCTATGCATTGGTGAAGCAGGTTTAAATTGGGCGCATACTAGACATCCTCTAGTATATAATTCCACATCTTGGGACATATGTGGCCAGTAAGCATAATCTTTTAGTATTTCTAATGTTGCGAACCTCTATGGCCTGCGGTTATGGCATCATGTGCATGGTGTAGCATTAGTCCTCTGAATGAAAGGGGTACTACCCACTGTATTTGTCCTGTTATGGACTCTCTAATCATGAGTCCATCCTGTAATCTAATTCGTGTTTTGTTCTTTAATAGCACCCTCAACTCTTCTTTTCCCATACAATCATTTTCTGTTAAAGGATTTTGTTCGGGGTCTATCAAATGATTATAATAGATTCCCAAAATTTGATCATTCTTTTGTGCCTCAATCAAATCTTGGTCTGGCGTGTCATGACTCCACTGCACCACCGGTTGATCTACCTCCTTTGTTGCTTTAGAACGTGTGACTGCATCAATTTGTATTTCACCCATTAAATAATCAATAGGTAGCAATTCTCCCATCACAGCCCCAATCTTAGCCAGGTGGTCTGCCTTATCATTTCCCTCCTTATCCTCTCCTGGTGTTTTTAAATGCCCACAAATTTTTCTCCAGTATATTGTTAACTCATTCTCTGACACCAATTTGTCTATGGCTTGTATCATTTTTCCATGCTTAAGTGGCTTTTTGTTGTATGTAACCATGCCTCTTGCTTTCCAACCAGGTAAATACTCCACAAAGCTATTCCGTGCATAGTCAGAATCAGTCACCAGGACAATTTTACTGAACTTTTTATCAACTGCAGTAGCAATTGCTTTATAAATGGCTGCCAATTCCGCCACCTGACTGCTCCTATCTCCAATCCTCATCCCTATACTGGGGACACCTTCACATTTCAACCAGACATTTCCTATTCCTGCCACTAACTGTTTATTACTGTCATTTTCAATGTGAAAAGAACAACCATCCACATATTTTGTTGGCAAATCCTTGCATGTTTTTTCATCAAAAGCTTTGTGTGGTGATTGTTCAAATTCCTGTAAACTAGTTTCTACTTCCATTTCATTTGGTATTTGTTCAGCTGCACAGTCATGTAAGTCAGCTAACCCTTGAGCAATTGGGTTCTTTTTATTTTGTCCATATCTCACTTCTACGGGAAAACCTTGTAATGCCAGCGTCCATGAAGTGATTCTGGATTGCGCTAGATTACCTGATCTAATTCTTTTACTCTCTAAAAATTGCAAAGGTTGATGATTTGTTTCAATAATTACCTTTTCTCCCTGAACAATGGGCGGAAATGTTGTAGCGCCCACACAGTGGTTAATAGGGCCTTTTCACATTCATTAAATTTCATTTCAACTTGGGAAAATGCCTTACTTGCATATGCAATGGTTTTGTGATTCAAATCGTGTTTTTGTGATAACACTGCTGACATACAATGTTCAGAAAAACCTATTTCTATAAAGAAATCCCTGTCCTTTATGGGGTATGCTAAACATGGTGCCTTTACAAGATATTCCTTTAATTTAGCCACTGCATCAGACTGCCCTTTTTCCCATTTCCAGGGAGTATTCAGTTTAAGCAGTTTAATCAATGGTTGAGTGATTTCTGCATAATTTTCAATGAACTTTCTGTTATAGCCTGTCATCCCTAATAAACTTTTTACTTCTTTCACATTTTTAGGATCTTTTAATCTTTGTATGGCCTCTATTTTCTTCTTTTGTGGATTTAGCCCATGTTCAGTCACTTCATGCCCTAGAAAGTTCACTTTTTTCTTGCACCATTGTGCTTTTTGCAAAGATACTTTGGCGCCTGCTTTCTGCAATTGGCCAAGTACATGTCTTATTTCATCAAAATGGCTTTTCAGGCTTTCATTTTTTATCAGGACATCGTCCACATAAACTATTGTTCCTCTTTCCGCTGCATCCGGCATGGCCTTTCTCAAAAATATGCCAAATTCACTCCCACTATTGATGTACCCGAACGGAGTTCTAAGCCAGGCATATTGAGTCCTGTCAAATGTAAAAGAAAATAAATGTTGTATCTCCTCTGCCAATGGCACGAACCAATATCCAGAGGTGAGATCTAATGTGGTAAATACATTTGAACCATGTACCTGAGCTAGGCCCTGATCAATGAATGGCAGTGGCCATCTAGATATTGGTACTCTTTTATTTAACTCTCTCAAGTCTGCACACAGCCGCCATTGACCATTTGGCTTTAATACACCTAAAATAGGTGTATTGGATGTGCTATGAATGGGCCTGATGATTCCCCGTGATTCAAAATGTTTAATAATCTCTGCCAATGATTCTAAACATGCCAGCGGTAGTCTATACTGGCGTACAAACACTGGGTTTCTGCTACACCCTTCTGGTAGTGTGGCCACATGTAAATCAGTTAAACCACAATCATAAGCATCTTTTGCAAATACATCCTTAAACTCCATAAATATCTCCCTCAGATTGTCCCTCTCTTCATTGCTTTCACATGCATCCGCTAAGGAGATCTGCTCTTCTACCATTTTGGAAAATTCTGGAAAATCTTCTGGTAAGGGAATCTCGGCGCTTTCTTCTAACTGTGTGGCTGTGTCTTTTTGTAAAGCTGCCACTTTTAAATATTTTGGCATATCAGCTTCCACTTCAATGGGCTGATTTTCTGTTTCATTTTCATTTAAATTAAATATTATGCAATCCTCTTGATGGCAGCACACTGTCTCATTTGAATCATAAGGATACACAGAATGAATTTTAAATTTTCCTTTGGGCTGAGAGTCCAGGTGTTCTGGCAACTCGCCCTTGGCATCTACATATTTTTCAGGAATATTCCCAATCACCATGTTATTTAAATCTGCCGTATAATGTGATTTTTGTATGGCCATTCCTAATGGGGAGTTTTCCTCTAAATGAATATCCTGAAAACCTTTATTATTTACCATGATTTTTACAGATCCCTCAGCAATGTCTACCAATGGAATGTATTCATAATCCAGGCCTTGCTGTTTTATGGATCCATTCAGGCATACAAATGCATCAGAGCCTTTCATCTGCTGTCCATTTTTGCATTTCAGTGTTATTGCAAACTGTTTTGTAAATGCAGGAATAATAGTATTTTTCCTCATTTGTAATTCGATTGCATAAGGAACCAGTTGTGCACAACGATAAGCCCTTCTTTTGTCTTCAAATTCAGGTGCCGGACCACCTAGGCGTGACCATATTTTTTGATTAAGGAAATCTAACACCATACACATTCTGTGCATGATGTCATTTCCCATGTAAAATTCATTTTGTGCTCCACTCACTATCCATACATTATGGTAAATTGTTTTCTGCCCAATGCTAATTTTAAGCATGCATCTGCCTGCAATTCGGTTTTCAAAGTCTGGACTGTCCAAGCCAGAGACACATTGGTTTTTAATCCTAAATCTCGGGATTTCTTCTCTTTCCATTATTTTTTGCAACAATTTCTCATTAATGAAACTCCTTTCATGTTCAAGCGCTAAAGTGGCTTTTATTGTTTTAAAATAGTCATTTATACCAACATGAACCCGTGGTTGCTCATCTTCCATGTGTATTTCTGCCAGAGTGGTAATGTGTTTTTCTGAATCTGTTTTAGGAGCAATATTCTGTTTGCACGTTTTCTCTTTTAGATAAAAACATAATGTGTGCTCATCTATGGCAGTCTGTCAATTTTTCCTTGGGTCCAAGTATATTTGTACAGGTAGTTTTTCATTGTCGCTCTGCATTTTATCTTGACACATTAATATGACAGTGACACTAGGTATGCAGCTATTCTGGAGATATACCTCCACAGCATCATTTGTTTTGGCAACGGTGTGACATTCATTTATATTGCTTTTTTGTGATTTTAGTTTCTTAGACCTCAATGGTTTTTTGGTTAAGGACCACAGCACTCCATTCACCCCATCTATGAGAGGAGACAATCTTTTCAGGCAATCTGTCCCCATCAGAAATGGAATTTCACAAATAGATGTGATCAATACCTCTTGTTTCATTCTGTGCTTTCCTATTTTTATGTCAACCTCAGTTACACCTATGATGGGCACCTCCTCCCCATTAAAGTTATGCACTGGGCCTTGATTTTCCTTCACTGTGATCTGACTCTGTGGAGGCCTCCCTTCATTGATACTCTTTACCAGCTCCTTGGACATAATTGTGGCCTGTGCGCCAGTGTCAATCATAGCAAAGGTGTGGCATTTTTCTTCTACAGTGATGGGTGCATAATATCTGTCCTCAACTTCCTCTAATACACATAAGAAATGTGAATTCTTACTGATTTCAGGGCTCACCTTTCTCAGGTCTTTTTCACTTTTGGCTAAGCACATTGGTAAATGGAAAGACATTTTTCCCTCCTTTTTACCCATTTCTGCGCGAGATTTTTTATTCATTTCTCCATGATCAGAGGTTTTTTGGAGTGTGGCCACTGTTCGCCCATCCATCTGGGTAACATCAGAGACCACATTACGATCCTCCAACTGAACATGTGTAACAACATCATTCAGCAATTTGTCATTTTTTAATTCTATGCATTTGTGATCATTTAGTGTGATACCAGCCCTTTCAGCCTCTTCAAAAATATGTGGCTCAAAGAATTCTTCAGGTGATTGACTTGTACCCTCCTTGTGAGTATTTCCTTTTTCTGTCTGTGTTTGGTCATTGTTTTGCTTGCCCAGGGAAGGAGCTATAGCATCCCCACTTACTCCCTGTTCACTGGTATTCCCCATGCATGAGTCATTTTTCTTAAATCTGTTCCTTTGTTCTTTTGGAATTCCTAATGTTTCTTTTTCATTTGTGCAAATCTTTACTGTTTTATTTAGCTCTAAGTTAAACCGTACCTCTTTTTTAGAAGTATTTGCACTTTCTGTCACAATTTCATTTACTGGTACTTTCATTTTTAATCCATTAGGCATCTCAGAGTCGTTATGCAAAATTATATCAGAGCAATCTGTCATTTTGGCACTGCAGTTATCATGAGTACTTAGTCACTTTTCGGAAGCCCCCCGGTCATTGCTATGGCCATCAGCCCCCTCTTTGGAAGGTTGTTTTTGCGCTGTATAGAGCTTTCCTATTTGCTCAGCTAACATTTTCACTTGGGCCTCAAGGCACTGGAACCTTTCCATCTCTCTAGGATCCTCTTTCTGTGGCCTAGGTCGATATTGGTTGTTTTCCCCCTGATTGGATCTATTCTGATACCTCTCAGGTGGTTGATGTCGGTTGGGATGGTTTCTGAACTCTTGATTCATTTGTGGAGGGGAGCGGGTTGCACCCATCCTTTGATTATAGTCCCCTGGTGGGGAATCATTGTACTGGCGTGGACTGTAGTTCACGTTTTGCCTCATGTCCTGTCTCTCAGATTGTGGGTACTGGCCCCTATGTTGATTTCCATTATCAGTAAATCGATCCACATATCGGGGCCTATCCTGATTACCATATATCATGGTGCTGGGATCAAATCTGCTCTGTGTCCCCAATGACTGGTAGGGACCATCATTTCTTTGATCTTGATTTTGTCTCTGGTTATTGTTCATACCTGCCATATCAGGCCGGTATCCTACCCGGGGTCTGTCCCCTAAATAACTAGGGCTGATGTAGCTCTCTCTATTACTAGGATCATGTGATTGGAACATTGGTACAGGAAATGGCGATCTTTGTTGATTACCCCTTTGTTCAGGTGTCACATTATTTTTACCTTGGCTTTGAGCAGACTCAAGGGACATTTTGGCTGACCTGATTTCCATTACTGTGGCTGAGGGTTCTTTAGATTTAGGTCTAGTATCTTTCATTTTATCACTTTCTCTACCCTGACAATAGAGTACCTCATATAGTTTTGTGCTTTGATGTACAATCCATTCAAGGGACTTGTCACGGTCAAATTCACGGACCAATTGGGATATGATGTCTTTCTGTAGCCCATAGAAGTATGCAGTTTTAAACTCATTGGAATTTGAGTCAAAAGATACATCAAAGCGAGAAAATGCTCTTTTTAAGTCTTGTAAAAATTGGCGAGGGGATATATTAGGTCCAGCAGTAATTGTGTACGCGACTTTCTTTGCCTCCTGCAATGACTGAAAAGGAGAAAAATGACGCCTAATTTCTTTTTCAAACTCCAGCCATGTCATATTCTGCTGTTCATTTAATCCCCTTATGATGCTGGCCGTCGGGGCATCTAAAGTTAAATGAAAATATTGTCTGTACTGTTCCTTAGGTATCTGGAGTGCTTTAAAAATGTCATGCACCACTTCTAAGTGATCCTCAATGCAGCATTCACCTCCCTTTTTAAATGGTTTGATCAGGGCTTTAATGGATTTCATTATTATTATGGGGCTACTTGTTGCAATGCATGGAATTGCACTATTTTGTGATTCACTCCTGTTTTCAGGTGTATGAGATTGGTGGCCGCCCCCAATGGGAGTATCAAATCCCCCAAGGGCGCTGCAACCAAGTTCAGTCACCGGCCCAGTCACTGGAGCACTAGCTCTTTGGGCAGAGCTAGAATTCACCTCCACTCCATTGAATGTGGTACCCTGCCGCCTCTCCTGGGACCTGGGAATGCACATTTGCTGTTCTAAGTCCTTACACTTTTTAAGGAGTCTGTTGGCTTCATCTTGCAAATAGTTGTTTTAACCATTCATTTTATTAATCACCTCCTGCATGTCGCACATTTGCATTTAGCATTCATTGAACTCTTTATTTCTCTTGTCTCTTTCTTGAATCATTTTAATCATTTCTTGTTCTGCACTCTGGAGATCACCTTCTTTTTCACAATGTTCTTTTTGTAAAATCTGCATTTCTGAAACAACCTCATCTTTATCCTGCCTAATGTGATCCACTAAGGCTTTTAAGTGTGCCAATTCTTGCTCACTATCTTCACATTGTTTCTTGCTTTTGGATAACTGAGTATCAAAGTCTCTGCATTTTAATTGCATGTCTTTTTGGCATACATCCAATTCTGCTCTCAACATTTCCTGATTTTTACTTGCCCCCTCTAATTCAGTCTTTAACCTGTTAATTAGCTGAGTATCATTCTCCTGCATTCGCAGGGACTTGTTTAAAATAAACCATATTTTGCCGCATAGCCGTATTAAACAGTCTTTCTCTGCACTTTTATCGGCTGCATTCAATAATCTTGTAAGGCAGACCTGAATTATGCTGCCTTCTGCAAAAATATTGTCTAGTGTTTCTTTCTGCACCTCACCCTGAATGCGGTTACTCCATTCTAACGTGCTATTTGACGACCAATTCCCATGTGCAAACAGCTTTGCCTCTAAATATTGCACTAGATCTGAGAATGTGGTTTCCCTTTGTGACATTCTGAAATTCGTTTTTAGTGGCACACTGCTATTATAAAATGGGTTCCCTTTAATGTGCAAATGGCAGTGTGAGACACACTTGCCACGCCCAGTAGGTACTCTATGATCACTTTCCCGGCCTGCAACGCACCATAAATATGTAGGGTATTTTGTGGAGATTTGGGGCCTGACGGTATTTTATTACCGCCGAAAAATAACTTAGCAATAATCACTCCTTATATTCAGATTTGGCCATGTGCAACAATAATACAGTGGACATGCATTATTTCAGCACCTAGACATGCATATTTGGTATGCGTGGTTGGTATGCGTGGTTGGTATGCGTGGTTGGTATGCGTGGTTGGTGGTATTTTGGTGAGCATAATTCCCTTGTTTTATTTGTGGCCCCAATGTCCAGAATCCCTTATCTTTGCTTAGATTTTTTGTGTAATCACTAGAGAGACCTCAGACCTACATTTTAGGAATACCACATTTTCAGTGTTAGTGTTAGTGTGCCACCATGGGCGATCTCACTGACTTATTTACGACAGAGAGCTATATGTGGTAATTTTGTGGTAATTTCCACTACCTTATATACGGTAGGGAACTATGTTCAGAGAGTCCCTCTTCCCGTTGGCTCATGTACCTCCAACGAGCTATGCTACAAACAATCACTCTCAACTGTCCATACTGAATATGATCATGCACACATCTGTCTTAAAATGACAATTGCATTGTTTAAAAATCTCCCCTCATCATCAGCACTGTATTGGTAAATAGAAGACACACCACCCGTCTGCTTTCAAATATTTTTCTGTATTATAAAAGTTGCATTTAAACACGATCTCACTCTTTACAGAAATAAATAAAACAGCACATTAACAGCATTGTCTGTAATACACTGAAAAAAAAATGGCGGAGAACAGAACACAATTTGCAACATTAACGTGTGATTAAGGCACCGGAATCTCCTTTCCTACTCTGACTGAACATTCTCGTACACACTCAGCTCCCACACTTATGTAATTACCTTATCTGTTCAGAGTTTTCTTCAGCTGTTCTCTTTCTGAATGTGGCTCCCTTGAAGATTAACCCCAGTGAAAAGGAGCGCCTTACCTTCTCAAACCGGGGTCATTGCCTGGAATTCTCAGCTTTTGCAGATAGGAATGCTCCAACCAGGAAAAAGGTCTTTCTCCCAGCTCTGCCAAATCTTGACTGTCCTTCTCTCTCCTCAAACTCCCCCCAGCAAAACTCTGATCACTCCCTCTAGCATGATACTTGCTATGACGCTGCTCCAATCAGAATCAATCATGCCATCTCCTCCTTCTCTACACAATGGCTCATTTTTATAGTAATACTTTGTAACCAACTGATTTCCTGTTCTTTCGAGCTCTTTTGCTTCCTGTAATTATGTGGACAGGGCAGCAGAAAAAAAAAATGGATGTGCGTTTAAAAGTTCACTTTCAGAATAGGCCTAATTCTGCAGTGGAGACACATTTTTATTAGTGGATTATGTTAACTTTAGATTCATTAGTCAGGTTAGTTATAAGTAATGTTAGTTATTATTTTCAAATGTGTCTCTCGCACCATAGGCATTTCAGGTGAAAAATAGTGTGCATTTTTGAATGTGCACGTGTGCTTTTAACTGTAAAAATAGATTTGCATCTTATATGTTAAAATCGTTTGTGACTGAATGGCCTGTCTTTCCTTGTTAATCTGGTAACACATATAGCAATGCACCGCACCCTTGTGGTGGTGCTAAAAAAAAAAAAATTGCTACCTGTGCAGTAGTGCTGTACTCTGTGCTGTTTGCTACCTGTGCAGTAGTGCTGTACTCTGTGCTGTAACACGCCAAATATCCTTACATAGTACATCCTTTAGTCTAGGTCCCCCCACTGCTAGTTCCATCTGTATCCAACGCTTCTTGAGTATTGCCGCGGACCATTCCTTTATTACCCTAATTTGCAACACGCGGTAGCATGTCAAAAAGTTAGGCAGACCCATCCCTCCCTTATCTGGTGGAAGCATTAATGTAGTTTGAGCTATCCGCTGGTTTTATTTTGCAATACGAAGGTAGAAACCGCCCTTTGTATTTTTATTATTTTTTTAACTTTGGTTTTATTAGCATTTTTGAAAATATAACAAACGGGCTCCATGCATGTTCAAAAGCTGTACATAAGACCGGCCCAACAAACCCCGCCCTTCCCTCCCTTGCACCCCCATCCCCCTCCCCGCTTAGTCAACCCTGAACCGTGATGTAGGGAGACTTGGACTTTTCTTTTGCGTCCAGTGCTTGGTAATGAGTGTGAACGTCAACAATCTTTTATGGCTGTGATTCGACCGCCTACCCCCGGGCCGTGGGCGCCCATTATGTCTTTGGTACCTCCCAGTCTTGTCCTACTGGGCCCTGCCTGGGCCTCCACCGGGCATCAGTGCACGTCCCATCCCCAGGACTGCTGCACCCCATACCAGTTTTCAAGGAATGAGCCAGAGTCATTGTTCACCATTGCCGTTAGCTTGTCTATTAAGAACATATTTTTGAACTTCTTTAGCCAGTCCTCCTTCGAGGGGGTCTCCGGGCTCTTCCATTTCTGCGCCAGTTCCACCCTTCCCGCCCTCAGCATTGTTTCCCACATTCTGGGGTACCTGTAGACTTCCGAGGCCTCCGGGGGGAGGCCCAACAACACCGTCAGAGGGTTCTGGGGGAGCAGTTCCTCGGTAACCCCAGCCATCCAACCCGTTACCTTCTCCCAGTATGCCTGCATTTATGGGCAATGCCACCACATGTGGCCCCTCGAGCCAGTCTGACCACCCCCCCTCGTACACATAGGGGACACTCCCGTAAACATTTTTGATAATTTCACAGGGTCTCTGTGCCACCCCTGCAAAATCTTGAAGTTGTGTTCCATGTCTGCTGTAAATAAGTTCCCGTGGAAAGCTATTCTGAATATCCACGACCAGGCGTCCTCCGAGATCACCTCACCTGCCAGGTCATTCCAAAATGTGCGGAAACCCCGTCGTTCCACTAAATTTGCAGTGTTAAGGAATTTGTACATCCCGGAGACAGCTCCCTTCCTAGAAGTTGCTGTGTCAAGTAATTTCTCAAAGGGGGATAGCTGCCTCTTCAGGTTCTCACCCCATGATTGGTCGTAAAGGATGCCCTTTAAGCGGAGATATTCGAATATGGAGAGGGACCCCTGCCCGATGGCATCCCTCAAATCCTCATATGGTAGGAATTCCCCCTCCCGGAACAGCTGCCTCGCCCATTCCAGACCCGAGTCGGACCAGGCCTGTGCCTTGCTGAACCCCCTGTTACCCAATCTGAGGGGATGTCCCCAGAGTGAGGACATCGGAGATGGCCACGACATTAGGTGCGCTGTCTGGGGGCCCTCCTTCCAGATTGCCCAGAAAACTCCCAGGGTGGGGTGGGTTTTAAGTCTATTCAGGATAAACCTGCGTGGGGCCCAGAGGAGGTCTCGAACTTTGAGAGGGTGATCATCCATATCCTCTAAGTAGGACCAATAAGTGCCCATCCCCTCCCTCATGTGCTCCAGGAGGACGCGTAATTGGGTGGCGCGGAAATGAAGTTGGAAGTCGGGCAAGCCAATCCCACCCTCTTCTTTTTGTAGGGTCAGGACCGCCTTCGCGGTCCTCGGGGTCCTGCCCTACCAAATAAATTTGCGGCCCGCATTCTGTAGAGTCCTAAAAGTGTGATCGGGGATGATGGTTGGGAGAGAGGTGAAGAGATACAGCAGACGCGGCAGCACGTTCATCTTCACTGCCGTCATGCGGCCAAACCAGGACAAAATCATTGAGCCCCACCTCCTGAGGTCCGCGGTAATGCCTGCCAAGACGGGGTCATAATTGGTTGGGGCTAGTTTGGATAGACCCCTAGTGAGGAGGACGCCCAGGTAACGGATAGAGACCTTTCCCACTGTTATCCCATGAAGTGTACCCACGGGGTCCATGGGGAGTAGAACAGATCTGGATGCGTTAATCTTCAGCCCCGAGAAGTGCCCGAATGTACCCACTAGGGACAGAAAGGGGGGGAGGGAGGAGCCGGGGTCCACCAGGTACACCAAGATGTCGTCGGCGAACAGGGAAAGCTTGAATTCCACTTCGCCCCTCTTAATCCCTTTGTGCCCCATGAAAGGGGGAAGGGGTCCGACAACCTGCCATTTACTTGTAGCCTAGCTTTTGGAGCTCTATATAGTGCAGCTACCCATCCCCTGATGTGTGCGCCGAAACCCATTTTCTGGAGAATGAGTTCCATATATCTCCATTCGACCCTATCGAACGCCTTTTCCGAGTCCAGGGAGAGGACACTCGCGTCGAGGTTCGACTCCTGGGCGTGGTGGATAAAGTCTATCGTTATACGGATGTTATCTGAATCCTGCCTTCCCCTTATAAACCCTACCTGGTCCCTGTGGATCAGCTTCGGTAGTATCTTCTCCATCTGTCTCCCAATCACCTTGCCAAGAACCTTAACATCGATGTTTAGCAGGGATATCAGGCGGTAGGAGGAGCACTCAGTGGGGTCCTTACCTTCCTTGGGCATCACAACAATTATGGCCTCGATCATGGAGTCCGGGAGGGTCCCCCCGGAGTCCGGTTGAAGGTTGAAGACCTTCACTAAGTGCGGGGCTAGGGTGGAGCGAAACCTTTTATAAAAATAAACTGTGAAGCCATCCTCTCCCGGGGAAGTGCCCACCTTCATTACGCTAATTGCATGTTCCACCTCGTCTTCGGTCACCGGGCCCTCTAACCCCACAGCCATCTCCCCAGTCAGGGCCGGTATTTGTATCGCGTTCAGGAACCCTTCTCTCTCCTCGTCCCGCCCATTGTATTCTGATGAGTAAAGTTTCTCATAATATCTGCGGAAGGCCTCTCCTATGTGGGGAGTGTCGTGGCCCATGGTCCTCTCCTCATTCCTCACTGCCTTTACCATTCTCTCTCTCTGTACCTCCCTCAATTTCCAGGCCAGGATCCTATCCGCTTTACTACCCTTTTCATAATATGTTTGCTTGACCAGTTGGAGACTTCGTACCGTTTTGTACAAGAGAAGATCTTTTAACTGGAGCCTTTAATCGGCCAGAGTTATTAGTTTTTTATTCTTTAATAGCACACTCAACTCTTCTTTTCCCATACAATCATTTTCTGTTAAAGGGTTTTGTTCAGGATCTATCAAATGATTATAATAGATTCCCAAAATGTGATCATTCTTTTGTGCCTCAATCAGATCTTGGTCTGGTGTATCATAACTCCACTGTACCACTGGTTGATCTGTCTCCTTTGGTGCTTTAGAACGTGTTACTGCATCAATTTGTATTTCACCCAGTAAATGTTCAATAGGTAGCAATTCTCCCATCACCGCCCCAATTTTAGCCAGGTGATCTGCCTTATCATTTCCCTCCTTATCCTCGCCTGGAGTTTTTAAATGCCCACGAATTTTCCTCCAGTATATTGTTAAATCATTTTCTGACACCAATTTGTCTATGGCTTGTATCATTTTTCCATGTTTAAGTGGCTTTTTGCTGTATGTAATCATGCCTCTCACTTTCCAGCCAGGTAAATATTCTACAAAGCTATTTCGTGCGTAATCAGGATCAGTCACCAGGACAATTTCACTGAATTTATTATCAACTGCAGTAGCAATCGCTTTATAAATGACCGCTAATTCCGCCACTTGACTGCTCCTAGCTCCAATTCTCATCCCTATACTGGGGATGCCTTCACATTTCAACCAGACATTTCCTATTCCTGACACTAATTGTTTATTACTGTCATTTTCAATGTGAAAGGCACAACCATCAACATACACAGTTGGCAAGTCCTTGCATGTTTTTTCATCAAAAGCTTTGTGTGGTGATCGTTCAAATTTCTGCAAATTAGGTTCCACTTCTATTTCATTTGATACTGGTTCAGCTGCACAGTCATGTAAATCTGCTAAACCTTGAGCAATTGGGCTTTTTTTATTTTGGCCATATCTCACTTCTACAGGAAAACCCTGTAATGCTCGCGTCCATGTAGTGATTCTGGACTGCGCTAAATTACCTGACCTAATTCTTTTACTCTCTAAAAATTGCAAAGGTTAATGATTTGTCTCAATAATCACCTTTTTTCCCTGAACAATGGGGCGGAAATGTAGCGCCCACACAGTGGTTAATAGGGCCTTTTCGCATTCATTGAATTTAATTTTAACATGGGAAAATGCCTTACTTGCTTATGCAATGGTTTTGTGATTCAAATCATGTTTTTGTGATAACACCGCTGACATACACTGTTCAGAGAAACCTATTTCTATAAAGAAACCCCCATTCCGTTATGGGGTATGTGTAACGCTCACCTGATTCCCGTAGAGGCGCCGGTCTTGACTGGGTGTATACCGTATCTTCAAAGGTGATGTGTAACACACGGCTGGCTCTTTGGGCTGGACCTCTGTGCACTGTATGTCTGGCTCGAAGGGTAAGATGTCTGCAGATAGAAAATGTGGGATTAATGAACTGGGTTATTGAATGTCTCTCTCTTCTTCCCTTTCTCTTCTCCTGTAGAACCCCAAAGGTTAACGCTCTCACCTTAGGTAAGTGAACGCCGTGCTCTCCATCTGCCTCGAGGCAGGGTGCTGTAACCAGTTTCTTCACTGGATAAGGGGAGCAGGCCTCTTGACTTCAGAGGACTGCTGTCCGTCGTTTACTGCACGAACGGTAAGTTTCGAGTAATTCTAATGTCTTTAAAGTCTTTAGTAATGATGTCTCTTGTTTTGCAGGGTTCCGGCGATGGCGGATGGCGGGCTGAAGTGAGTTGAAGATGGAGCCCGTGTGATGAATAGAAGCGCCTGGAAGCACGTAAGTAAGCGCTTGTTGCCTGCTTCACGATGCGCTCTAACTGTCTTTTTATTTTGCAGGTACAAGTTCGGGGCGGCTGCAGGGTGCCGGAATACCCACTGGGTTAGATGTGGAAAGGAGTAATGGCACGTGAGTATTAAAGTTCCCCAATGTCTTTAAACGCACCTTGTTTTGTCTTTCAGATGCGGGATGCAGCGCCGAAGGCCTCCGGATCGTGCGAAGAGTTGGTAAGCTTTTGCCTTTCAGATGCCGGAATGCAGTGTGAAGACCTCCGGAGCGCACGAAGAGTAGGTAAGCCTTTGTCTTTCAGATGCCGGAATGCAGCGCGAGGCGTTGGTGACAGCCGATGGACCAGGTAAGTGAAGAGCTGTCACTGAAGACCGTAATGCTAACCTGTTCTTTCTTGTCTTTATAGGTGTTGCTGAAGACTGGATTCAGAATGGTAAGCCTTTTTCCTTAGGCCCAGGATCAGATGCAGAAGACACGATGAGCGTTCTGCTGCTGAGGATGCAGAATAACGCAAAGCAAGATTCATCCATCAAGTGTGGTTTAAATAGCCTCCAGTAGTGCTTAGGTGTCTCCTTCCACAGCCACGCCTAGGTAAGAAAAGAGTTCCTGCTTTCCAGAAGAGTTCCAGTGTTCTGAATCTAGGGAGTGGCTCCTGCCCCACCCAACAGGAAAAGTAGTTCCAAACAGAAGAGGATCAGAGACTCAACTGGCAGGCAAGTAAGCAGCATGGTCTGCTGCAGGTAAGTCCACCCAAGCATTATGAGCCCGGCGCTTCCAGCGCTGGGACTGGGCATATTTATGAGCCTGGTGCCACTGGCGCCAGGACTTGGTCCAAAAGGTCCCAATTGGGACTGGTTGGCACTCGGAACCTGGGTTATGGATCTGCTTCCAAGGGAGTTGGGAAAACCCTGACCTTTTGGAAGCAGAGATCATGACAGTACCCCCCCTCAAGGCCCCTCCCAAACCGGGCTTCTCCGGGGGTTTTGGCTTGTCAGGAAATGTTCGGTGAAATCTTTTGATTAGGCGAGGAGCGTGGACATATTCAGCAGGTTCCCAGGATCTCTCTTGGGGGCCGTAGCCTTTCCAGTCAATTAGGTAGAATAGTTTAGATTTGGAGATCTTGGAGTCCAGAATGCTTTTGACTTCAAACTCGAGTTCTCCATCAACTAGGATAGGTTTTGGAGATTTGGTTAGTCGGGTTTGAGGTTGCACGGGTTTTAATAGAGAGATGTGGAAGACCGGATGTATCTTCATGTGCAGGGGCAAGTCCAACTTGACCGCTACTGGGTTAACTATGGTAGTGATGGAATAGGGACCAAGGTATCTTGGGTTGAATGTGCGTGGCCCTTTTAGAGGTAGATATTTGGTGGATAACCAGACTTGATCCCCTACTTGATATTGAGGGGCTTCCTTCCGATGTTGATCTGCTCCTTTCTTGTATTGTTCTTTAGCCCTTTGACGGTGAGAAACAGCTTCCTTAAAGGCTTGGGTGATTGTAGAATGCAGGTAGTCTACTGCTGGTGTTTCAAGATCTTGGAGGGGATCCAACTCCGAGGTTCGAGGGTGACTGCCGTACAAAAGAAAAAACGGGGTTTTCCCAGTTCCCGAATGGACTGAGTTATTGTAGGCATATTCGGCTATCCAAAGGATGTCTTTCCAAGTTTTTTCAGTTTGTTGCAGCATGCAGCGTAAATACTGTTCCAGAGTTTGATTGGTCCTCTCGGTTTGTCCGTTGGTCTGAGGGTGGTGACTGGTCGATAGTCTCACATCAATTTGAGCCGACCGACAGCAACTTCGCCAAAAATGAGAAATAAATTGACTACCTCGATCCGAAATTAGAACCGAAGGAAAACCGTGCAGTCGGACGATGTTTTCGAGAAATTCTCGGGCCAGAGTTGCTGCTGTTGGCAAGCCTTTGAGCGGAATGAAATGCGCCATCTTGGAGAATAAGTCCACGATTACTAGAATCGTATTGTATCCGGAGCATGGAGGTAGATCGGTGATGAAGTCCATAGAAAGCGTATGCCAAGGGCGAGGTGGGATGTCAATAGGGCGTAAGAGGCCTGCTGGTCTTTCCTTTTGACTCTTGTTTTGGGCGCATACTCCACAGGACATTATAAAGTCTCTGATATCTTTTTTCCAAGACGGCCACCAGAAGTAGCGCTTGATCTTTTCTGAGGTCTTGGCCATACCTGGATGTCATTCCATTAAAGAATCGTGATAACAAGAGATTACTTTTTTCTGTAAATCTGTGCTGGGTAGGTATAATCGTTCTTGGAAATACAATAAGTTGTCCTTTACTGCAAAGTCCTTTCCCTGCAGATGCCAATTCTGTATGTCTACTGGAGTTACAAGTTGCCTGGCTTTATCCTTAACTTCCTCTATGGATTCTGTGGCGATTACAACCAGAATTCTTTGTTCGGGAATGATTGGTACAGGTTTAGGGTTGATCAAGTGTTCTTCCACTCCCATCCGAGAAAGGGCATCAGCTTTACCGTTTTTTGTACCAGGTCGATAGGTAATTATGAAGTCAAACTCGGCAAAGAATAATGCCCAACGGAGTTGTCTAGAGGATTGGGCTTTTGCGGTTTTCAAATATTGCAGGTTTTGGTGATCCGTAATCACAGTAACGGTGTGTCAGGCCCCCAGCAGATAAGCCTTAAAGGCAGACTTGATAGCCAGAAGTTCCTTGTCAGTAATTGTGTAATTGATTTCAGGAGGCGAGAATTTGCGGGACCAAAATGCCACGGGATGCAACTGATTGGTTACCGGGTCCTTTTGTGATAGAACTGCCCCCATGGCAAGGCTTGAAGCATCAGTTTCCACGATGTAGGGGAGTTCGGGGCGAGGGTGTTTTAAGATTGGTGCAGAGATAAATTTAGTCTTCAAATCCTGGAAAGCTTGTTCCGCCTCGGTAGACCATTCAAAAGTTTGTTTTTCTTTAACAAGGCAGTGATGGGCTGGACTATTCGAGAGAATTCGGGGATAAACCTGCGGTAAAAGTTAGCGAAGCCTAACATGCTTTGCACACCTTTTACGGAGGATGGTGATGACCATTTGAGAACTGCATCGACCTTCTTTGAATCCATACGCACTCCGCCAGGTGATAATATGAATCCCAAGAATTCAACTTCAGTCACGTTGAAAACACATTTTTCCAACTTAGCGAAAAGTTTGTGTTGACGCAATCTTTCGAGGACCATTTTCACGTGTTTCCGATGTTCAGATTCCGATGAAGAATAAACGAGGATGTCGTCAATGTAAACAACAACACACACATCTATGAGCTCTCTGAGGACATCGTTCATAAAATATTGAAAGGCGGCCGAGGCATTACAAAGTCCGAAGGGCATGACCTGATATTCAAATAGGCCATACTTGGTGCGGAAGGCCGTCTTCCATTCATCGCCCTCTTTTACTCGTACCAAGTGGTAAGCTCCTCTAAGATCCAGCTTTGTATATATGCATGCTTTTCTGACTTGGTCCAGGAGTTCAGGGATCAAAGGTAACGGATATCTATTCTTAACGGTGATCTGGTTCAGGGAGCGATAATCTATACAAGTTCTAAGGTCTCCTTCCTTTTTTGGAACGAAGAACAAAGCTGAAGAAGCAGGGGACTTGGAAGGACGAATAAACCCATTTGCCAGGTATTGATCCAGGTATTGTCGAAGGTGAAGGTTCTCAGGCTCGGTGAGGGCATAAATTCTACTACAAGGAGGAGTAGATCCAGGTATCAGGTCGATCTGGCAGTCATAAGACCTATGAGGAGGTAGAGAGTTAGCCTGATCCTTCCGGAAAACATCTTGGTATTCTAGGTATTCGGGAGGTAACTGGGGAGTCTCTGAAGAAATTGCTGCCAGTGCAACACCAGGTGGAGGGTGACAAGTAGAGACACATTCTGGAAACTGGACCGTTCTTGCTCGCCAATCGATCAGAGGATTGTGTTTCTCTAACCAAGGTATTCCTAGAATAATCTGAAACTGAGGGGCCTTGATCACATCGAACACGATCTTCTCATGGTGTCCATCTTGACTTACTAGTGTCACTTCTTGAGTGGTATGCGTTACTGGCCCGGAGGCTATCTCCGTACCATCCACCGTAGTAATGACGTCCTTTACAGCCTTGGGACAAAGAGTTAGATTCATCCTCAAAACCATTTCATGATCCACATAATTGCCGATGGCACCGCTGTCGACGTAAGCTTCAATTGCATGTAATCGATCCGGATTATCATGGCTAATGAGGACCATAGGTATCACGAAATGCGAGGTCACGGAACTGGTTTTCACGCTCGGCAAGAGGACCTCTATTCTTGTCGGGCGAGGTCGTTTCCCTGCTCAGAGTTTGTAACTTTGGTAACTGCAGCTCCTACTGCCTTCTTGGCAGGTTTCACCGGACAGTCTCGAAGAAAGTGCCCTGTGTTTCCGCAATAGAGGCATAATTGCAACTGTTTTCTCCTTTTCCGCTCCTTTTGTGTTAGAGGACCTTTCAGACCCCCTATTTGCATGGGTTCCCCGGAATCTACTCCTTTGGAAGGAGTTGGCGGTTTGGAAAATACTCGAGCATCAAACTTGGAACGATCGGCCTTCCTGTTCTGCAGTCTGTGATCTATTTGAACGACTAAGTCTATATAGTCTGAACAATCTTGTGGGGGATTCACTACTTGGGCTAACACATCTTTGAGCTCTCCGCGTAGACCTCTATAAAACAGCGTAATCCTTTTGTCCTCAGGCCAGTGAGTTTCCACTATCAGTCTGTTGAAAGACGCAATATAAGCCAAAAGGTCTTGATTACCTTGTCGCAACGAAAGAAGCTCATTGTCCAAGGCCTGCCCCTGTGAATGTCTTGCGAACAGTTATTCCATACTGAGCTGAAAAGCTTGAAAATCATGGAGGACCGGATCATCTTGATTTACTAGAGGGATCGACCAGTCTGCCGCATTGCCACTAAGGTACGAAAGCACAAAAGCTACTTTAGCTTGATCAGTTGGAAAGGCTGCTGGCCGGCATAAGAAATGCAACCGGCACTGATTGATAAATACTGCAAACCTCTTTGGGTCACCAGAAAATCGTTCGGGCGGAGCCAGAGGTACATTCCCAGGTAGGTTGATCTGCACTGGATTCATAGAGGATGTAGAAGGAAGATTTCCCCCAGATGCTGGTAACGGGGTCTGTCCGGCTTGTGACTGTAGCAATTGTCTAGCGAGATCATCTGTTCGCTCCTTGGAAATAATCAGTTCCCTTCTTAGAGCGTTCGTTTCCTGACGGGCTGCATGCACTTCTGCCCTTAGTTCCCCAAGTAACTGGGCTAGCTGGTCGGTATCCGAGGTTTCCATAGTACCTGGACGGGAGTTTTGTGGTAGGCTTTGCGTTCTGTAACGCTCACCTGATTCCCGTAGAGGCGCCGGTCTTGACTGGGCGTATACCGTATCTTCAAAGGTGATGTGTAACACACGGCTGGCTCTTTGGGCTGGACCTCTGTGCACTGTATGTCTGGCTCGAAGGGTAAGATGTCTGCAGATAGAAAATGTGGGATTAATGAACTGGGTTATTGAATGTCTCTCTCTTCTTCCCTTTCTCTTCTCCTGTAGAACCCCAAAGGTTAACGCTCTCACCTTAGGTAAGTGAACGCCGTGCTCTCCATCTGCTTCGAGGCAGGGTGCTGTAACCAGTTTCTTCACTGGATAAGGGGAGCAGGCCTCTTGACTTCAGAGGACTGCTGTCCGTCGTTTACTGCACGAACGGTAAGTTTCGAGTAATTCTAATGTCTTTAAAGTCTTTAGTAATGATGTCTCTTGTTTTGCAGGGTTCCGGCGATGGCGGATGGCGGGCTGAAGTGAGTTGAAGATGGAGCCCGTGTGATGAATAGAAGCGCCTGGAAGCACGTAAGTAAGCGCTTGTTGCCTGCTTTACGATGCGCTCTAACTGTCTTTTTATTTTGCAGGTACAAGTTCGGGGCGGCTGCAGGGTGCCGGAATACCCACTGGGTTAGATGTGGAAAGGAGTAATGGCACGTGAGTATTAAAGTTCCCCAATGTCTTTAAATGCACCTTGTTTTGTCTTTCAGATGCGGGATGCAGCGCCGAAGGCCTCCGGAGCGTGCGAAGAGTTGGTAAGCTTTTGCCTTTCAGATGCCGGAATGCAGTGTGAAGACCTCCGGAGCGCACGAAGAGTAGGTAAGCCTTTGTCTTTCAGATGCCGGAATGCAGCGCGAGGCGTTGGTGACAGCCGATGGACCAGGTAAGTGAAGAGCTGTCACTGAAGACCGTAATGCTAACCTGTTCTTTCTTGTCTTTATAGGTGTTGCTGAAGACTGGATTCAGAATGGTAAGCCTTTTTCCTTAGGCCCAGGATCAGATGCAGAAGACACGATGAGCGTTCTGCTGCTGAGGATGCAGAATAACGCAAAGCAAGATTCATCCATCGGGTGTGGTTTAAATAGCCTCCAGTAGTGCTTAGGTGTCTCCTTCCACAGCCACGCCTAGGTAAGCAAAGAGTTCCTGCTTTCCAGAAGAGTTCCAGTGTTCTGAATCTAGGGAGTGGCTCCTGCCCCACCCAACAGGAAAAGTAGTTCCAAACAGAAGAGGATCAGAGACTCAACTGGCAGGCAAGTAAGCAGCATGGTCTGCTGCAGGTAAGTCCACCCAAGCATTATGAGCCCGGCGCTTCCAGCGCTGGGACTGGGCATATTTATGAGCCTGGTGCCACTGGCGCCAGGACTGGGTCCAAAAGGTCCCAATTGGGACTGGTTGGCACTCGGAACCTGGGTTATGGATCTGCTTCCAAGGGAGTTGGGAAAACCCTGACCTTTTGGAAGCAGAGATCATGACAGTATGCTATACACGGTGCCTTTGCAAGACATTCCTTTAATTTAGCCACTGCCTCAGACTGCTCTTTTTCCCATTTCCATGGTGTATTCAGTTTTAGTGGTTTAGTCAATGGTTGAGTGATTTCAGCATAGTTTTCAATGACCTTTCTGTTATAGCCTGTCATTCCTAATAAACTTTTTACCCCTTTCACATTTTTAGGATCTTTTAGTTTCTGTATGGCCTCTATTTTCTTCTTTTGTGGATTTAGTCCATGTTCAGTCACTTCATGGCCTAGAAAATTCACCTTTTTCTTGCACCATTGTGCTTTTTGTAAAGATACTTTGGTGCCTGCTTTCTGCAATTGGCCAAGAACATGTCTTATTTCATCAAAATGGCTTTTCAAGCTATCATCTTTTATCAGGACATCATCCATATAAATTATGGTTCCTCTTTCTGCTGCATCAGGCATAGCCTTCCTCAAAAATATGCCAAATTCACTCCCACTATTGACATACCCGAATGGAGTTCTAACCCATGTGTATTGAGTCTTATCAAAAGAAAAGTAAAATAAATTCTGTATCTCCTCTGCCAATGGCACACACCAATATCCAGAGGTGAGATCTAATGTGGTGTTAGGAAAGATTTCGTAATTGTAGGTAATTTTCCTTCCATGTGGCAACCCCTAAACTTTTTGCTGTTGTTTTTCACCTTGTTCTTGACTTTGCCAGAGAAGTGCAGCCTTTTGCCGCACTCCTCTGGGCTTTCGCTCCTTTCTTACGGGGAACTGACATGCCCTTAAGACAGTCAGTACCGGGGAACGCTGTTTCCCGTAGTTTCTTTTATCATGTTGCGGCTTTAGTGCAACATGACACAAGAGGGCACTGTAAGCTAAGTTACAGCTCTCTTGGGTCTCTAGCCTTCTACAGGCCCTAGATACTCTTTTAGGATGGTATTTTGATCGGTGCAAGTCATTCAGGGACTGGAATGGTGGCAGCGATCGTTTTGTGTATTTTGAGCTCCTTTTGGCGTTCTGAGCACGTTTTTCGCACTCAACCCAAAATGGTGGCCTGGCTCGCAAAATGGCCAGACCACGAGGCTCCTTTGTCCTGTCCAATGACCGTCTTGCTCCCTTCACCTTCCCCAGGTCGAGCGACCCGGGGCCTTCCTTATTTGGGCATGTACTTTCCCACGAAACGTGGTTACTTTCGCGGGCTTCTACATGTCGTTTGTGTGCCTCCAGGGTGTGGGCTGGGATGTCTGGTCCCAATACACATCCTGGGTGCCAGAGAGTCTAGGGTGGTGTGAATGCCTGGGACCACCGTGGTCCGTGATTGGTCCACGTATGGTATGTGTGTTGATGAGCGGATCTCCCATTGGCTCCCCTCCGTTTTGGCGCGAAGGGAACCGTGGATAAGAGGGGGCTGGAAACACCACTACCATGTCGATCTCCTGAGTTCTCACGAACGAAGGAATACAGGAGCCAAGTATCCTGCAACCAAGAGGCTGGACCGAGGAATCGCTGGTGACCCGCTGAAGGACTCCTCCTTTGCACTGCTGTCGTCCTGTGAAACCCTTTCCTCCTTTGATCGAACCAGAAGGCCTGTACTGGTGCTTCGATCTTTGGAATAGCAGGAACAGCTATTCCCGGCGACTTCATCATCTCCTGCCAAGTAAGCCTTCGGAAGTGTCTCTGGGCCATCCAGTTGACTGACCAGCTTACAAGGGAGTCCTGCTCTGTAACCGCCGCCAGGTTGTGTTGTATTCCGAGTCCTTGTCACTCTCCCACGCTTCGTACACTTGGCGTTCCCAAGTCTGAAGGGAGGAGTGTACATTTGGCTCGAATACACACGGCCGCTCCGTTGTCCTGCTGCGGCAACAAACTGTGCTGGTTTCGTCGATTGGGACGTCTTTTTGCTCTACACGACTACGAGGCGTTCCCTGCTCTTCTGAACCTGCCAGCTGCTGAAACTAACGTGGAGAAGCCTGGGTCTGCTTGCTTCGGGGACCGGTGAGTAGTTTAGCTAGGATCTGGTCGCCCTCCTGCAGTAGCCCATTGCTTTTCCCCGCTGTGTAAAAACAGCACCCTTTTGTCCGTACTCGCGCTCTGCTTCTGCTCGCTGTGGAGGCTGCGCTTGAGTTGCGGAACCTGTTCTCCTTCTGCTGTGCACTAACCCGAACTGCCTGACTTCCTCCGAAGAGCTTCTCCTTTTGCCCGTTGGCACCGGCGTGGCAGGTACTTTGAGCACAAGGCTCCACTCTTCGCAGGGCTCGGACTTCCATCTAGTTAGGTGCCTCTGAAGGCGAACTGAGTCTAAAGCGTTATCGCACTGCCTGTTTTCCTTCCCTTTCAGGTGGACTACACATTTCGTGCTTATAACGCTAGCGACTGTTGTATTTGTATATATATTGTGTTGATATGGTATGTGTTGGTTTAATATGGTGATATTGTGATTTTCTCGCTACGGTCATTGTTTTAAAGGCCTTAAAATAAATGTGTATCTATTTTTGATATAACAACTGTTTGGAGTAGTTTGTAAGCGCTCTTGCTTTGTGTGCTCATTGCGGGCTTTCAGTCACCCTCACCCCTCTTGAGACCTAGTCTTGACCGCCGCGATCGCTACCTTGATTGGTCTGGCTTGTCCAGAGGTTACCCTGTTCCAAGTAATTAGGTTGGCCTTCTGAACTTCTGCGCCACCAGGACAGAGTTCAGAAACCCGTCTTAACATGTGGTGAACACTTTTGAACCATGTACCTGAGCTAAACCCTGATCAATGAATGGCAGTGGCCATCTGGATACTGGCACTCTTTTATTTAACTCTCTCAAATCTGCACACAGTCGCCATTGACCGTTTGGTTTTAACACACCTAAAATAGGTGTATTGGATGTGCTATGAATAGGCCTGATGATTCCCCGTGACTCCAAATTTTTAATAATCTCTGCCAATGATTCTAAACATGCCAGCGGTAGTCTATACTGGCGTACAAATACCGGGCTTCTGCTACACCCTTCCGGAAGTGTGGCCACATGTAAATTAGTTAGCCCGCAATCATAAGCATCTTTTGCAAATACATCTTTAAACTCCATAAATATCTTCCTCAATTCATTTCTATCCTCCTCGTTGTCACATGCATCCGCTAACAAAATCTGCTCCTCTACCATTTTGGAGAATTCTGGAAAATGTTCTGGCACGGGAATCTTGGCGCTTTCCTCTAATTGTGTGGCTGTGTCTCTTTGTAAAGCTGCCACTTTTAAATGTTTTGGCATATCAGCTTCCACTTCAATGGGCTGATTTTCTATTTCATTTTCATTTAAGTTAAATGTTATGCAATCCTCTTGATGACAGCACACTGTCTCGCTTGAATCATAAGGGTACACAGAATGAATTTTAAATATCACTTTGGGCTGAGAGTCCAGGTATTCTGGCAATTCACCCTTAGCATCTACATACTTTTCAGGGATATTTCCAATCACCATGTTATTTAGATCTGCTGTGTAATCTGATTTTTGTATGGCCATTCCTACTGGGGAGTTTTCCTCTATATGAATATTCTGACAACCTTTATTATTCACCATCATTTTTACAGACCCTTCACCCACATCTACCAATGGAATGTATTCATAATCCAGACCTTGCTGTTTTATGGATTCTTTCAGACACACAAATGCATCAGAATCTTTCATCTGCTGTCCATTTTTGCATTTCAGTGTTATTGCAGACTGCTTTGTGAATGCAGGGACAACAGTATCTTTCCTCATTTGTAATTCAATTGCATAAGGGACCAGCTGTGCGCAATGATAAGCCCTTCTTTTGTCTTCAAATTCAGGTGCCGGCCAACCTATGCGTGACCATATCTTTTGATTAAGGAAATCTAACACCATACACATTCTGTGCATGATGTCATTGCCCATGTAAAAGTCATTTTGTGTTCCACACACTATCCAAACATTATGGTAAATTGTTTTTTGTCCAATGCTAATTTTCAGCGTGCATCTACCTGCAATTCGGTTTTCAAAGCCTGGACCGTCCAAACCAGAGACATACTGGTTTTTAATCCTAAATTTCGGGATCTCCTCCCTTTCCATTATTTTTTGCAACAATTTCTCATTAATGAAGCTCCTTTCCTGTTCAAGCGCTAAAGTGGCTTTTATTGTTTTAGAATAGTCATTTATACCAACATGAACCCATGGTTGCTCATCTTCCATGTGTATTTCAGCAGTGTGGTAATGTGTTTTTCTGAACCTGCTCTAGGAGCAGTATTCTGTTTACATGTCTTCTCTTTTAAATAAAAATGTAAGGTGTGCTTATCTATGGCAGTTTGCCCTTCTTTCCTTGGGTCTAAGTATATTTGTACAGGTAATTTTTCATTTTCACTCTGCATTTTGTCTTGACACATTAATATAACAGTGACGCTAGGTAAGCAACTATTCTGGAGATACATCTCCACTGCATCATTTGTTTTTGCAACGCTGTGACATTCATTTATGTTGCTGTTTTGTGATTTTAGTTTCTTAGGTATCAATGGTCTTTTGGTTAAGGACCACAGTACTCCATTCACCCCATCTATGAGCGGAGATAATCTTTTCAGGCAATCTGTTCCCATCAGAAATGGAATATCACAAATGGATGTGACCAATACCTCCTGTTTCATTCTGTGTTTACCTATCTTTATGTCAACCTTGGTGGTGCCTATTTTAGGCACCTCCTCCCCGTTAAAATTATGCACTGGACCCTGATTCTCCTTTACTGTGATCTGATTCTGCGGGGATCTCCCTTCATTGATACTCTTTACTAATTCTTTAGACATAATTGTGGCCTGTGCGCCAGTGTCAATCATTGCAAATGTATGACATTTTTCTTCGACAATGATGGGAGCATAATACCTGTCTTCAACTTCCTCTAACACACATAAGAAATGTGAATTCTTACTGATTTCAGGGCTCACCTTTCTCAGGCCTTTTTCACTTTTGGCTAAGCACATTGGTAAATGGAAAGACATTTTTCCCTCATTTTTGCTCATTCCTGTGTGAGAGACTTTATTCATTTCCCCATGTTCAGAGGTTTTTTGTATGGCCACCGTTCGCCCATCCATTCAGGTATCATCAGAGGTCACACTACAACCCTCCAACTGAACATGTGTAACAACATCACTTGGCAATTTGTCATTGTCTAATTCTGTGCATTTGTGATTATTCAGTATGGTACCAGCCCTTTTAACCTCTTCAAAAATATGTGGTTCAAAGAATTCTTCAGGTGATTGACATGTACCCTCCTTTTGAGCATTTATTTTTCCTGCCTGTGTTTGGTCACTGTTTTGATTGCCCAGGGAAGGAGTTATAGCATCGCCACTTACTCCCGGTTCACTGGTATTCCCCATGCATGAGTCATTTTTCTTAAACCTGTCTATTTGTTCGTTTGGATTTTCAGGTTTTCCTATTTCATTTGTACAGATCGCCAATGTTTGATTTAGTTCTAGGTTAAACCGTACCTCTCTTTTAGAAGTATTTACATTTTCTGTTACATGTTCATGTACTGGTATTTTCACTTTTAAATCATTAGGCATCTCAGAGTCATCATGCAAATTTACATCAGAGCAAACTGTTTTTTTGGCGCTGCAGGTATCATAAGTACTTGGTCACTTTTCAGAAGCCCCCCGATCATTGCTATGGCCTTCTGCCCCCTCCTTTGATGACTGTTTTTGTGCTGTGCAGAGCTTTCCTATTTGCTCAGCCAACATTTTCACTTGGGCCTCGAGGCACTGGAATCTTTCCATCTCTCTAGAATCCTCTCTCTGTGGCCTAGATCGATATTGGTTGTTTTCTCCCTGATTGGATCTATTCTGATACCTCTCAGGAGAATGATTTCTATTGGGATGGTTCCTGAACTCTTGATTCATTTGCGGTGGGGAGCGGGGTGCACCCATCCTTTGGTTGTAGTCCCCTGGTGGGGAATCATTGTACTGACGTGAAGTGTAGTTCATGTTCTGCCTCATGTCTTGCCTCTCAGGTTGTGGGTACTGGCCCCTATGTTGATTCCCATTATCAGTAAATCGATCCACATATCGGGGTCTATCCTGATTACCTGATTACCATATATCATGGTATTGGGATCAAATCTGCTTTGTGTCCCCAATGTCTGATAAGGACCATCATTTCTTTGATCCTGATTTTGTCTCTGGTTATTGTTCATACCTGACATATCAGGGTGATAGCCTGCCCAGGGCCTATCTCCTAAGTACCTGGGACTGATGTAACTCCCCCTATTACTAGGATCATGTGATTGGAACATTGGTGCAGTGTGTGATGACCCCTCTGTTCAGGTGCCAAATAATTTTTACTTGGACTTTGAGCAGACTCAAGGGACATTTTGGCTGACCTGATTTTCATCACTTTTGCTGAGGGTTCTTTAGATTTAGGTCTAGTATCTCTCATTCTATAACTTTCTCTACCCTGACAATACAGTACCTCATATAGTTTTGTGCTTTGGTGTACAATCCATTCCAGGGACTTGTCACGGTCAAATTCACTGACCAATTGGGATATGATGTCTTTCTGCAGCCCATAGAAGTAGCCACTTTTAAACTCATTGGAATTGGGGTCAAAAGATACATCAAAGCGTGAAAATGCTCTTTTTAAGTCTTGTAAAAACTGGCGAGGGGATGTATAAGGCCCAGCAGTGATTGTGTAAGCGACTTTCTTTGCCTCCTGCAAGGAATGGAAAGGAGAAAAATGACGCATAATCTCTTTTTCGAACTCCGTCCATGTCATATTCTGCTGCTCATTCAATCCTCTTATAATACTGGCTGTCGGGGCATCTAAAGTTAAATGAAAATACTGCCTGTACTGTTCCTTAGGTATCTGTAGGGCTTTAAATATGTCATGCACCGCTTCTAAGTGATCCTCTATGCAGCACTTCCCTCCCTTTTTAAATGGTTTGATCAGGGCTTTGATGGATTTCATTATCTTTAAGGGGCTGCTTGTTGCAATGCACGGAATTGCACTACTTGGTGACTCAACCCTGGTTCCAGGTGTATGGGATTGGTGGCGGCCCCCAATGGGAGTATCAAATCCCCCAAGGGCGCTGCAACCAAGTTCAGTCACCGGCCCAGTCACTGGGGCACTAGCCCTTTGGGTAGAAATAGAATTCACCTCAACTCCATTGAATGTGGTACCCTGCCGCCTCTCCTGGGACATGGGAATGCACATTTGCTGTTCTAAGTCCTTACACTTTTTAAGGAGCCTGTTTGCTTCGTTTTGTAAATAGTGATTTTCATTACTCATTTTATTAATTACCTTCTGCATGTCGCACATTTGCATTTGGCACTCATTAAATTCTTTATTCTTCTTGTCTCTTTCTTGAAGCATTATAACCATTTCTTGTTCCGCATTTTGGAGGTCACTTTCTTTCTCATGTTCTTTTTGTAAAATCTGCATCTCTGACACAACCTCATCTTTATCTTGTCTAATGTGGTCCACCAATTCTTGTTCACTGTCCTCAAACTGTTTCTTGCTTTTGGACAACTGAACATCAAAATCTCTGCATTTTAACTGCATGTCTTTTTGGCATACATCCAATTCTGCTCTTAACATTTCCTGATTTTTACTTGCCCCATCTAAGCCAGTCTTTAACCTGTTAATTAGCTGGGTGTCATTTTCTTGCATTCGCAGGGACCTATTCAAAATAAACCAGATTTTGGCGCATAGCCGTATCAAACAGTCTTTCTCTGCATTTCTATCGGCTGCATTTAATAACGTTAGAAGGCAGACCTGAATTATGCTGCCTTCTGCAAAAATATTGTCTAGTTTTTCTTTCTGCACCTCACCATGAATGCGGTCATGCCATTCTGAGGTACTATTCGATGACCACGTCCCATGTGCAAATAACTTTGCCTCTAAATATTGCACTAGGTCTAAGAATGTGGTTTCCCTTTGAGACATTCTGAAATTCATTTTTAGTGACACACTATTATGAAGTGGGTTCCCTTTAATGTACAGATGGCGGTGTGAGACACACTTGCCACGCCCAGTAGGTGCTCTATGATCACATTCCCGGCCAACGCACCATAAATATGTAGGGTATTTTGTGTAGATTTGGGGCCTAGCAGTATTTTCTTACCACCAAAAATAAAAGTAATTTAGCAATAATCACTCCTTGCATTCAGATTGGGTTTGGTATTATAGTGGTATCGTGGCTATGCATTATTTCAGTACACAGATACATTTAGTTGGTATGCATTTTGTTGTGGTATAGTAATGAGCATAATTTCTTTGTTTTATTTGTGGCCCCAACATAACAAACCCTTCTTTTGTTTAGACTGTTCTTGTGATCTATAGAGGCCTCAGGCTTCTACATTATTCAAGAACATCACATTTTCATATGAAGTGCCACTTATGAGCTATGCTTCCATAAAGTATTCACAATAACATGTGGTATAATCACTCATTTATTTACATTAGTGAAACTATTTCCAGAGGCCTCTCTCTGCTGACTCATGTACGTCCAGCAGACTATCAGATTGTGTTCCACTCAGAAGTCACACACACATACACTGAGTGGAACCACACACACAGTTACTTATAATTACTCATAACATAACTTTTTCCACATGGGATGCTTGGCATATATTACCTAATAACCTCCCCTTTTATCAGGTGATATGGACTAACTGCACCAGAGAAAAACAGAAGCAAATAGAAGCCTTTACACAGATTGTGATTTACATCAGTTTCATTTAAAAAATCATACATTACCAGTTTTGCGAGGCAGTCTTTTCTAGAATAAACATAAGAGAAACAATTGCAAAATACATGGCATTTCATTAGATTCTTTGCAACAATAAAAAGAACAGTACATCAGTTGACTTGCATTTCTGAATGGCAACATTAGAATGCAGCTATCGCTACGCTGCCTGACTGAAATAGATTTCATTCACACACCGCACTCTCACTTTGTGTAAGATAATTACCAGAAAATTGTAGCTGTTCAGCACTCGAACTCTCTGGGCTGGTCGCTTTCTTAAAAATGGCTCAGGGCTTCCTTTTAGAGCACCCGGCGAGGACATGCAGTTCCAATCTGCACTCTTTGGTCCTCAAGCCGGTGCTAATTGACTGGAATCTCCAGCCTGTGAAGGTCAGCAGTGCACTGGAACGACGCCCCTCAATCAGGCAACCCCACAGCAACTCCCGCCAAGGCCTCACTGAAGCTGTGCAAAATGTCCACTGCCTTTCTTCCTCCCCGAGATGCACCAAGAGACTTCTGTTACAGCCCCTAACGTGACGTGCATCCAATAAAAGTCTATCATGTTATACCCTCCTTCTTCAAACAATAGCTCACTTTTCAGTAAGAAACTGTATCCACTAATTTCCTGCTTATTCGAGTTTTGTTTCCTTAGCAAGGACCGTGAAAAGCACAGAGAAAGCGAAAGGAAAAACAAATTCTGAATGTCCGTTTAAAATGAGTTTCAGCCTGCCTCATTTTGCACTTGGAGAACACATTATGATATTAAGAAGTTAGAATCATGTTAGTACTGTTAATTATATTAGTTCATTAATCCTTTAATGTGTCTCCTGCAACAGAGGCATTTCAGGTGAGAAAAAAAATGGTGCATTTTTAAATGTGAAAAAAAATTGATGTGTTTTTGACTGAGTAGCCTGTCTTCATTTACATATCCATATGTTACACCGGCAACACATGGCTTGCTGTACTGCATTATAGCAATACATTGATCCCATGCAGTGGCGCTGAACTCCAAAAACACGCTAAATAATCCTACACCCCCCAACGGAATGTAGATCAACTCTTTCCCAGCTATACAAGTATGGTATGCATGACTTTTTGGAGTGTAGTTAAATACAATGTCAGGTTTAGAATAGTCTTCAGGGAGCCAAGACAGCCAATGTCCATTAAGCAAAGTCTAAGAGAGCTGAGGCACTTTTTGAAGGTAAGTAAAAGGGCCTCATTACACGGATGGCGGAGAACCATGGTGCTATTAGCGCCATGGTTCATGCCAGTAAAATACCGGCACCGCCTTGGCTGAAAGGGGAATTACCACCCCATTCCAAGGTTGGCTGGGCGGTAATTCCCCCTTCCACCATTGCCCTTCCCCATTCCCATTTTTGCCCCATAGGGCTCAATGGGAATGGGGAAGGCGCTAATTACGGTACCGCAAATTGCGGTACCGTAATTAGCTCCCTGGGTCCCTTTGCGGGTTGGTTTTTAACGCCTGCAAAAAGCAGGCGTTAAATCCCCCAACCCCCAAAGGGACCTCGTAGTAAGGTGGTAAGGGTTTACCGGTACCGGTATTTTACCAGTACCGGTAAATTTTTACCGCCATCCGTGTAATGAGGCCCAAAGTCTTGCACAATGTTAAAAGAGAGTTTGTTGTAAAAAGAATCCCTGTTGGACCACAAGCTGGGAGGCTTGTGAAGGGCAAAGCTGCTAGCAACTCTGCAAAGGGCAGCCAATGCAAGTCTCCAGTAAGAGCAAGCAAGTTACACAGACAAGAGGTGAGTACCCCTAGTCACACAGTACCTCGAGTCTGAAGAAATGGTTCCAGCTGGCTTCTGTTCCTGTTGTAGGTCCTGCAGATCCTGTTGTTACTAGGCCTTAGTCGTGGGGACAAGAGGGAGGACGTCTGGGGACTTGTGCACTACGATTCGAAGGTCGGCAGCAGCAATGGGCGCAACTCAGATCAGCAGCACTTCGTGGTTTCAGCTACTCAGCAATAGCACCACCGTGGTTCTTGGATGTGGACATTCCTTACTTCTGGGGTCCAGCACTCTGTTGAGACGGCTCAGGCTTGGTTAGTCCTGCTTCAAGGGAGTCCAGAGGATCTTCCTGGAGCTCGGGTCTGACTTATAAACGATGCACTCGATTCTGGTGTTCCTGTCCCCTGGCACTTGGTTCCTGCAGCAGCAATGGAAGTACAGCCAGCAGAGAGGGGTTTCAGTCGAGTTCGTCTTGGGGTCGATTCGGAGCTTATGCAATGCAGCAGGGCTTCACCGGGCAAACCAACGGTCCAGGAGGTTAGAGCAAGCTTCTTCTTTGGTTTCTTCTTCCGTTCCCTCGTCCAGTAGTCGACTCTGCCTTCCTTGCAAAAGACCTCGCCTTTTATGCAATTCTCTCCCATTCATTCACAGGGTGACTGTCCTCCAAGGAAACTCCCTTGCTTCCTGCACTGCCAGACATGCTGGAGCCAGAGGCGGGTCTCACCAGTGAATTCCGCCAAAGACAAAACGAACAAAGGGGACAAGCCTGGTTTGGCTCTCAAATTACATCTCAAGAAGGACCTTTCCAAAAAGAAATGGCGAAAAAAGAAGACCTGGGCCATTTTGATAAAATGGGCACCCATGGGTGTCTTACTGCAGTTGCAATTGCAGCCCATGGTAAAAACACACAATGGTAGGAAAAAGTAAACCACTGCCACCAGCCATTAATTGTAGAAAGGGTAACATAAAAATGAACCCTTTTCAAAAATGACTGTTGTCATAGGTAAAATGTCAAGTGATGGCTATTAAAATGGACACCTGGAAACATAGACAAATAGCATGGATGAGAAGATGGCAGACAAATTAGAGAGCTGCAGCTTCAAAATGAGGAACTCCATCTCAAGCTATGCGAGCAGGAGAGGACACAGGAGGGAGAGCCCAGAACAGGAACAGGACTATGGGCTGGCAAAAGCTGTATACAAGAGAAGGGAGGGGTCCTGCCTGTAAAAATACTATTCCTTTGCAAATTGTTCAAATGCAAATTTACTTACATATACAGCAAACTGGCAGCCTAATATTTACTGTCATGTAATGCACAGCTGTGTACAGAAAAATGCAGTTAGGCACTCAATATAGTTAGTGAAAGTCCGTTTTTTACTGATTGCTGACACACTCATTTTGAAAACATACACATAAGTTAAAAAATACTGTGAACAACGTAAGCAAAGACACAACTAGGGTTGACAGAGCACAATACAAGTTATCTCATGATTAGAGAAAGGTACAGATAGCAGTGTAGTCCCAACAGGGTAAATTATTTGGACATGCGAGGGAGGGTTTCCAAAGTCAAAGAATTCCCAAAAACACAAACAAAAGCATTACTTCAGGCCAATGCAAATTGTCTCATGATTTGAGAACGGTACAGATACCAATGTAATCTGAACAGTGTTAATTGTTTTCACATGTGAGAGGGAGCATTACTTCATGCTGATTTGTCATTCAGTGTGAACATTGTAAATATGTGCAGAGAAAGAAGTCCCAAATGACAGAGTCTACAGGTGCACAAGATTCTACACCTAGTACTTGGAAATGGAAACTCCATATAAAGTTTTTGGGGTGTTTTGAGTCTTCCTAAGTCGGAATATAGTCAATATATTGCGTCTAGGAGACTAGAGCTTGGAGAGGTCTGTTAGAGCCAGGCTGAAGGGTGACCTTGTAATGAGCATGGAAATCCAACAAACTTCTTACAAAATACCTTGTCAAAGATTTTGTCAGGATTTTGTCTTACCTGAAGTTTATGAGTAGACATGCTAGAAAATCCGGTTCTGTGTTTGTGTCGCGGGCGCGAATCACGCAGGCAGGGGCGATCCTCTCTGGCAGCCACACCGTCCGGCAATAGGTGCAACAGACAGTGAACTCCAAAAGAAAGGGAAAAACCCACAAGCGGTAAACAACCCTTTATTGTGTATAACGGTAAGTTAGCAGACCAAGTATGATGATGTTGTGATCGGCAGAAAGGCAGGGATCAGATGAATGAGGTGAAGGCACAGGATGACACAAGGAACAGCAGCAAACAAACACCCAGGCAGAGATGGAGGAGGCAGGACAAAATGACTGGCAGCAACCGGATCGAAAAAAGGCAGGCAAGAACAAAACAAAATGAACCACAGAAAGGTTGATGGCAGGCAAGGAAAAGGTCAGACGGGAAGGAGCAAGAGGAATAAACAAAGTTGGTCATAAACAAATGATTAATAACATCGGAAGAGAAAATTTAAATTTACATGTGGTTTCAATTGAATAGATAGGAAGAAAAATTTAAATCAAATCAACCGTGGAATGAGTATGCAAGATCAAAAAAGACAGGTCTGTGGTTTTTTGCTTTTTCATGATTTTTTAAAATGTTTTAAATTGACCATGAGGGAGAAAGAGAAATCATGTCTCTCTTTTGTCTCTCTTTCACCATGTTATAGATGGGGTCATCGAAAAAACCTCAAATGCGTATAACTTGGAAAACAGAAGATTCGAGAAAATAAGAAACACACGTTATTTTTTGAAATATAAATAATTGAAGTTCCAATCTGACCACTCTATCCAGACACCACAGGTGGGTAAACACAACACTAGCTTTTATAAATATGACATGGTACATGTCTCCAAGATTTTTAAAAGGGCATTTTTTTACTTTTTATTTGTAGCTATTGAGAGATGACAGTAGAAAATCAACTATATTCCTGTCCTGACGATGGCCAAAAAACATCAAACTAAGACACCAGACATGGTTTCTAAAGTTGTTTTGATAAAGGCCGAAAACATAGGAACATTTGTAGACGTATCTGTAAAGTTTATACTGCAATAATATATAAACTAAACAATACCAGTTGACTAAAAACAGTAGTTCTGTCACATACTAACCTCACATTGAACATGTGTTATAAAATGAAATTGAATCATTGAAAATTACTGTGGGCTTATTTTGCTCTTCAGTTGTTTTAAAATCATTTTTAGACAGTTTGAATGAATAAAATGTGTATGATTTAACATTGGTTTTACCTTGTGGTGTCTGTCACTTTCTGTGATTCACATGAAAGAGACAACATACTACACCTAAAAGTCGGAAGAAGGCGGCTTGAGAAAGGGGTAGTTGATTTATGCTTGTTATGTGTGTACAGTTGGAGAGAGGCCCACACCCATCAATGCAATTCCAGTATCAGTCCAAGGAGAGCTAGATTTGAGGGCCAGTTGTGTACACCCCTAAACACAGCTAGACCTGAGAGTCCTGGATAGTGGGAGAGAGGCCTACGTCTAGCAGAATAATAGAGTACACTCCTAAACACAGCTGGATCTGAGAGCGTGGGAGAGAGGGCGGCATTTGAAGATATTCACAGTGTTTCAGATGGGTTCCTGGGCAGAGTAGTTGCTCTGCTCCCAACCTGGACCACTCTTACCCACTCTTACCGTATTGGTCCTAGTAGTTGCTGGTTGACGGGTGTGATGATGGGGAGACTTGCAAGTCCAGCCACTGGGAGTGAACACTCCTGCTTTATGTGGATCGGGGCAATACTGTACACACCCTTCCTTGCCCCCTCTATCCTGGGAGCCATCGGCACAGCAGACCCACTGTATGCCCCCGCCCTTTGCACAGACATGCTATACTGGCTTCAGGTGGAAAGAGGGCCACGTGTCATTCTATGGAAATGGAAATACCCTTGAAGAAGGAGAGATCTAATGACTGCATGCCCCGCACCTCTGGCCGACTTCGTTCTGAGTGATGGTGGGCTGTTATGGGGGAGACGTGTGGCTGTGGACCCCGCCTCGGCTGGGATTGCTGTTTCAGGCTCCTTGCCTTCTTAAAGATTCAGAGGTGTAATGTTTTACTGCTGTGCCCTGCCTATTATTATACACTTACTGCTGCACCCCCCACACTCCTAATCTCTGCCCTTCTCCTTTCCTCTGGTGTGCGAACCCTTGACACTCCTGCCACATTCTTGTGGCACGCCTGACTCCTCTTCTTTCATAGTCTAAGACACTCCTCTGCCATCAGCCGCATCTCGCCTGACATGGCCTTTCCTTATCTTCTGACTGCCCTGGCCTAGACACCCCCCTCCCCACTGACCCGCAATGCCCTCTGTGACGCCACTCCCCCTCCTGAGGGAAATCCCTGACCTGGAGACCAGGTTGCTGCGAGACCGGAGGAGTGTGTATGGGGAATCAGTGAGCTGGAGACCACGTTGCAATGATGGCGCCTAGCGGGGTAGTTCTCTGCAGCGGGTCTGTGTGCCTAGTCCATGCATGGAGTGTTTATGGGGAATCAGTGAGCTGGAGACCACGTTGCAATGATGGCGCCTAGCGGGGTAGTTCTCTGCAGCGGGTCTGTGTGCCTAGTCCATGCATGGGGTGTGTATGGGGAATCAGTGAGCTGGAGACCACGTTGCAATGATGGCGCCTAGCGGGGTAGTTCTCTGCAGCGGGTCTGTGTGTCTAGTCCATGCATGGAGTGTGTATGGGGAATCAGTGAGCTGGAGACCACGTTGCAATGATGGCGCCTAGCGGGGTAGTTCTCTGCAGCGGGTCTGTGTGTCTAGTCCATGCATGGAGTGTGTATGGGGAATCAGTGAGCTGGAGACCACGTTGCAATGATGGCGCCTAGCGGGGTAGTTCTCTGCAGCGGGTCTGTGTGCCTAGTCCATGCGTGGAGTGTGTATGGGGAATCAGTGAGCTGGAGACCACGTTGCAATGATGGCGCCTAGCGGGGTAGTTCTCTGCAGCGGGTCTGTGTGCCTAGTCCATGCGTGGAGTGTGTATGGGGAATCAGTGAGCTGGAGACCACGTTGCAATGATGGCGCCTAGCGGGGTAGTTCTCTGCAGCGGGTCTGTGTGCCTAGTCCATGCATGGAGTGTGTATGGGGAATCAGTGAGCTGGAGACCACGTTGCAATGATGGCACCTAGCGGGGTAGTTCTCTGCAGCGGGTCTGTGTGCCTAGTCCATGCATGGAGTGTGTATGGGGAATCAGTGAGCTGGAGACCACGTTGCAATGATGGCACCTAGCGGGGTAGTTCTCTGCAGCGGGTCTGTGTGCCTATTCCATGCATGGAGTGTGTATGGGGAATCAGTGAGCTGGAGACCACGGTGCAATGATGGCGTCTAGCGGGGTAGTTCTCTGCAGCGGGTCTGTGTGCCTAGTCCATGCATGGAGTGTGTATGGGGAATCAGTGAGCTGGAGACCACGGTGCAATAATGGCGCCTAGCGGGGTAGTTCTCTGCAGCGGGTCTGTGTGCCTAGTTCATGCATGAAGTGTGTATGGGGAATCAGTGAGCTGGAGACCACGTTGCAATGATGGCGCCTAGCGGGGTAGTTCTCTGCAGCGGGTCTGTGTGCCTAGTCCATGCATGGAGTGTGTATGGGGAATCAGTGAGCTGGAGACCACGTTGCATGGATGGCACCTAGCGGGGTTGTTCTCTGCAGCGGGTCTGTGTGCCTAGACCATGCATGGAGTGTGTATGGGGAATCAGTGAGCTGGAGACCACGTTGCAATGATGGCGCCTAGCGGGGTAGTTCTCTGCAGCGGGTCTGTGTGCCTAGTCCATGATTGGAGTGTGTATGGGGAATCAGTGAGCTGGAGACCACGTTGCAATGATGGCGCCAAGCGGGGTAGTTCTCTGCAGCGGGTCTGTGTGCCTAGTCCATGCATGGAGTGTGTATGGGGAATCAGTGAGCTGGAGACCACGTTGCATGGATGGCACCTAGCGGGGTAGTTCTCTGCAGCGGGTCTGTGTGCCTAGTCCATGCATGGAGTGTGTAAGGGGAATCAGTGAGCTGGAGACCACGTTGCAATGATGGCGCCTAGCGGGGTAGTTCTCTGCAGGGGGTCTGTGTGCCTAGTCCATGCGTGGAGTGTGTATGGGGAATCAGTGAGCTGGAGACCACGTTGCAATGATGGCGCCTAGCGGGGTAGTTCTCTGCAGTGGGTCTGTGTGCCTAGTCCATGCGTGGAGTGTGTATGGGGAATCAGTGAGCTGGAGACCATGTTGCAATGATGGCGCCTAACGGGGTAGTTCTCTGCAGCGGGTCTGTGTGCCTAGTCCATGCGTGGAGTGTGTATGGTGAATCAGTGAGCTGGAGACCACGTTGCAATGATGGCGCCTAGCGGGGTAGTTCTCTGCAGCGGGTCTGTGTGCCTAGTCCATGCATGGGGTGTGTATGGGGAATCAGTGAGCTGGAGACCACGTTGCAATGATGGCGCCTAGCGGGGTAGTTCTCTGCAGCGGGTCTGTGTGTCTAGTCCATGCATGGAGTGTGTATGGGGAATCAGTGAGCTGGAGACCACGTTGCAATGATGGCACCTAGCGGGGTAGTTCTCTGCAGCGGGTCTGTGTGCCTAGTCCATGCGTGGAGTGTGTATGGGGAATCAGTGAGCTGGAGACCACGTTGCAATGATGGCGCCTAGCGGGGTAGTTCTCTGCAGCGGGTCTGTGTGCCTAGTCCATGCGTGGAGTGTGTATGGGGAATCAGTGAGCTGGAGACCACGTTGCAATGATGGCGCCTAGCGGGGTAGTTCTCTGCAGCGGGTCTGTGTGCCTAGTCCATGCATGGAGTGTGTATGGGGAATCAGTGAGCTGGAGACCACGTTGCAATGATGGCACCTAGCGGGGTAGTTCTCTGCAGCGGGTCTGTGTGCCTAGTCCATGCATGGAGTGTGTATGGGGAATCAGTGAGCTGGAGACCACGTTGCAATGATGGCACCTAGCGGGGTAGTTCTCTGCAGCGGGTCTGTGTGCCTATTCCATGCATGGAGTGTGTATGGGGAATCAGTGAGCTGGAGACCACGGTGCAATGATGGCGTCTAGCGGGGTAGTTCTCTGCAGCGGGTCTGTGTGCCTAGTCCATGCATGGAGTGTGTATGGGGAATCAGTGAGCTGGAGACCACGTTGCAATGATGGCACCTAGCGGGGTAGTTCTCTGCAGCGGGTCTGTGTGCCTAGTCCATGCATGAAGTGTGTATGGGGAATCAGTGAGCTGGAGACCACGTTGCAATGATGGCGCCTAGCGGGGTAGTTCTCTGCAGCGGGTCTGTGTGCCTAGTCCATGCATGGAGTGTGTATGGGGAATCAGTGAGCTGGAGACCATGTTGCATGGATGGCACCTAGCGGGGTTGTTCTCTGCAGCGGGTCTGTGTGCCTAGACCATTCATGGAGTGTGTATGGGGAATCAGTGCGCTGGAGACCATGTTGCAATGATGGCGCCTAGCGGGGTAGTTCTCTGCAGCGGGTTTGTGTGCCTAGTCCATGATTGGAGTGTGTATGGGGAATCAGTGAGCTGGAGACCACGTTGCAATGATGGCGCCTAGCGGGGTAGTTCTCTGCAGCGGGTCTGTGTGCCTAGTCCATGCATGAAGTGTGTATGGGGAATCAGTGAGCTGGAGACCACGTTGCATGGATGGCACCTAGCGGGGTAGTTCTCTGCAGCGGGTCTGTGTGCCTAGTCCATGCATGGAGTGTGTAAGGGGAATCAGTGAGCTGGAGACCACGTTGCAATGATGGCGCCTAGCGGGGTAGTTCTCTGCAGGGGGTCTGTGTGCCTAGTCCATGCATGGAGTGTGTATGGGGAATCAGTGAGCTGGAGACCATGTTGCAATGATGGCGCCTAGCGGGGTAGTTCTCTGCAGTGGGTCTGTGTGCCTAGTCCATGCATGGAGTGTGTATGGGGAATCAGTGAGCTGGAGACCACGTTGCAATGATGGCGCCTAGCGGGGTAGTTCTCTGCAGCGGGTCTGTGTGCCTAGTCCATGCATGGAGTGTGTATGGGGAATCAGTGAGCTGGAGACCACGTTGCAATGATGGCGCCTAGCGGGGTAGTTCTCTGCAGCGGGTCTGTGTGCCTAGTCCATGCATGGAGTGTGTATGGGGAATCAGTGAGCTGGAGACCACGTTGCAATGATGGCGCCTAGCAGGGTAGTTCTCTGCAGCACGTCTGTGTGCCTAGTCCATGCATGGAGTGTGTATGGGGAATCAGTGAGCTGGAGACGACGTTGCAATGATGGCGCCTAGCGGGGTAGTTCTCTAAAGCACGTCTGTGTGCCTAGTCCATGCATAGAGTGTGTATGGGGAATCAGTGAGCTGGAGACCACGTTGCAATGATAGCGCCTAGCGGGGTAGTTCTCTGCAGCGGGTCTGTGTGCCTAGTCCATGCATGGAGTGTGTATGGGGAATCAGTGAGCTGGAGACCACGTTGCAATGATGGCACCTAGCGGGGTAGTTCTCTGCAGCGGGTCTGTGTGCCTAGTCCATGCATGGAGTGTGTATGGGGAATCAGTGAGCTGGCGACCACGTTGCAATGATGGCGTCTAGCGGGGTAGTTCTCTGCAGCGGCTCTGTGTGCCTAGCCCATGCATGGAGTGTGTATGGGGAATCAGTGAGCTGGAGACCACGTTGCAATGATGGCACCTATCGGGGTAGTTCTCTGCAGCAGGTGTGTGCACCGGGGTCATGCATGGAGTGAATGAGGGCCCCCAGCGAAATGGAGACCACATTGCTGGGATAGCACCTGGAGGGGTATTTCTCCGCAGCAGGTGTGTGCACCAGGGCCATGCATGGAGTGAATGAGGGCCCCCAGTGAACTGGAAACCACATTGTTGGGAGAGCTCCAAGAGGGGTGGTTCTCTGCAGCAGGTGTGTGCCTGGGCCATGCATGGAGTGAATGAGGGCCCCCAGTGAACTGGAGACCACATTGTTGGGAGAGCACCTGGAGGGGTGGTTCTCTGCAGCAGGTGTGTGCACCGGGGTCATGCATGGAGTGAATGAGGGCCCCCAGTGAACTGGAAACCACATTGTTGGGAGAGCTCCTGGAGGGGTGGTTCTCTGCAGCAGGTGTGTGCCTGGGCCATGCATGGAGTGAATGAGGGCCCCCAGTGAACTGGAGACCACATTGTTGGGAGTGCACCTGGAGGGGTGGTTCTCTGCAGCAGGTGTGTGCACCGAGGCCATGTATGGAGTGAATGAGGGCCCCCAGTGAACTGGAGACCACATTGTTGGGAGAGCACCTGGAGGGGTGGTTCTCTGCAGCAGGTGTGTGCCTGGGCCATGCATGGAGTGAATGAGGCCCCCCAGTGAACTGGAGACCACATTGTTGGGAGAGCACCTGGAGGGGTGGTTCTCTGCAGCAGGTGTGTGTCTGGACCATGCATGGAGTGAATGAGGGCCCCCAGTGAACTGGAGACCACATTGTTGGAAGTGCTCCTGGAGGGGTGGTTCTCTGCAGCAGGTGTGTGCACCGAGGCCATGCATGGAGTGAATGAGGGCCCCCAGTGAACTGGAGACCACATTGTTGGGAGAGCTCCTGGAGGGGTAGTTCTCTGCAGCAGGTGTGTGCCTGGACCATGCATGGAGTGAATGAGGGCCCCCAGTGAACTGGAGACCACATTGTTGGGAGAGCTCCTGGAGGGGTGGTTCTCTGCAGCAGGTGTGTGCCTGGGCCATGCATGGAGTGAATGAGGGCCCCCAGTGAACTGGAGACCACATTGTTGGGAGAGCACCTGGAGGGGTGGTTCTCTGCAGCAGGTGTGTGCACCGGGGTCATGCATGGAGTGAGTGAGGGCCCCCAGTGAACTGGAGACCACATTGTTGGGAGAGCACCTGGAGGGGTGGTTCTCTGCAGCAGGTGTGTGCCTGGGCCATGCATGGAGTGAATGAGGGCCCCCAGTGAACTGGAGACCACATTGTTGGGAGAGCACCTGGAGGGGTGGTTCTCTGCAGCAGGTGTGTGCACCGAGGCCATGCATGGAGTGAATGAGGGCCCTCAGTGCACTGGAGACCACATTGTTGGGAGAGCACCTGGAGGGGTGGTTCTCTGCAGCAGGTGTGTGCCTGGGCCATGCATGGAGTGAATGAGGGCCCCCAGTGAACTGGAGACCACATTGGTGGGAGACCACCTGGAAGGGTGGTTCTCTGCAGCAGGTGTGTGCCTGGGCCATGCATGGAGTGAATGAGGGCCCCCAGTGAACTGGAGACCACATTGGTGGGAGAGCTCCTGGAGGGGTAGTTCTCTGCAGCAGGTGTGTGCCTGGACCATGCATGGAGTATGGAGTGAATGAGGGCCCCCAGTGAACTGGAGACCACATTGTTGGGAGAGCACCTGGAGGGGTGGTTCTCTGCAGCAGGTGTGTGCACCGAGGCCATGCATGGAGTGAATGAGGGCCCCCAGTGAACTGGAGACCACATTGTTGGGAGAGCTCCTGGAGGGGTGGTTCTCTGCAGCAGGCGTGTGCCTGGGCCATGCATGGAGTGAATGAGGGCCCCCAGTGAACTGGAAACCACATTGTTGGGAGAGCACCTGGAGGGGTGGTTCTCTGCAGCAGGTGTGTGCCTGGGCCATGCATGGAGTGAATGAGGGCCCCCAGTGAACTGGAGACCACATTGTTGGGAGAGCACCTGGAAGGGTGGTTCTCTGCAGCAGGTGTGTGCCTGGGCCATGCATGGAGTGAATGAGGGCCCCCAGTGAACTGGAGACCACATTGTTGGGAGAGCACCTGGAGGGGTGGTTCTCTGCAGCAGGTGTGTGCACCGAGGCCATGCATGGAGTGAATGAGGGCCCCCAGTGAACTGGAGACCACATTGTTGGGAGAGCTCCTGGAGGGGTGGTTCTCTGCAGCAGGCGTGTGCCTGGGCCATGCATGGAGTGAATGAGGGCCCCCAGTGAACTGGAAACCACATTGTTGGGAGAGCACCTGGAGGGGTGGTTCTCTGCAGCAGGTGTGTGCCTGGGCCATGCATGGAGTGAATGAGGGCCCCCAGTGAACTGGAGACCACATTGGTGGGAGACCACCTGGAAGGGTGGTTCTCTGCAGCAGGTGTGTGCCTGGGCCATGCATGGAGTGAATGAGGGCCCCCAGTGAACTGGAGACCACATTGGTGGGAGAGCTCCTGGAGGGGTAGTTCTCTGCAGCAGGTGTGTGCCTGGACCATGCATGGAGTATGGAGTGAATGAGGGCCCCCAGTGAACTGGAGACCACATTGTTGGGAGAGCACCTGGAGGGGTGGTTCTCTGCAGCAGGTGTGTGCACCGAGGCCATGCATGGAGTGAATGAGGGCCCCCAGTGAACTGGAGACCACATTGTTGGGAGAGCTCCTGGAGGGGTGGTTCTCTGCAGCAGGCGTGTGCCTGGGCCATGCATGGAGTGAATGAGGGCCCCCAGTGAACTGGAAACCACATTGTTGGGAGAGCTCCTGGAGGGGTGGTTCTCTGCAGCAGGCGTGTGCCTGGGCCATGCATGGAGTGAATGAGGGCCCCCAGTGAACTGGAAACCACATTGTTGGGAGAGCACCTGGAGGGGTGGTTCTCTGCAGCAGGTGTGTGCCTGGGCCATGCATGGAGTGAATGAGGGCCCCCAGTGAACTGGAGACCACATTGTTGGGAGAGCACCTGGAGGGGTGGTTCTCTGCAGTAGGTGTGTGCACCGAGGCCATGCATGGAGTGAATGAGGGCCCCCAGTGAACTGGAGACCACATTGTTGGGAGAGCTCCTGGAGGGGTGGTTCTCTGCAGCAGGCGTGTGCCTGGGCCATGCATGGAGTGAATGAGGGCCCCCAGTGAACTGGAAACCACATTGTTGGGAGAGCACCTGGAGGGGTGGTTCTCTGCAGCAGGTGTGTGCCTGGGCCATGCATGGAGTGAATGAGGGCCCCCAGTGAACTGGAGACCACATTGTTGGGAGACCACCTGGAAGGGTGGTTCTCTGCAGCAGGTGTGTGCCTGGGCCATGCATGGAGTGAATGAGGGCCCCCAGTGAACTGGAGACCACATTGGTGGGAGAGCTCCTGGAGGGGTAGTTCTCTGCAGCAGGTGTGTGCCTGGACCATGCATGGAGTATGGAGTGAATGAGGGCCCCCAGTGAACTGGAGACCACATTGTTGGGAGACCACCTGGAGGGGTGGTTCTCTGCAGCAGGCGTGTGCCTGGGCCATGCATGGAGTGAATGAGGGCCCCCAGTGAACTGGAAACCACATTGTTGGGAGAGCACCTGGAGGGGTGGTTCTCTGCAGCAGGTGTGTGCCTGGGCCATGCATGGAGTGAATGAGGGCCCCCAGTGAACTGGAGACCACATTGTTGGGAGACCACCTGGAAGGGTGGTTCTCTGCAGCAGGTGTGCCTGGGCCATGCATGGAGTGAATGAGGGCCCCCAGTGAACTGGAGACCACATTGGTGGGAGAGCTCCTGGAGGGGTAGTTCTCTGCAGCAGGTGTGTGCCTGGACCATGCATGGAGTATGGAGTGAATGAGGGCCCCCAGTGAACTGGAGACCACATTCTTGGGAGAGCTCCTGGAGGGGTAGTTCTCTGCAGCAGGTGTGTGCCTGGACCATGCATGGAGTATGGAGTGAATGAGGGCCCCCAGTGAACTGGAGACCACATTGTTGGGAGACCACCTGGAGGGGTAGTTCTCTGCAGCAGGTGTGTGCCTGGGCCATGCATGGAGTGAATGAGGGCCCCCAGTGAACTGGAAACCACATTGTTGGGAGAGCACCTGGAGGGGTGGTTCTCTGCAGCAGGTGTGTGCCTGGGCCATGCATGGAGTGAATGAGGCCCCCCAGTGAACTGGAGACCACATTGGTGGGAGAGCTCCTGGAAGGGTAGTTCTCTGCAGCAGGTGTGTGCCTGGACCATGCATGGAGTATGGAGTGAATGAGGGCCCCCAGTGAACTGGAGACCACATTGTTGGGAGACCACCTGGAGGGGTGGTTCTCTGCAGCAGGCGTGTGCCTGGGCCATGCATGGAGTGAATGAGGGCCCCCAGTGAACTGGAAACCACATTGTTGGGAGAGCACCTGGAGGGGTGGTTCTCTGCAGCAGGTGTGTGCCTGGGCCATGCATGGAGTGAATGAGGGCCCCCAGTGAACTGGAGACCACATTGTTGGGAGACCACCTGGAAGGGTTGTTCTCTGCAGCAGGTGTGTGCCTGGGCCATGCATGGAGTGAATGAGGGCCCCCAGTGAACTGGAGACCACATTGGTGGGAGAGCTCCTGGAGGGGTAGTTCTCTGCAGCAGGTGTGTGCCTGGACCATGCATGGAGTATGGAGTGAATGAGGGCCCCCAGTGAACTGGAGACCACATTGGTGGGAGAGCTCCTGGAGGGGTAGTTCTCTGCAGCAGGTGTGTGCCTGGACCATGCATGGAGTATGGAGTGAATGAGGGCCCCCAGTGAACTGGAGACCACATTGTTGGGAGACCACCTGGAGGGGTAGTTCTCTGCAGCAGGTGTGTGCCTGGGCCATGCATGGAGTGAATGAGGGCCCCCAGTGAACTGGAAACCACATTGTTGGGAGAGCACCTGGAGGGGTGGTTCTCTGCAGCAGGTGTGTGCCTGGGCCATGCATGGAGTGAATGAGGGCCCCCAGTGAACTGGAGACCACATTGTTGGGAGACCACCTGGAAGGGTGGTTCTCTGCAGCAGGTGTGTGCCTGGGCCATGCATGGAGTGAATGCGGGCCCCCAGTGAACTGGAGACCACATTGTTGGGAGACCACCTGGAAGGGTGGTTCTCTGCAGCAGGTGTGTGCCTGGGCCATGCATGGAGTGAATGAGGGCCCCCAGTGAACTGGAGACCACATTGTTGGGAGACCACCTGGAAGGGTGGTTCTCTGCAGCAGGTGTGTGCCTGGGCCATGCATGGAGTGAATGAGGGCCCCCAGTGAACTGGAGACCACATTGGTGGGAGAGCTCCTGGAGGGGTAGTTCTCTGCAGCAGGTGTGTGCCTGGACCATGCATGGAGTATGGAGTGAATGAGGGCCCCCAGTGAACTGGAGACCACATTGGTGGGAGAGCTCCTGGAGGGGTAGTTCTCTGCAGCAGGTGTGTGCCTGGACCATGCATGGAGTATGGAGTGAATGAGGGCCCCCAGTGAACTGGAGACCACATTGTTGGGAGACCACCTGGAGGGGTGGTTCTCTGCAGCAGGTGTGTGCCTGGGCCATGCATGTAGTGAATGAGGGCCCCCAGTGAACTGGAGACCACATTGTTGGGAGACCACCTGGGGGGGTGGTTCTCTGCAACAGGTGTGTGCCTGGGCCATGCATGGAGTGAATGAGGGCCCCCAGTGAACTGGAGACCACATTGTTGGGAGACCACCTGGAAGGGTGGTTCTCTGCAGCAGGTGTGTGCCTGGGCCATGCATGGAGTGAATGAGGGCCCCCAGTGAACTGGAGACCACATTGTTGGGAGAGCTCCTGGAGGGGTGGTTCTCTGCAGCAGGCGTGTGCCTGGGCCATGCATGGAGTGAATGAGGGCCCCCAGTGAACTGGAAACCACATTGTTGGGAGAGCACCTGGAGGGGTGGTTCTCTGCAGCAGGTGTGTGCACTGAGGCCATGCATGGAGTGAATGAGGGCCCCCAGTGAACTGGAGACCACATTGGTGGGAGAGCTCCTGGAGGGGTGGTTCTCTGCAGCAGGTGTGTGCCTGGACCATGCATGGAGTGAATGAGGGCCCCCAGTGAACTGGAGACCACATTGGTGGGAGAGCTCCTGGAGGGGTGGTTCTCTGCAGCAGGTGTGTGCCTGGACCATGCATGGAGTATGGAGTGAATGAGGGCCCCCAGTGAACTAGAGACCACATTGTTGGGAGAGCTCCTGGAGGGGTGGTTCTCTGCAGCAGGTGTGTGCCTGGACCATGCATGGAGTGAATGAGGGCCCCCAGTGAACTGGAGACCACATTGTTGGGAGACCACCTGAAGGGGTGGTTCTCTGCAGCAGGTGTGTGCCTGGGCCATGCATGGAGTGAATGAGGGCCCCCAGTGAACTGGAGACCACATTGGTGGGAGAGCTCCTGGAGGGGTGGTTCTCTGCAGCAGGTGCGTGCCTGGACCATGCATGGAGTGAATGAGGGCCCCCAGTGAACTGGAGACCACATTGGTGGGAGAGCTCCTGGAGGGGTGGTTCTCTGCAGCAGGTGTGTGCCTGGACCATGCATGGAGTATGGAGTGAATGAGGGCCCCCAGTGAACTAGAGACCACATTGTTGGGAGAGCTCCTGGAGGGGTGGTTCTCTGCAGCAGGTGTGTGCCTGGGCCATGCATGGAGTGAATGAGGGCCCCCAGTGAACTGGAGACCACATTGGTGGGAGAGCTCCTGGAGGGGTGGTTCTCTGCAGCAGGTGTGTGCCTGGGCCATGCATGGAGTGAATGAGGGCCCCCAGTGAACTGGAGACCACATTGGTGGGAGAGCACCTGGAGGGGTGGTTCTCTGCAGCAGGTGTGTGCCTGGACCATGCATGGAGTGAATGAGGGCCCCCAGTGAACTGGAAAACACATTGTTGGGAGAGCTCCTGGAGGGGTGGTTCTCTGCAGCAGGTGTGTGCCTGGACCATGCATGGAGTATGGAGTGAATGAGGGCCCCCAGTGAACTGGAAAACACATTGGTGGGAGAGCTCCTGGAGGGGTGGTTCTCTGCAGCAGGTGTGTGCCTGGACCATGCATGGAGTATGGAGTGAATGAGGGCCCCCAGTGAACTGGAAAACACATTGGTGGGAGAGCACCTGGAGGGGTGGTTCTCTGCAGCAGGTGTGTGCCTGGACCATGCATGGAGTGAATGAGGGCCCCCAGTGAACTGGAGACCACATTGGTGGGAGAGCTCCTGGAGGGGTGGTTCTCTGCAGCAGGTGTGTGCCTGGACCATGCATGGAGTGAATGAGGGCCCCCAGTGAACTGGAGACCACATTGGTGGGAGAGCTCCTGGAGGGGTGGTTCTCTGCAGCAGGTGTGTCCCTGGACCATGCATGGAGTATGGAGTGAATGAGGGCCCCCAGTGAACTGGAGACCACATTGGTGGGAGAGCTCCTGGAGGGGTAGTTCTCTGCAGCAGGTGTGTGCCTGGACCATGCATGGAGTGAATGAGGGCCCCCAGTGAACTGGAGACCACATTGGTGGGAGAGCACCTGGAGGGGTGGTTCTCTGCAGCAGGTGTGTGCCTGGACCATGCATGGAGTGAATGAGGGCCCCCAGTGAACTGGAGACCACATTGGTGGGAGAGCTCCTGGAGGGGTGGTTCTCTGCAGCAGGTGTGTGCCTGGACCATGCATGGAGTGAATGAGGGCCCCCAGTGAACTGGAAAACACATTGGTGGGAGAGCTCCTGGAGGGGTGGTTCTCTGCAGCAGGTGTGTGCATGGACCATGCATGGAGTATGGAGTGAATGAGGGCCCCCAGTGAACTGGAAAACACATTGGTGGGAGAGCACCTGGAGGGGTGGTTCTCTGCAGCAGGTGTGTGCCTGGACCATGCATGGAGTGAATGAGGGCCCCCAGTGAACTGGAAAACACATTGGTGGGAGAGCTCCTGGAGGGGTAGTTCTCTGCAGCAGGTGTGTGCCTGGAACATGCATGGAGTATGGAGTGAATGAGGGCCCCCAGTGAACTGGAGACCACATTGGTGGGAGAGCTCCTGGAGGGGTAGTTCTCTGCAGCAGGTGTGTGCCTGGAACATGCATGGAGTATGGAGTGAATGAGGGCCCCCAGTGAACTGGAGACCACATTGGTGGGAGAGCTCCTGGAGGGGTAGTTCTCTGCAGCAGGTGTGTGCCTGGACCATGCATGGAGTGAATGAGGGCCCCCAGTGAACTGGAGACCACATTGGTGGGAGAGCACCTGGAGGGGTGGTTCTCTGCAGCAGGTGTGTGCCTGGGCCATGCATGGAGTGAATGAGGGCCCCCAGTGAACTGGAGACCACATTGGTGGGAGAGCTCCTGGAGGGGTGGTTCTCTGCAGCAGGTGTGTGCCTGGACCATGCATGGAGTGAATGAGGGCCCCCAGTGAACTGGAGACCACATTGTTGGGAGACCACCTGAAGGGGTGGTTCTCTGCAGCAGGTGTGTGCCTGGGCCATGCAAGGAGTGAATGAGGGCCCCCAGTGAACTGGAGACCACATTGTTGGGAGACCACCTGAAGGGGTAGTTCTCTGCAGCAGGTGTGTGCCTGGACCATGCATGGAGTGAATGAGGGCCCCCAGTGAACTGGAGACCACATTGGTGGGAGAGCACCTGGAGGGGTGGTTCTCTGCAGCAGGTGTGTGCCTGGACCATGCATGGAGTGAATGAGGGCCCCCAGTGAACTGGAGACCACATTGGTGGGAGAGCTCCTGGAGGGGTGGTTCTCTGCAGCAGGTGTGTGCCTGGACCATGCATGGAGTGAATGAGGGCCCCCAGTGAACTGGAAAACACATTGGTGGGAGAGCTCCTGGAGGGGTGGTTCTCTGCAGCAGGTGTGTGCCTGGACCATGCATGGAGTGAATGAGGGCCCCCAGTGAACTGGAAAACACATTGGTGGGAGAGCTCCTGGAGGGGTGGTTCTCTGCAGCAGGTGTGTGCCTGGACCATGCATGGAGTATGGAGTGAATGAGGGCCCCCAGTGAACTGGAAAACACATTGGTGGGAGAGCACCTGGAGGGGTGGTTCTCTGCAGCAGGTGTGTGCCTGGGCCATGCATGGAGTGAATGAGGGCCCCCAGTGAACTGGAGACCACATTGGTGGGAGAGCTCCTGGAGGGGTGGTTCTCTGCAGCAGGTGTGTGCCTGGGCCATGCATGGAGTATGGAGTGAATGAGGGCCCCCAGTGAACTGGAGACCACATTGGTGGGAGAGCTCCTGGAGGGGTAGTTCTCTGCAGCAGGTGTGTGCCTGGACCATGCATGGAGTATGGAGTGAATGAGGGCCCCCAGTGAACTGGAGACCACATTGGTGGGAGAGCTCCTGGAGGGGTGGTTCTCTGCAGCAGGTGTGTGCCTGGACCATGCATGGAGTGAATGAGGGCCCCCAGTGAACTGGAGACCACATTGGTGGGAGAGCTCCTGGAGGGGTGGTTCTCTGCAGCAGGTGTGTGCCTGGGCCATGCATGGAGTATGGAGTGAATGAGGGCCCCCAGTGAACTGGAGACCACATTGTTGGGAGACCACCTGAAGGGGTGGTTCTCTGCAGCAGGTGTGTGCCTGGGCCATGCATGGAGTGAATGAGGGCCCCCAGTGAACTGGAGACCACATTGGTGGGAGAGCTCCTGGAGGGGTAGTTCTCTGCAGCAGGTGTGTGCCTGGACCATGCATGGAGTATGGAGTGAATGAGGGCCCCCAGTGAACTGGGGACCACATTGTTGGGAGAGCACCTGGAGGGGTGGTTCTCTGCAGCAGGTGTGTGCCTGGGCCATGCATGGAGTGAATGAGGGCCCCCAGTGAACTGGAGACCACATTGTTGGGAGAGCACCTGGAGGGGTGGTTCTCTGCAGCAGGTGTGTGCCTGGGCCATGCATGGAGTGAATGAGGGCCCCCAGTGAACTGGAGACCACATTGGTGGGAGAGCTCCTGGAGGGGTGGTTCTCTGCAGCAGGTGTGTGCCTGGACCATGCATGGAGTATGGAGTGAATGAGG